>NW_008240122.1:5857695-5865273 GCF_000691975.1 Corvus brachyrhynchos
AAAGAGTATTTGTTTTTAGTGAGAACCTGACAGGTTCAGGCAATGCTGGAGCAGAACAATTACTTTCCATCCATTGGGCTGCTCTTAGGAAAAGGATCTCTCTCAGTCTCTGCCTATAGTCTCCCTGATTTGACATGACACTTGACAGCAGGTTTTCATGGCAGAGGATACTTAGCAGTTACTGGAGAGAGTCTTTCCAAATCCTGCTTGTTAGCATTACGTTTCAGTCTTTACAAAAGTGCAGGTCCTCTCCACCCTCCCCCATCAATCAGCCCTATCCTCCTTACTCTGCAACTGCTGGAGTATTTTTAGTGACATTGAATAAGTACATGTTAAATCTTTTTCCATTAGTGACATGTCAGAAATTAAAATGGCATTAGCTGTAAAGCGTGAAGCAAAGCCAGCTTCATCTAGGGCACTTGCACGTGGTTGCCCAAGAGGCCAGGAACAACAGTACCAGCTTTGCTTTTCCTTCAATCCATCCATATTCTCTGCACATCCTTTCTACCTTTCTTCCTCCAGAAATACTAATGGCACCTTCTGCTGCTGTTTACTCACAAACTATCCTCAACTCTGCCAAACATTATGGGTAGGAGAAGTCTCCACGTTACAACATTTCATCCTCTCCAGTCACATGTTAGGTATGTCCTCTCCAGACACCATATCAGAGATTTCTCAAGCCCCATTGTGAAAAGCAGATGAATTTTTTTGCCCTTGCTAAGGCCACTGTATAGCAACTCCAAAACTGCTTCCATAGCTGGGACTTGGCTGGCAGGAACCTAAGTATATCAATAACTTGATTTTCCATCCATATCCATGACTGCCTTTGTCCACATGATCTCCATTCTTCCATATACATTGGCTCCTCAGCTAAACTTCATGTTTGACTCTAAGCCATGCCCACTCTGACAGTCATCCCACTCCTTCATTTCAAACCTTGTTTCTTCCTAGACATCCTGCCTCTCCCCCACTGCCTTTCTTGCTTCAGCCTTCCCCTGCCATGTTTCCCCTTGTCCTTCTCCTGACTACTCATCCTATCCCCTTCCTTCCTTATTTGCTTTTTCAGTCTACCCTGCCTCCCAATCCAGTGCATCTTCTTCAGTCAGAGATGGTTTGCAGGCTCTGATGGTTCAGGCAAATGGTTTGCATCTTCTCTGAGTTGCTCAAGGCAGGAGCTTGCTCTCCTTTGTTACTACTCCTTTAGGTATGTGGTATGGATGAGCCTGGAATCCAGAGCATGAGGAAAAGTCTACACTGAGCTCACAACATGTGTAGCTTAACAGGAGGAGATCAGCTCAAAAACTCTGCCACAAAGGAGCAATGGATAATGGTTGAGGGAGAGCTCAAGGTGAAAGACGCTGAAATGCTACAGCTATCAAACAAGCCAAAATATTTATAGCTGTGATTTGCAGGGTGGCTAATTGTGCAGGGCAGGGAAAAGCCTACCATTGCCTGCCATTAAGGAAGAGGGAAATTGCAAGACAAACATCCCCTTTGGATATTTAGTAGCACGCCCAAAAGATTAACATTGATTATATCTCCCTATTAAGAAGCAAGATACTACCCTGCTTTAATTAACAAGGTGGGTTCTCAATCCTCAATTGCCTCTTTGCAAGTATCAGGTGAAACATCAGGGCTGGTATTCCCAGTGGCATGAAGTTAGACTCTTCTGGTTAGCAGGCGAATCCTGAGGCCCTGCTCTTCAAAGGTATTTAGGTTTCAGGACGCTGATGATATTTAGATGCTTAAATCCTTTAAGGCTCCGGGCCTTTGGAGCTAAGGGGATGGCTACAAACTCCAGATTGCCTCGTTCAAGTCAAGTCTATGTAAGTCCTGACTGATAAATGTTACTGTTAGGTATCTGCATGATGTCAAATTTCTCCCTGAGGCTGGGTCATTCGGCAGTTGCCTGATGTAGCCTCTGTGTGCCTTTTTTTTTTTTCTGAACAAGGGGGTGATAGCCAGCATCAGTCCTGATAATGGCTTTGACGGACCTGTGTAGAACTCAGGTTGTTCTACAGGTATTAATTCATTCAGACAAGCAAGCCTGCTGCTTGATGGGTGCTCTGTTTCACTCGGGGGGGGGGGCGGGGGAGAGAGCACAGGGAGAAATGGTGCCTTTCCCAGACTTGCACAATAACAGGGCTGGAAATGGGCCCTGTGCAAATTCAATTACCCCGAGTTGCCAGCATTAACTGCTGGGCTGCTCGCTTTATTGTAGCTAGGGAAGGAGGTGCAGAGAGCAAACTGGCTGCTGTGCTTTGGATGTGATGGAAATGCTGTCAGATTTTAGCAGTTCAGTGACCTTTTCTTAACAGTTCCTGAAGTCACAGCTTTCCCAACACTTGGTAATAGATAAGGGCTGTGCACAGGTAAAGACTTTTGTTTCATGGTGCAAGAGGTCTATGGAGACAGGAGCAGGAGAGAGAGATTGAATAGATTGCTTCCTCCAGCCTTCTGCTTAATTACTGCCTGAAGAATGACATTGAACTCAGATTCTTACTCCAGGTCAAAGGCTTCCCAGAGAGAACATAGATATCTTAATGATGGTGTATACTCCTTCCCCAGACTTGCAACCAGCCTTTTGTTAATGGCAGGATCCTTCCCTCCCTCTCATTTCAGCACTTTTTATCTCTCTGGAGTCAAACCAAGCTCCTCAGATCTAGGAAAGCAAAGGGACCAGTTTTCCCTAGTGAGTCTTTGAGCCAGGAGAAACAACAGCTCTGATACTCAGGCTTTTCCCATCATTTTACACCAGAAGCACTCTGCCATCAACCTGGTGAGCCAAGCTTCTGGGAGAAACCAGGCTGTATCCTTTCTGCCTCACGCATCTCATTAAAGAACTGTGGGCAGTTTGGTTGGAGATTCTTCAAGCAGGATGGGGTAAGATCACACCCCAACTACCTGGAGGCATGAAAAAGCCTGAAGTGCTATCGGGTTTTCTCATGTTTTCTGGGTTGGTCTACTTCCCCCAACCATTCAAGTGTGGAGTCTAGAGGCTCCCACTAGTCCAGTTCTCCATAGATCACAAATACAGTGGAGAAAAGGGGAACTACAGGGCCTGTTCTTAAACTGTGAGGTCTTCTCAGACAAGGAGGGGTCCTGAGGTTCCAGAAGTGCATGGAAGATGCCGAAACTAGAGCAGAATTTACTTACGGGCGATGACTGGGGCTGTGAGGATGACTTCTTGTAGAAAAGTTTTAGATGGGGGTAGGGGCTTTGAATCCACCTGCATTGTGTATGCTGTGCTACAGGGACGCAGAGGATTCTGAATTGTGGAGGAAGAACGGAATGTTTTAAAAGCCATTAAAAAAGCATGTCAGGGTATTGCTATGTGTGTACCTTTGCTGGAGTTACAGACAGAAGGGAGATTTCCTATTTGCTTTCCAGTTCACACAACTACAGGTACTGTGTACAGAGCTGGCTCCTTGTGAGCTCCTTCGTGAGGATACAGTGCAGCTGGCCAGCACCACTTAATTGTTCTCATGTGTTAGGTCAGTGGGGTAGAGCGACTGCCTAAAATGTGACTAAACCCTGTAACTTTTGTCTGCAGAACGCCCAGAGACAGAGAAGTCTTGGTAGGTCTAGTGGGGCAGGCAATGGTGGGGGGAGATGTGTATGGTGGATGTTGTCTCTCAGTGCTGTTGTGGGCAGGGAAAAAGCAGCACTTGCCTTAAGGGTTCAGGTAAGGCTGATGGGGAAAGCCATCCTGGGGAAAGACACCAGTTCAATAAAGGGAGCTGGCATGAACAGAAATGCCTAAAGCTTTTTTGTTGTATACAAAAACCACCCAATGCCTTGCTCCCTGGGGAAGAGCTCCAAGACAGTTGTCAGTCTGAACATGCCCAAATGGGCTAGGGGCTTTATTTTTGTATTATTGCATTATCTTCCTCCCACTCACTTTCCTCTCAGATGCCTGTGGCTGCTTTTGATACTTCTCTTCCCTGTTTTGGCCTCTCTGTTGGGCAAACTCTGTGGTTTGCCACCTTTTCTTGCCCCTTTTTCTACGTCTTTGATGGTACAAGAAAGCTTCTGGTTGTTTCTCTGTTTGCATTTCGTTCTCTGTAGGGTTATGTCTGATGTGCTATGACAAAAACATGTGAGTCCTTCTCATTTTTATCTAGCAGGGAATGCTCAGCAAGAGAGTGAAAAGCACAGTGTAAAAAGGCTGTTCATCCCTTATATTTCTCATCATCATAAAGACTAAGATATTTCCTACTTACTTCACAATAGAGCTATTGGCCCTATTTACTTTGTTCTTATGTGACACACTTTATCTGTCAACTTCTAAGAATCTTGCCAGTGTTATTTATATAAATAAATCTCATGTTGCTTCTGTGCAATACGCGTTTTCCTCCATTTTGCAGTTTGGGAAGCCAAGGCATTTAAAAACTAATTGGCTTATGCAAAAGTACAGAATAATCTGTCCTTAAGAAAGAGAACAAGAACTTCACAGTCCTGCCTTCCATGCCTTCATTAATGGAGTGTTCTCCACCTCTAGTTAATAGGCAGTCTGGTTTTCCTTCAGGTCACGATCACAAAAAGATCCAATTGTCGCTTTAAACATGTAATTAAAGTGCCTGCCTTTATAATGACCTTCATCAGAATGCACCAGCCACTGCACAGGTGGGTAAGGTGGTGCTATATTGAAAACTATGAGGCTCAGAGGGATTAAGAAATGTGACCAAGGATTTGGAAAATGAAAGTTCACTGTGTAGTACAGAAATTTTGACTCTTACTGTTCTGAGTCCTAGAGAATATTGTCTCCTCAGATTTTTTGGGAGCGGTTTTTTTTTGTTTATTTGTGTGGAGTTCTTTTGTTTTGTTTGGTTGGTGATGTCCCATCCTGTTGTGTGCATCCCCCAAATTTCCTAAGGTTTGTGGGGAGGAGGAGACACTCTCTAGGCAATCTGCACACCTGCTGGCTGGTCACCATGAAGTGACAGAATTAGTGACTGGAGTGGGTTTTATATGGAGTAGGCTGGCTGGCTTGTCTGTGTCCTGGAGCTTGAACAACACAGATCCACCAAACTTTATTTATTTATTTATTTATTGTCTTTCTAGTAACTTGTGTACCACCCCGTTTCAGGAGTGGAAAAGAAGCAATTTCAAGTGGCAATGACTGTGATTGTGTTATGTGCCTTTCCTGGAAAAATCCCTTTATGCGATAGGTGGCCTGAAGACACTGGTACATTTGGAGCGCAGCTTTTCCAGTAACCCAGCAGGATTTGGTGGGTGGAGGAAGGGGAAGGAACTCAGTGAGCTGTGACAATGGGAAAATCTTGGCAGGGACTTGCACACGCAGTCTTGCAATCGGCCTCAATGTCCCAACTGTTACCAGAAGGGATTGCGCCGGGATGAGGAAAGCTCAGAACAGGGTGTGAGAAGGCCACCAAGATGGGGGTATGGGCTTTGAATCCACCTGCATTGTGTATGCTGTGCTACAGGGACGCAGAGGATTCTGAATTGTGGAGGAAGAACGGAATGTTTTAAAAGCCATTAAAAAAGCATGTCAGGGTATTGCTATGTGTGTACCTTTGCTGGAGTTACAGACAGAAGGGAGATTTCCTATTTGCTTTCCAGTTCACACAACTACAGGTACTGTGTACAGAGCTGGCTCCTTGTGAGCTCCTTCGTGAGGATACAGTGCAGCTGGCCAGCACCACTTAATTGTTCTCATGTGTTAGGTCAGTGGGGTAGAGCGACTGCCTAAAATGTGACTAAACCCTGTAACTTTTGTCTGCAGAACGCCCAGAGACAGAGAAGTCTTGGTAGGTCTAGTGGGGCAGGCAATGGTGGGGGGAGATGTGTATGGTGGATGTTGTCTCTCAGTGCTGTTGTGGGCAGGGAAAAAGCAGCACTTGCCTTAAGGGTTCAGGTAAGGCTGATGGGGAAAGCCATCCTGGGGAAAGACACCAGTTCAATAAAGGGAGCTGGCATGAACAGAAATGCCTAAAGCTTTTTTGTTGTATACAAAAACCACCCAATGCCTTGCTCCCTGGGGAAGAGCTCCAAGACAGTTGTCAGTCTGAACATGCCCAAATGGGCTAGGGGCTTTATTTTTGTATTATTGCATTATCTTCCTCCCACTCACTTTCCTCTCAGATGCCTGTGGCTGCTTTTGATACTTCTCTTCCCTGTTTTGGCCTCTCTGTTGGGCAAACTCTGTGGTTTGCCACCTTTTCTTGCCCCTTTTTCTACGTCTTTGATGGTACAAGAAAGCTTCTGGTTGTTTCTCTGTTTGCATTTCGTTCTCTGTAGGGTTATGTCTGATGTGCTATGACAAAAACATGTGAGTCCTTCTCATTTTTATCTAGCAGGGAATGCTCAGCAAGAGAGTGAAAAGCACAGTGTAAAAAGGCTGTTCATCCCTTATATTTCTCATCATCATAAAGACTAAGATATTTCCTACTTACTTCACAATAGAGCTATTGGCCCTATTTACTTTGTTCTTATGTGACACACTTTATCTGTCAACTTCTAAGAATCTTGCCAGTGTTATTTATATAAATAAATCTCATGTTGCTTCTGTGCAATACGCGTTTTCCTCCATTTTGCAGTTTGGGAAGCCAAGGCATTTAAAAACTAATTGGCTTATGCAAAAGTACAGAATAATCTGTCCTTAAGAAAGAGAACAAGAACTTCACAGTCCTGCCTTCCATGCCTTCATTAATGGAGTGTTCTCCACCTCTAGTTAATAGGCAGTCTGGTTTTCCTTCAGGTCACGATCACAAAAAGATCCAATTGTCGCTTTAAACATGTAATTAAAGTGCCTGCCTTTATAATGACCTTCATCAGAATGCACCAGCCACTGCACAGGTGGGTAAGGTGGTGCTATATTGAAAACTATGAGGCTCAGAGGGATTAAGAAATGTGACCAAGGATTTGGAAAATGAAAGTTCACTGTGTAGTACAGAAATTTTGACTCTTACTGTTCTGAGTCCTAGAGAATATTGTCTCCTCAGATTTTTTGGGAGCGGTTTTTTTTTGTTTATTTGTGTGGAGTTCTTTTGTTTTGTTTGGTTGGTGATGTCCCATCCTGTTGTGTGCATCCCCCAAATTTCCTAAGGTTTGTGGGGAGGAGGAGACACTCTCTAGGCAATCTGCACACCTGCTGGCTGGTCACCATGAAGTGACAGAATTAGTGACTGGAGTGGGTTTTATATGGAGTAGGCTGGCTGGCTTGTCTGTGTCCTGGAGCTTGAACAACACAGATCCACCAAACTTTATTTATTTATTTATTTATTGTCTTTCTAGTAACTTGTGTACCACCCCGTTTCAGGAGTGGAAAAGAAGCAATTTCAAGTGGCAATGACTGTGATTGTGTTATGTGCCTTTCCTGGAAAAATCCCTTTATGCGATAGGTGGCCTGAAGACACTGGTACATTTGGAGCGCAGCTTTTCCAGTAACCCAGCAGGATTTGGTGGGTGGAGGAAGGGGAAGGAACTCAGTGAGCTGTGACAATGGGAAAATCTTGGCAGGGACTTGCACACGCAGTCTTGCAATCGGCCTCAATGTCCCAACTGTTACCAGAAGGGATTGCGCCGGGATGAGGAAAGCTCAGAGCAGGATGTGTG
>NW_008240122.1:5865477-5875102 GCF_000691975.1 Corvus brachyrhynchos
TCCGCTCTGACAGAGCGCCCTGCCCGGGCCGGGCCTGCGTGTGACTGCATCCCTGCAGCACTTCCTGCAGGGATAGCTAACTGTGGGTCATTTCCTTTTGACTCAGCGGGATCAATCACGGACTATATTGCTCCGGCTTTTGACTCAGGTCTCCAGCTGTGAGGATCTGCTCTCCCACTCACACACGAGCTGTGGGGCAGCTTGGAGACAAGCCCCGGGCTTTGCTTCTGCGGGTCCCTCAGAACCACCAACTGCGGCTGGAAGGGTGCTATTCCCCAGCCTGTCCACTATACATCCCCATGTAAGCGGGATCAATCACGGACTATATTGCTCCGGCTTTTGACTCAGGTCTCCAGCTGTGAGGATCTGCTCTCCCACTCACACACGAGCTGTGGGGCAGCTTGGAGACAAGCCCCGGGCTTTGCTTCTGCGGGTCCCTCAGAACCACCAACTGCGGCTGGAAGGGTGCTATTCCCCAGCCTGTCCACTATACATCCCCATGTATCTGCTGGTATAGTAACACATCCATTATATATCTGCTGGTTTAAAGGCATTGGCATGGCTGGTAGGCCTGGCAAGTCAGCTCCAGGGTCCTGCTGAGCAGACTTTCCAAGCTCAGACTGCCATACCAGCATGAAAGATCCACTGCACCGATAAACAGGCTTCTGTGAGTGTCCCAGCATTGCACACCATGGCAGTCAGGTCTTAAGGCAGCGAGTTTTAGCTCATGCTGATTCAGACACCTCTGGTACAGTGAAACATAGCCTAAACTCAGGTATTGTCCAAACCCTTCAGAGGCTCTGCTCTGCATCTAAGATGTGTACAGTGTACAGTTTTATATGAACAAGTACATGATGAAATTTAATGGACAAGTTGATGTGAATGAAATGTTTCCTTTCTAACAGCATGGGATTTTGACTATGTAGCTGAAACTCTTTCCTGTAAAAGTCAAGACCAGCAACTGCTCATGTGGCACTGCTGAAGCAAAATCGCTGCATGGACGGAGGATGCCATCCTATTCATGGATAAGTAGAGTGGTCTGAAAGCTAAGCCTGTAAATAAATACCCTATGCCTCCACATGACTTGGCTGGACTAGTTTTAGGGAAAACCAGCTATTACTGCCAGGGGATAGTCAAGTGTGCTTTGTAATTTGGGACACACTCAAGGCCCTATATGTGCAACAGGAATGGTCCCACAATTGCTGTGCCAATCCCACCATGCCTGTGTGTCCCGTTTGTCTCTGCGAAAGGGACATCACGTGACTGACGTCAGGCAGACAGGACAGAACAAGTGCTTTCAGCTCTGAAGAGCTGCAGGGTTGTTTACCATGAGGAGCAGGTAGAGCTGGTGGTTCAGGTTCTTCTCTGTCAAGGTGGACATGAGGTGCTCAGTCACAGTAGAGTCCTGGGCTTTACACTGGGAATCGCCAAATTATGTACAAGATAGGAGAATCTTAGAGATTCATGACCTCAGAAGCCTCAAAAAGCCAAGGCAATTTCTAGACAAACACCTCTAAGCATGGACAAATAGACAGTCCAGTTGTGAAAAATGATGTGAAAATTGCCCCCAAATGTTTCCAATTATTCAGAATAAAACTGCAGTGTCTGAGAAGCTAGAAATTCCCATTAACTGGAAGGGACACTTGGAATGAAGACACTTGAAAGGAAGGACTGCTGATAGCTGGTCAACCAGCAACATAAACACCTATCTGCCACACTTTTGCCAAGAAATGCTTCCTATGCTGACCAAACTTGATACTTGTAAGTATATGGTATGAATGCAAAATATTCTACATAAATGTATATTATATAGATAGGATATAAGTATATATAAATTATGCATGTCCACACAGTAGGATTTTAGGGCTATGTCTTATCAGTAAATCTGTATCTGGGGCAGTACAACTCCGTCGTCTAGAAATTAATAGATGATTCCATTTAATTTATTCTTGCCATGGTTTTGGCCTGTGCCAGTTAACACTTTTCCAGACAATTCCCAGGCACGACTGAGGGAGTTACTGTGGGCCAGGGGCCGTTCCCAACAACCACTTGGATTCAAATGCCTTGCTTGAAGGATAAAAGAGTTTAATGTTACTGGTGCAAGCCATCCTGTGCCAGGGCTCTTGGTGCCAGAGAACAGTCCTGGGCACGTTTAATTTACTGGTATAGACATAGTCTATGAGCCCAGGGGATTAGGCAGGGTTTTAAGGGTTGCATGCCTGGACTTAGGTAGCTGATTTCTCCCAAGATCCATTTTAGGGAACCTTGGGTTTTTTTGTGGACATGGGCCTTGAGCCTTTAAATCTTCTATCACCTTAGTTAAAAAGCCTTGCCTTCTGGTGTTCATGACCCTTTATAGTGTTTTCCCTAAATAGTAAAAATCTGGTGGAAAGTAAAGTGGGTTGTAATTATGTAGTTTTATTATCACTGTCTTCATGACAGTGGCATATAACAATAGTGAGCTCTGTTTAATTAACACTTTTTTTATATTTTTAAGGAGAAAGTCACATAAAACATAGGAGATAAAAATGAAACCATACAAACCAGTAATTTTTCAAAGCCTGGCTAATTTTCATCAGACTTTGTAGAAAATAACTTCCTTTGTCTTCAGGTAAAACCTGGAGATTTTGAGATTACATTAATATTGCTGTATGAAATTATGGAGGGACTGATTACATTTTTAAAGGAACACCCCTGCGGGTGTATTCAGTTACACTGATCCCTGTGGTACTACATCTCTTGGGAATGGTGCTCTTGAGTTTCTAGTACGTGAATGTACTTGAGCCTTGAGCTTTTCTATGTCCTCTGAAGAAGAGCACAGAAAGGTATCTGACTGACAGCAGCAAACCTGCACTGAAATGCAGGAACAAAACTCCTTTGGTCAGGACGCTAATTGCAGTGCTCCGAGTCACATACTTCTCCTGACCCATCTGTCTGGTCTAATCATAGCTCTTTCTCCTAACTCCTTCTGGCTGTCACCCACTTAGCCTGACTCTTACCACAACTTGAGTTTCATTTCTGTCAATGCAGCCACCACATTAGTGTCAGGACACACGGGCCAGGGCTGAGATGAACACTGACATAACGAGTGTCTCTTCTTATCTGTGCAGCTCCAGTCAATCTGTGGGACTGCTGCTCTGCTGTGCAATATGTGACCTGAGTATCCAATCATCCCAACCACAGGCCATGTTGGGACAGCTCTGGTACTGTGCACTATGGTGACGATAGCAGCAAGGAAGTGGGCAAAAGTATACTGAAATTCCATTTATCTGTGGGTATGATGAGTGTCTGCCATATATAAGCAAATTAGGCTGGCTCTTCAGAAGTCATCCTTTGGGTTTACGAGGGAGAAAAGAGGAGGGCTGGGAACTGATGAGATGAACATCTGATCCTTTGGACTGAATCTGTCTGTCCTGGCTTTTTTGCCATTTGCTACACATGCCTCCCAGA
This sequence comes from Corvus brachyrhynchos, assembly GCF_000691975.1. Lineage (NCBI taxonomy): Eukaryota > Metazoa > Chordata > Aves > Passeriformes > Corvidae > Corvus > Corvus brachyrhynchos. The sequence continues at coordinate 5,868,928 of NW_008240122.1, forward strand.
GAAGGAGTCACCCACACCTGCTACATGTGTGGCTTTGTGATGCGTGACCAGGTTTATTCAGGGGATTTGGTGCTGTGTATCTGGGCCCATTATCCATCTAGAGGGCAGCCAGAATACATCTGAATAGATATGGCTAAGAATGAGGAGAGTTTTTTCAAAAACAGGCTCCAGAAAATGACTCATCAATACCTCTAGGAATGCTGGCTGTGGTGTGGAAACTGAGATGAAGAATTTTTCTCTGCATTGTCTCCTCCGAGTGGAGTCAGGTGTGTGACTTGGTTTGCCTTTGAGGGCTAGGAGCCTGGTGTGGGGCTGTAACTTGTGTAAGGCTCTGGTGTCCACTTCTCAAACACTCGAATGAGGAGAGGTCATCCTAGGGTGGGATTCGGAGGCAGGCCTGATCCTTTCACTCTGGTCTTCTGCGCCAAGGGGGCTGGCAGAGCCTGGGATCAGCAACCTGGCTGGATATGTGTGCAGACTGGGAGCAGCAACGTGGCTGGCTGCGTGAGACACCCAGACCTTTGGTTACTAAAGTGCCATTTCCTGCATGAGCGTGTGCTCGCCGATATAAAGCAGCTCCTTGCTGCTCCGTGGTAACGCCGGTTGTGCCCTTAGCCCAGCCGGGAGAACACACCCTCCGGCAGAGCTGGGGCAGCCCTACATCCCTGCAGCCCTGCATCCATGCATCCCGCCGTCCCGGTTCCCGGCAGAGCGGCCGGCCAGGGAAAGCCGGGACAGCGCCAAGCCGCGGTCTCCTGCGCCCCCTGGGGCCGGCCGGCCGGCAGTGCAGGCACTGAAGGAGTCGCGTCCGAGACAGGAGAGGCTTTTCACGAGCTTGGAAACAAAGAGAAATGAGGGAGCGATGGATGATAAGGCCTCCATGAAAACATCTCACCCCCCACTCTTTATCAGCCCTTTGTCTTAGCCCATCTTTTCTTGCCACCCCCTCCCCCCCACCTTTTTGACCATTTGTAGTGCTAGCGTGACTGCATGCAGAGCTCATGGTTTCTGATGCCAAATCTCATTTCCTCCCTCCCAAGGCTGTTTTCGTCCTTGTTTACACAGCCTAGAGAGCTGTTTCAAGTGGAATTTCTGGTGAATTGCTTGCAAATAACTGTCCCTAGCTGTGGGAAACTGATAAAGGTTGCATCATTTGGTCTTGGCCTCTAGAAGAGGTGGGGAGGAGGTACAGGTGCAATGTGCAATCACAGAGTTTAGAAAGCAAGGAGTAAATAGCGTGCTTGTGATTTATGCTCATGTCAAAATCTTCTAAGGCTGCTCCTTGGCCAGTCTAGCAATCTGAGCCTTTGAGGCAGAGGCTTGTGAAGACAAGTTATCTTTTTCTGTTCCTCACAGTGCAGTTTTATTGAATGCTTGGACCCCTTCCATTTGCTTATGGCTGGTTTGTGGCCACAAGTCCTCAGTCATTTACAGTTATTTTAAGGGCCATGTCTTTTACCTGCAAAACTTTCTCTGAGGATTCTGCTGTGCTGTCACTCCCACAGAGGCCTCAGGCAGTGCTCCTGCTCCTCTCCCAGCTTTCCCTCCGTGCTGAGCAACTCAGCAGCACAGGTCCACACAGTGACTTCAGCAGACCTAAAACTGTCTTCCCTGCCCAGTGATGAACTGGAGCCTGGCAGCAGCTGGAGATGAGGTGCAGGGAGGCAGATGGGAGTCCTAACAGTTCTGTGAAATATCACCAGTGCTGGCTGGTGTTTTCTGCTCATCTGATGGCAGTCTGAAAGGTCTGGCCAGGCTCAAAGCGGGGTACTGTGGCCAAGAGCTGCCTAGGATGGGCCAGCCAGGGTACAGCATGGGTGTGGCTTGGTTGTTGCACTCCTCATCCATGCCTTGTGCCCGCATTAAGGCAACAAATTCAAACATGCGTGTCCTGGAAATTCTTCCTAGAATTTCTTTCCCTGGTGATACTAACCTGGCTCTTTTTTCACTTCCCTTAGAAGCACTGAAGCTGCTCACAAATACATATCTAGATGGGGTGCCCAACTAGAGGAACTGGGAAACCTCTCTGATGTTGAAAGCTGTGTTTTATTTATACACTTGGGATAAGCCCAGAGGCTGTCTGGGCAGCCAGGAAGTTCCAGAAAGGAATTTCCCCCCATCAAACCAGGAACCACAATAATATTTTCTCCCCTCCTCTTCAGAGATTGTGTGTGCTTGTTTCCTAGCACTTTTGCTTTAGAAGTTTCCCATTTTTGCAGGACCCTAGGACCTTTCTCTCTGTTGCTGCCCTTCTAACCATTATAGTTTGAGGTTTCTTGTCTTTGACCTGAAGACCTCAAGTCTGAGGCAGCTGATGAGCTGGTAGGCTCTTTCTGTGGGGGTAGACTGGATGTTTCTTTCATCTTTGGACTGTGCTCCTGGCTACGTGGCAGGGCTCAGAAGCACTCTGTGATTCCAGCTGAAGACTGTTATTGAGAAGGCGTTTGAAAAGGAAGAGATGCAAGTGAGTTGCAGGGGCTGTGTTTGAAGGAAAGAAGGTCAGATGAGACAATTCCTCTTCTCCAGGGATTAGAAAGAAGCTATCCAAAGCAGAAATCATTACTTCTCTTTGCTTGTGTTTCTGAGGAGCCAGGCTGCCCGCTACCCTGGAGTTTCTGGCTGGCCAAGCTAAACTGTGAGTGCTGTCCCAGCAGCCTGTTACCAAGTGGGTGTCATGGGGCCCTTCCAGGCCCTCTTGCAGAGGAACAAGTGTCTGCAGTACCAGCAGGAGAAGCACCGTGTAAATGGCCTGCTCTCTCTGGTTCTCGTTGTATCAGCCACATGCTGACTTTCCAATTGGCCCAAGCAATTTGCAGGGAGAGAATGGGCAGCAAGGGAATTATAACAGAGATGGGGCTGCCCAGCAGTGCTGTTAAGAGGATTGTCTCTTCTTCTAATGTATGTCATGTGGCCTGTTATCGGATGGTCATTGTTTCTCTATTGTATAGCATCTCTTCAATTTCCTTTTCCTTCTTTTCCTCTTTTATGGCAGTCAAAACCTGCATATGCCAAAACATGTATCCTAGGTAGTTCATTGCTCAGATTAGCTTAAAAGATATGTATCTAAAAGAGAACAGATAGCTGTTACCCTCAGCCACCTCTAACCAGCCCTTCTTGATTCTCCCTGAATGTCCAAAGTGTTTGCATGACAGCAGCTGGCTCAGTTCTGGGACAGTTTGTAGCCTTTAAGGTAATGGTGGGCAGTTCTCACCTTTGGTTGCTTATAGCCTTACTGAAGGGCTCCTTCATGTGTGGGATGTGGGATGTTTCCCAGCTGCCTGTCCCATACTCCTGATATAGTCAGAGCTTGGAGAGCCCTTGTGTATGCTGCAATTTCACCCCTGCAGCGGGGTCATGGGGTGTTTGTGGTTTGTGTGGTGGGGACACAGCTTAGTTTGGCCTGTGTTAGGGCAGACATCGTGCAGAGGCCGAGTCAGAGATGATCCCTTCTGGACGAGCCCACAGGCTCAGCAGTTCACACTGGGAGGAGGAATGCTACGAGTGATTGGTGGCTGGCTCAGGGACAGAGCTTAGTGCCCTTTGTCTGCTTTGTCAGTCAAACTGTTCTGGGAACAATTCTCATTATTTTTGTGGATTTTCCTTCTCTCCTGCTTTTACCTACATACATTGGACTGTGTTTGAATCAGCTGGCGGATGGCTCTGCTCTGGGACACCAAGATATGCCTGGCTTTGGGTCCACATCTTCCTCCAAGCAAGCTCCAGGCTCAGCTTTCAGCCTGCTCCTGCCCTGCTATTCTCTTTTAGCATTTTCCTTGGGAGATGCGCCTTCCCTGCCTGGCACTGGCAGTACCTCCAGTGTCTGTCTTGGACATCACCCAGTTAGGGTCATAAGCAAGAGGGGATGGATGGGGTTTTTCCAGCTCATCCTTGTCTCCCTTGGTGTAATGAGGGGAGATCCCCAATAGATGGCACTTGAACCTCTTCCCGGGCTGGTTTTTTCCCTCCAACCTCGGGATGTTCAGACCAGTGTATGCACGGGTGCAGTGTAAGCCTGCTATGGCACAGTGTGTGGAAAAAGGAAACCAAAGAGCAGTTCAGTGTGTAAGAAGGGGCAAGCAGATCCCCAGGCGACTTCAAAGGGTGAAAAAACCATCTCCTTCCTTTTGAGAAGGCTTGGCCAGGCCTGCCTAATGAGGCTTTCTGCACCCACACACATTCCTGTTCTTGCACCTGGCAGTGTCAGTGGTACACCTTGGGCAGGATAAACTGCAAAAGGCATTAGCTTGTCCTCCGAGCACAGCAGGAAACACAGCCCAGAGGGAATCTGTGCATTAAACTAATCCTCACTGCATTGTCTTCACCCCTAGTGCCTTTCTTCCCATTGCACTGCTTGGTCAGGATTCCCACAGAGGAATGTCTCTAAGGGAACGTTAAGATGTGGCACAGCAGACATCCAGAGATGTCTTCCCCATGGCAGCAGCAGGCAGGAACACGTGGAAGTGACCAGCATCCTGCCTCCGCTCACAGTCCCCTGCCCTCTCCCTGTCACCTCAATGCCATGTGTTCTTGCAGGGGAAACTTGCTGCTTGCCTCCTTTCTGCTCCTGGTCTGGTCACGAGGAATTTAAAGAGATCTTCAAGAAATGCTGGAGCAGGCATGTGGGCTTATCCTAAATGTTGTGTGATGCATTTTTCATGCTTTTATCATGTGACCAGAGGAAACTTGGACTAGATTTGAGATTTGGCTTGAACCCAGTAGGCAGATCAAAACTCCAGGGGTAGAAACGCACAGGAACCAAAACCAGAGCAGAGTGATCACATGAGATGCTTGGGAACAGAAACCACTGAATTTTGCATAGCTCCAGCAGTGTGATCTAGTAACAGGGTAGATTACAGTCTGGGAGCATACGGCTAGGGGCCAGGAGGTACCACTTCTATTCTTGGATCTTCCACAGCTTTCCTCAGTGACCTTCAGAAAGTCAAGTAACCTTCCTCTGACTTGGGTTTTTCCTTGGGAATAATACTATTACTTACCCCTGGAAAATATTTTGCTATCTTTGGATAGAAGTTACTTGGTAGTGTTGTGCAACCTGTATGTGGAGGAGCAACACCTCCAGGCCACTCAGGAAGCCTTCTTTCCACTATGTGATGCAGCAGCGTAACTTGTCATCTACTGGGAACCCATTTAGCATGTTGAGCCTCATCCTCAGGGCACAGATCACCTAACACAAGGGTTGCAGCAGTAGATTGCAGCTCTGCTTTCTGTGAGGGTTTCTTGTCCTCTGGGGGGGTCTGCTAAATTGCTTGTCGCTGGTTACAGCAGTGTGTCACCGTGTCTCATTCAGAGGAGATGCTGGATGCTGTGATCAACGCAGAGATTGTGATCTGTCAATCAGTTGCTCCTGGCATTGCAGTTGTGGTCCAAGAGAGAGGTCATGGTACTTCACCAGTGCGAGGTGCAAGGTTAGCTGGGGAGGAACCTGAGAGGTGCAAGGTTAGCTGGGGAGGAACCTGAGAGTGTGATTTTCTCCTGAGTCTGCTGGAACACAGAGATGCTCATGGATACACAGTCTGAGAAAAGAAGAATACTGGGAGAAGGTATCTATAACTAGATTTCCAGTAGAACTGGGTGTACCCAAAGTTGGTGTTTCTGGCTATTCTGGTCATACGAAATACAAAGCAAGAAAGAAACAGATGCTCTGCAGGTATTTGCTGAAACACATGTAGGTAAAGGTTGCAGAAGCAGGATTTGTAGTATTAGTTTCTCTCAAATTACAAGTGCCCCTAAAAAGCCTTATCAGCACTTGTTTTTGCTGCTTGCCCTGAAAAGGCCTGGCCCTGCAGCAGGTTAGGAGGCCTAGCAGGAACCCTCCACCAGGCTGTGGTCCCCACTGCTGTCCTGTGCCTTAGTGGGGTGGGGTGAGCTCAGGTAGAGGCTGTGATGTGTTACAACTGGGATGGCAGATTCTGCTCTACTCTGTTCCAGGGAGCTTTTTCAGCTTCATCTGATCTGAAACAAACAACTGGGCCCTGGCATGTGCCTGTCCCAGTGCTTGAACTCTGAATGGGAAAGCAATCATACATGTTAGTTTAAGCTGACTGTGGTTTATGGGTCATATCCTACAGACCATTACGAGGACAGCCAGTGTCTCCAGAGCTGAAATAAGGAACGAATAATGGCTTGGGGAATTCTGGTTTATATGAAAAAAAAAAAA
>NW_008240122.1:5875122-5876312 GCF_000691975.1 Corvus brachyrhynchos
TTATATTAGATATATATTATTATATATTAAATTATATTAGATATATATTATTATATATTAAATATATAATCTAAAATTAAATATATTATTGCATATCTCTGTGGAGGATTTCTGGTTTCAATTGGCATTTTACTCCCTCCTGTTGGATGCAGCATGCCAGAGTAGCAATCTGCTCATGTGCACTATTCCCTGTTTTTTTTAATACATGCAATAAGAAAAGCAGGAGTATCTATAGCAATGTGTGGTGGCTTAGAGTCATAAGGTTGGATTGTGATTTCAATTTGGTGTGAAATGGGGGAAAAATAGATGAAGAGCAGTCCACAGTGTGAATGCAGAACTCACAGAGCAAGTATGGTTTAACAGCTGAGACAGTTTTCTATTGCAGACTTCTTCTAAGAAGGCACTATCTGGAAAGCAGAAATTTTGTTTTCTGGCTCAGACTCTGTGCTTTTTGTACTCCTTCAAGAAAAAATACTTTGCTAACTGGAGCAGAACCGAGACCCTTTCCCCTGCAGCGAAGATGTTCTCTCTCAGTCAGCACTTTAGGAGTGCTCTTTCCTTATCTTGTTACAGGCCTGCTGGCTGAGAACTGGGAACCCATACGTTAACCAGCCTGTGCTCCTCTGGAATTTGTACACAAGCAGAGACCTCTGTAACGCTTCCTAGCTTGTCCCAGAAGGAAGGATGGGACAAAAGGCTCTGTTGGCCCCAAGGGACTGGTAATGGGCAAAAGGGACCTTTCACCTAGACACGGGGAGTTTATCGCTGGCATAGAGTTGGCAGTGGGTGAAAGCCCTTTGTTGTTACTGCCGGCAAACGTGTCGGCGGCTTCCCATGGGTTCTAAGTGGCTGGGAGCCTATCAGTCAGTCCCTGATAACTTTCCTGACTGTTCTGCCAGGGAGGTGCTGGAGGACTGGCCATGGGAATGGGGCACCTTGCTTGTGCCCGAGGATAGCTGGTGCAGCAGGAGCTGGTGCTGGTCTGGCCTGCGTTTCTGTGGGGAAAGGCTGTGGCGAGCTTCCCTGCTGCCGCAGGCCCCATGCAAGCTCCCGGGGTGGCTCAAGGGACTCGAGACAGAACACACGAGCCCTCCCTGTGGATCTGTGCTCTGAATCGGAGGTCAGGACAGACAGGTCAGCGCATCCCTTTCCCCTCCTGGGCTGAGCGGGTTGCAAGCCAGGATGCGGCA
>NW_008240122.1:5876481-5895341 GCF_000691975.1 Corvus brachyrhynchos
GCCTGGGGCCGAGCGGGCGGGAGCGCTGCCATGAGCGGAGCCCGGTGTCCCGCCCAGGGAGCTCTGCCGTCCCGCAGTGAGCACTCTGCGCCGAGTGTCTCTTGTCCCCTGCAGCACGCTGCCAGCTGGTACCTCCCTCCTTTCTGAAGCGTAACTGGGGAGGGGGTGGAAGGCAAAGGAAGTTTGGTGCTCGTTTTTTTTTTTTCTGTAGGCTTTGGAGGGGGATTCCCTGTGCCTCCCAGCGCGGAGGGCTGTAGGACAGAGTGCGGCGGCGGAGGGGAGGGGGGCACAGCTGGGAGCGGCTGTGCGGAGCCGTGCCCCCACCGCCGCGTACCTGGGGTGCTGGATGCGAGCTCCGCGCAGCTCCGCCGAGCGTAGCGGCGCGGCAGATGCAGATGCGTGTGTGTGTGTATGCTTAACCCTTTCTTGGCTCCTCGGATTTGTACCATGCTGAAGATCCTCACCAAAAAGCTCAGGAACCAGAGTTTGAACGAAATTCAACCTTTCCAGCTAAAGGTAAGAAAACCCGTTTTTGTCTCGGTTGTTTTTTGTCCCCTTCAGGTAATTACTAAGGGGGCCTCGAGGAGCTGGAAGCTTGCAGTGTTTATTATGCTGGGTCGGTTTCCTCTCAGCCAGTGTGCTCAGGAGGAACTGGCCTAGGCTGTATTCCTGTTACTTAAAGTCCTATTCCTTGGCATCCAGAATTACCCTGCACAATTCAGATAATACAGAAAGGTGTATGAAGACAGATGTATCTGTCTGGTTTTTAGAATGTTTTCCTTTAGATGGGATTCACATTTAACCGTGTAGGCATTTGCCTAGATACCTTTGTATGTGTGCAATCTGTGGCCTCCCAGTCCTTGCCAGGCTAGAACCCCATAGTGCTAGGTACTGTACAAACATGATTTACCTAAAATGCCTTTCAGCTCGTTATTTGCATTTCTCTCTCTTCGGGTCCTGAAGGCCAGAATCTGAGCTGAAGTTTGCAGACTGGATCATTGCATTGACCCATGGCTTTCCAGATTCTTCTTACATCCGTTTTTAATGTTTAAAATAAAACTGAGGATCACAGATTCAGGATAAGAACTGTCTAAGCCTTTCCTGCAAAATACAAAGAGGAATTTTTGAGCCATATACCACGGGATAAAAATGGATCTGTGACGAATGAGAAAAAAATACCAGATCCTGGTTTGGCAAAATTGTTGTGAATCAAGGAATATCCCGTGAAATCAGCAGAGTTACTCTGGATTGGCACCAGTGCTGCGGGAAATGTAGCACCTGGCCCCAAATAAAAGAAGGGATCTGGGAAAAGTAGCAGCCCTCGTTGCTTGAGTTGGGGGCTGGGGATCCGTATACCAGACTCCAGTGGAGTCTTTTGTATGTGTTACACAGAGGCTCATTGCCGTGTGGCTGCACTTCTGCGCAGTCACTCTGGACAGGCTGATGGCAACTTTGATGAAACATCAGCACTGTTTCTAACAAAGTTTGCTGTACTTCTTCCCCTGGGGATTGCACGTTCTGTGGCTCTCAGGGGAGGCAGGGTTAGATTTTATTTTTGGAAGTAAAATAAGGACAATGCTTTAGGTTGTAGTGGATTGATTCAGTGCAGAGTATCTGCAGAAGCAGTGAGGGATTTTTTTTTAACACTGTGTTTCTTGGCCTTATGGCTGCAATCTCCTTTAGCTTTATTGTTTGTCTCTTGGAGCCTCAGGTTGTGAAACCATGAGAATCTTTGGAAGGCGCTCTCAGAGGTAGATACAGCCTTCAGGATGCTTGGAGGCATGCAGGAAAATGTGCATGAGTGGGCATCTGCAGCCATTTTGTTCATATTAGTGCCAAGGTTTTGTGCTACAGACAGGTGGTCTGCATTTTTGCAGGCTCAATGGAGAAAGTTAAGCTTGCACTGTGCTTTGCTTGCAAGGCTAATGCATAGCCCATCAGAGCTGTCTTTGCAGCCTGCAGTGGGGAGTGGTACAATGACTGGTACACATGTGTATGGGCAGAAAGCCAGACTTGCAAACTCTGGGTTTAAATCTGTTTTGTAGGCCTTTGGGGACCATGTACAGCTGCCTGGTCTTGGTTGAGCCTTGCAGCAGCATACTAATTGCTTAATGGAGTGTGCAGTGCTCTGTCTTAGGTGTCGGACCAGAGCTCCTTGCAGGTATAGACCTGGGGTAGGTGTCACAGGGGGTGAGCAGTGTGGAAGCTTCTGGTGCCTGTGCTGTGCATGGACCCTGTGTCAAGGCCAAGTGTCTGTACCATTTTGCACTACTGCCCTCATGATGTGGGGCTGCCAGGCACTGACCAGACTTCTGCTTTCTTGGCCTTGGTCTGTGTCTATGCAGGTCTGTATGTATTCTGGTTTGTATGGTATATGCATTATTTAAAAGGTCCAGTGTGCTGTCGTTGAAACCTAGTGAAAAGTTAGGTGAGAGCATAGAATCAGGTCTGTAGTCCTGTAAGTGGAGAACGAGCATCAAGTTTGGATAGAGTAAGAATTGATCTGCATTCACCACCCAAACCAAGAGCTTTTTGAGCTTTAATAACAGTGTGCTTAGCTGCTCTTCTCCTTCATTGCCCACTCGCTTTTGCACTTTATGACCTCTATGGGAGGTTCCCAAATTCAAGGAAAAGCAAGCTGCTGTTGTGCTTCTAGCTTACAACTGTATTGAAATCAGCCAAAGTCCCAGGAGACTGTCCTTGGGTAAACTGTCAACTCATTTTTACAAGTGTGGAAGATTTGACCAACCTTGGATTGGCAACCAGGCTTTGGCAATCTTTTCAGGATGAAATTTCTGCCCATTGTAAGGTTTTATTTTTGTATGATGTGTCCTGAATTGGTTTAGTGTGGCTGTGATAGGTCCTCCTAGTCTTTTCCCACTTGGAGAAGCTGAGAGGGTGCCATGGCTTTCTGTAAGTGAAACCAACAAATATGCAAGTTTTGGGTGTTGATGTAGTGGACTTCTCTTTTTCCTTACTGAAGCTTTAGGCAGTTGACAACTAGCGCTGCTCAGAGGAGTTTGACTCAGGAGTTGTGCTGGTGTCTCTCAGAAAGTGTCCCTTTATTTCCCTTTCTCCAGAAGTCACCATGGTGGGAAGGGAGGGACTGTGTGACACTTCACCTGATGTTGGGTTAGCATGCTCAGCCAGCAGTTTCTGATAAGGGTGGCTGGGCTCTCAAGTGTGATAGTTGGGGTTCAAATTTGAGCCCCTCACCTTGGAAGATAGCTGACCTTGCTGTCTTCACAGAATCCCAGAATAGGTAAGGTTGAGAGGGACCACAGTAGATCATCTGTTCCAAGCTCCCTGCTCAAGCAGGGTCATGCTAAAGCACATGGCACAGGATTGTGTCCAGATGGTTCTTGAATATCTCCAGTGAGGGAGACTCCACAACCTCTCTGGGCTTGGTCACCCACACAGTAAAGAAGTTCTTCCTCATGTTCAGGTGGAACTTCTTGTGCATCTGTTCCTGCCTGTTGCCCCTTGTCCTATTGCTCAGCACCACTGGGAAGAGCCTGGAGACATCCTGTTGACACCTCCTCTTTAGGTATTTATATGCATTGATGAGATTCCCTCGCAGTTGCCTCTTTTTGAGACTGACCAAGCCCAGCTCCCTCAGCCTTTCCTGGTAAGAGAGATATTCCAGTCCCTTAACCATCTTTGTTACTCTCCACTGGACGTGCTCCAGCAGCTCCATGTCTCTCTTGTACTGGGGAGCCCAGAACTGGACACAGCGCTGCAGGTGTGCCTCACCAGGGCTGAACAGAGGGACAGATCACCTCCCTGAACCTGCTGGCAGTGCTCATCCCAGTGCACCTCAGGACACCGCCGGCCTCCCTGGCCACAGGACACGCTGCTGGCTCACAGACACCTTGTCGCCCACCAGGACCCCAAGGTTGTTGTCCGCAGAGCTGCTTTCCAGCATCTGAGCCCCCAGCCTGTGCTGGTCCATGGGGTTATTCTTCCCCAGCTGCAGGACCCTGCACTTCCCTTTGTTGAATTTCAGGAGGTTCCTCTCTGCCCATCTCTCCAGCCTGTTGAGGCCCTTCTGAAGGGTCACACAGCCCTCTGGGGTATCAGCCACTCCTCCTAGATTTGTATTATCTGTGAACTAGCTGAGGAGGCATCTGCCCCTTCATCCAAGTCATTGATGAATGAGTTAAACAATATTGGGCCCAGTATTGAACCTTGGGGGACACCACTAGTGACAGGCCTTCAACCAGACAGTGTGCCCCTGATTATGACCATCAAACAGTTGTCAATCTACCTCACTGTCCCCTCATCCAGTCCACACTTCCTGAGTTTGCCTATGAGGATGTTGTGAGAGACAGTGTTGAAAGTCTTGCTGGAGTCAGTGTAGACAGTATCCACTGCTCTCCCCTCATCCAGCCAGGTAGTTCTTTCACTGTAGAAGGCAGTCAAGTTTGTCAGGCATGACATTAGTAAATTCATGCTGACTACTCCTTGTCATCCATGTGGATACACAGGGCCTTCAGAATGAGGCACTCCATCACATTTCTAGCGATTGAGGTGATGCAGACTGGCTGGTAGTTCCCTGACTCCTAATTCTTGCCTTTTCTGAAGACTGGGGTAACATTTGTTTTCTTCCAGTTCTCAGGCACCTCTCCTGATTGCCATGACCTTTCAAAGATGATCATGAATGGCCTAGCTATGGTATTTTCCAGCTTTCTCAACATTTGTGGAAGCATCCCATCAGGGCCTGTGGACTTGTGGGTGTCAAGTTTTCCTACATGTCTTCCCACTGGACACTTGTGCCCCTGCAGCAGGGGCAGCGTGTCCGCTCCTGAGCTCTTGTAGTTTGTAGCACAGCCTGTTAGCTTAAGAGCTTCAGCTCTTCAACCCTCAGCTTCTGTGGCTAAATCCAAGAAAGGAGAGGGAATTGCCTGGTGACTCAGTCTTTGGTCTACCTCTTGCTTCAGTGGTCTGGTGTTACTTGCTAGAGATTAGGCCAGATTCAGGAACCTTTTTGGCTGTTTTTAAACCAGAAGCAGATCTGACTTAACAGGTTAGGGGTCATCTTTGATAACAGCTGGCAACTGGATCTGTTCCAGAGCAGTTGGGACAGGAGAAAAAGAGTGAGAAGGGGGAGTGTCCCATATTGTAGTGAAATGCTTCAAACCAGGAAAGTGAGAGGGGCCTGTAACTGAGGGCCTGATTTTTTTTTTTTTTTTTTTTTTTTGGTGTGTGTTAGTTGTCCAATATTACAGTCTAGTACAGTTTTTTGTTATTTCCTTTCATAGTTTTGGACTGGTAGCCCTGAGAAACACTTTCTGAACTATAAGTCAGGCTGATCTAGGAGCTTTTAAAATGCATATCTTGGGCTTGCATGTGGGTTTGTGATGGAGTACTGATATTGAGCCCTTAGAAGTATTCTCTGACCAACTCTGTGAGCTTTCTGCAAATCAAATATCTTGTTCATCCCCACAATTTGGGGTAGGGATTTCTCACACAAATGTGTTTCTTCCAAGTTTCTCTTTAACTCTTGTGGCTTTGCTATTTATGTAGTGGCTAAAGTGTGGGTGTCTCTTTTCTGAGCTTTGCTTGCAAGCAAGGTCCTTGGGGTATGGAGCATCTGGCTGGAACAAGTCTGTGCATTGCCAGTCAAACTAAGCCCTTAATTAGTGGCCCTAGGTGTTATCACAGTGAAACAGTTGGATTGTGGTGTGTTAAAAAATTAACTGGCTGGAACATGCAGCCGAAAAAAACTGAGCACTTTAAAGGTGGCAATTTCATTCCAACTTTGCTGTTGACACAAATAACTTTGGAGGTGATACAACTGATGTTCTAATCCACAACAGTTGTTAAATTACTTATGTACTTGGCATATTCATTTTGGTCCTGGGCAGAAGTAATTCAGACATGTTTGTCACTTCCTTGATCAATGGTATGAAGTCATATGTGAGTGTTGTGGTGACAGAGAACTGCATTTCTCTTCCACATAATTTTAGCCTTATACTTGCTTAAAGGGAGTTGTGTGCTAGGCATTAACAAAGCCACTGTGTCAGCTCTCCTCATGTACCCTTGCAGCTTGTATGTGTGCATACACAGCACTGGGGACCAGAAAGTCATCTCAGTTATTTTCTACTGGCATGTGTATCTGGAATCGGCTATGAGAGTCTGGGCTGGCTGGCCAGCCCTGACGGGCAACTGGAAATCATCTTCATCCTCCCTGTATGAAGGGGATTCAGCTGGCCGTGCAAAGTGAACCTCAAGCTTGCAGGCAGTGACTCCTGAGTCACTGTCCCTGTGGTAGCTTGTTACTCTGCAGAGCCGGGAGTGTTATTTTTTTCTCCTTAGACCAAAAGAGAGTGGAGTAGTGTTGTTACTGATGCACAGTGGGTGTGCTTTCAAAGATCTGCATAAGTGCTCGTGCTTACTATGAATGACCACAGACTGATTTCTGTCTTTCTTTGGGCTGATTGCTTGTCATGTGTCACAGGTCTTCAGCTTGGCACAGGGAAAACTTAGCTTTGTCTGCTGTGGTGTATGCAGGTTTTCTCTCCTTTCTGGAGTTTTCAGCAGATCCCACCAAACAAGTTCATTCCTCTAGAGCTGGAGGACTCTGTTTTATACTGAAACTTTGCTTTTCTTCCTGTTACATCAACTGGTTGTGTTAGATGCCTCTGGTTTGTTGTAATCTCAGGAAAGACACAAGCGCACAAATCTAAGTGTGTAAGTACAATTTTGACTTTTGGAGTATCTATGAATATGCCTGAAGTTATGTTTGTGATAATTTGGACTAAAAATATATATGTTAGTGGGTTTGAAATGCTGTGGTAGATACTTAGCTAAGGCTAAGAATAGAACAGGCAATCCCAGACACTTTAAGCTTTGGGTTTTTGAAACTTCTGCCTGAGGCATTGTAAAATAATGGCTTTGCAATTCTTTCTACTTGGCTTCGAAGGTCTGAATCTCTAAGGGTTGTCATCTTTTCTGTGCAGACATTCAGCACTGATAATCTCCTGTACAGACTTAATTCCAAAGAGTGGTACTTCAGACAAGTTGCAGATACTGCAAATACAGCATGATAGGCCATTCACTGACATTGGGGTAGTTCATTGAGACATTCAGCTTGCCTTTATGACTGATAGGAAACTATGGACTAGCTTGAAAAAAAGTCCACCTCCCAGAGGCACAAAGAAATCTCATTACTTTTCCTTGTATTTCCCAATTTTTGAATTTTATTTGAATGAAAAACTAAATTCTGAAAAGTCAGTGCTATGTATTTAACTTTGGGATTTCAGTGAAAACTGATTATTTTTCTTTGCTGGATAGTGCAGTTCTTCATTTCCCGCTGTCATGCATTGTCCTCCAAGTTCCAAATTTGCTGCACTGTTTGGGATGCTAAACGTTTTCCTGAGCATGAAAAGAGCTCATATTTGAGGTGAAAATAGAAAGCAGAACCAGGTCATTATTTATTTTAATTATATGGCTGTCACAAAAAAGTGGGTTCACCTTTTTTTACAGCAAAAAGCAAGGCTTGCATCCGCTTAGGAGAATTCTGTGGAGTGGTGGGTGGGCAGGGCACCACTGCTGTAATGTGTCAGCCTGGCCAGCTTCTCTGTCTGTTCCTGGAGCATGCCTGAGGTCACAGAAGTGTTGTTTGGATTCCTCAGAATGGAGACCAAGGGCTGTGTTCCCTTTTCAGTGGGAAGTAACACTCCCACACACATTGTAGGCAGCACCAACCCCTCCTACCCCCGTGCCTTTATCTGTAGCTCCTGTTCTCCGGTTGAGTGGGATTCAGGTTGCTGGGTGACCCAGCTCTTCCTAGCAACCAGCATCACAGGTATGTGTGTGCTCGGGCCGTGTTCTGCGGCAGGAGCTGTTGTGCGTGGCCGTGGGCAGAGCCTGTTTGTCCTCCTGCCACCGGTGACCAGCAGTCAGCCAGCTAAGCTGTTTGTGAATAGGCACCAGCACCACCCACAAGTACTCAGCGTGAACACCCAGGCAAGGATTTCGAGAAAAGCCAATTAGTTGTGACCTTTATCTGCACTGAAAGCATTCCCTGTGCAGTGAACTCTGCTGTGACCCAGGCCTAAAAGTCGATGTAAAGGACATACGGCCCAGCGTGACCTATGCAGAGCTGTCTCCGTGCCAGGCTGGGCACAGGGCTGCCCAAGCTGTGGGGATGCAACAAACAGGTGAAGCACAGTTCAGAGAAGGTTTCTTCTGGATCAGCGTGGTCACTCCTTGGGGGTGGACAGCTCAGGGTGTCTCTAGGCATTTCTTCCCTCTCTTGCTATGTTCTTGGTTTTTGTGCCCATTATAACCTCCTTTCTGCCATGGGCTGGTCTGTTTGGACACAGACCTGGCATCCATATGTACCTAAGTCTATATGTCACACTGAATTGTTCAGTCCTTGTAGGATAGGTGTTTTGAGGCTGGGGCGTCTTGGGAGCTGGCTGAGGCAGAGGGAGCAGATCTTACATGGTGAGTAGTTTGGTTTTTTTTTAATTTTTTTAATCTCCTCTGTAATCAGTGCAGCACACCACGTGCTCAGCCAGGTGAACTTTTGCTGTTATCCCGTTGAGAAGCTCTAGCACAATGGGAATGCCATAACAGAGTACCCATGTGAAGAGCTCACATGATTAGTTCTCTAGTCCATCCTTGATGGCTTCATGAAGAGTGAAATACCATGGATGCTTCTGGAAACTTCCTGTTGGATGTGTATGTGAGAAAGTATCTTGCTTAGTAAGTTTACACTGAAGTTGCCACATGGCTGCATGTGCAGTAATCCAAATCCTGGTTCTTTCTAGTTGTTCTGTGTTAGCACAGTGGAGTGTTATCTAAGGGTGGCAGGGGCTAAAAGCCCAAAGAAGATTCTGTGTGTGCTTTACAAAGCAGCTGGTGTGGACTAGCCCCTTGTTTCTTTGTTTCCAGCCCTCTCCTCCCCTGGCACACTTCTCCAAGCAGTTCATCATCCAGGCTCAGCCTGCTGCAGAGCCACTTCAGCTTGCCAAGGCCTGAGCCGTGGTGCTGAGAGCAGATCAATGCCTGTGCTCCACTGGCATGCACCCTTCAGATGAGTGTTGTGAGCGAGGAGATGTGGTGAAACTCGGGGAGGTATCCCTAAGGCATGGTAGACTGTGAGGCTATGGGTTACCTTCCTCAAACAGCACGACTGGGTTGGTCAGTCTTTGTACCCAGCAAACACACCTGAGAAAAGCCCTCTACAGCTTTGCCTGGATTCACCTGCCCATCCTAGTTCCAGCATCAGCCCATATGAGAAGACCTATCGAAACACTTTCTGAGGAGGAAAAACCAAAGTCTAGAGTTAGGTCTCCAGAGGAGGCTTTTATTAGTCATGTCTCCCATTTCATGGATAGGTTCACCTGAGGTTTGTTGCCTGACTTCGAGGTAGATGGTCCTTACCTGAATTTAGATGTATGAAAGGATGGGAGATCCCTGGTATTTGGGAGATGTCCAAATACCTTAATATTCGTAAATGTCCCCAATGAGAATAGGCAGGCCTTGGTTTCTCATATTTCTAGGGACCAAACTATTGCTTGGTAGCTGATTAATTGATTTGTCTTGGCTACAAACCTGGTTTTGAGCCAGGATTTCGAGGAGATCACACAATTGGAGTTGCTGATAGCACAAAGATCCTATCCCTTCACACCTATTTTATTCAGCAATCTGTCTCATCTTACTCCTTCCTAATGGGGTCACATTGTTTCCATGATGCATGATGGTTTTTATTTAACTGATATCCTTATTTCTTGGCATGACAGGCCACAATCTGCCAAGCTCTATATGGGCATAAGATGAGAATAAAATTTCCTTTGGTTGAATGGGGAATTTCCCATCTTGGGGAAAGGTGCCAGACAGGCAGCTAGGTTCTCCAGTTTGCTGAGAGTGTCTGGATGTAAGCTGGAAAAGTTGAAAATAATCCTTCCATATCCTGTCACCTAGTTATTACACACAAAGCCAAGTGGTTGTTCCAGACAGTTGTCTGCAGCCAGACTGTTCTTGTGTGTGTTTCTTTTTTTTCTTTACTCCTATGAGTTGGTTATTCCAAGGAAATAAAGTTCTATGGCCAAAGGCTAATTAAGAGGAGAGAACAGAGGTATTTGGTGTGAAGCATATAAACTGAAGTAATTTACAAGCTTGAAAAATCAGCAGATTCCATGTACAGATTTTTGTTCTCAGAGAACCCTTTTTGTTCTGGCTTGGACAGAACCAATCACTTTTGGGAAACTGCTCAATGGTATTTTGCAGAGGGCTGCGGTGCAATGCAGCTTTTCCCATCTTGCCCCCAAACTGATATGTGGGCATGCTAGTTTAGTATTTGGTGCTTGGACACTGTCTCAGTAGCACTCTGTGGTGGGGTGAGTTGACCTGAAGGAGCACTGTTACACTTTGCTCTGTGAATCTCCCTTACATTGTGACATTGTAAGTAAATGCATGGTACTCTGTGTCCCTCTTCCATGAATCGGATTTAGGAGCATCCATCCTGTGTTAGACCTACAGTTTCCCCCAGTATCCCATCTCCTGCATTAGTAATCCAGTAGGCTTCTTTTACCTAAACCTGTTCATTTTACACCACCAAATCTGTGTAGGGTATTTGCATCCAGAACATCCCGTGGCAAGTATTTCACACCTTAACTACACACTGCCAAATGATCATCTGTTGTTTATTTAGAACCTACTTCATACTAATTTAATTTTGTGCCTTCTGTGTTGTATACTGGAGAAGAGAGTGATTATTCAAATTCTGTCTTTGTGTGCTCATCTCTAGCCCATCCCTCCATGTGTGGGACGATCTGACAACCCATTTGTCAGATTTTCCCAACTAGGAACCACTTGGAATCACACAAAGTTTACCAGGAAAGAATCTGGTGCAGTGAGAGCCATTGCAAGTTATAACATGTCCCTGTCTCTTACTTCGAAGGTGCCTGACCAGATGGATCAAAGACCTGGTCTGAAAGGATTATCCTACTGGTTTGCTCTCTGATAAAACACAAGAAGCTTGGTGTAAATCCATAGAGATGAAACAGCTCTCATCTGCTTGCACTCAGAGGGGTTAATGTGAGATTTTGAGAGGAGGAGAAGCCTGAAATGTCTCATGTGCTCCAAATGTATTTTCCAGCCTGACTGTAAGGCATTGTTCCTTGTGTTTGCAAATGCGGCTAATGTAGTTCTTTATGGCTGAGCAGAGGTGAGTGTCGAGTGAGGTCTCCTAACACAAGCAGCTTCTCCTCTGCTAAGGAAGTATCTCAGGGCAAAGGCAGTTGCCCTCTGAGTCTTTTGAGTAGGGAATGGAAAAACTGTTACCAGATGTGTTGTTTATGCCAGCTGCTGTCAGCCGTGCTTCCCTGGTTGACAGGACTCATGGAATGCTGAGGAGTTGCTGTAAACTGCCAGAGAAGTTGGCCTGTGCAAAGAAACCTTTTCCCATCACAGCAATATGGTAACTGAGCTACGCCGGTGGGGGTAGGGTATGAGTCGGGAGGAGTGTCTTTAAATCCCTGTGGCCAAGGCAGGAATGGCTGGCACTGGTGTGAGCAGTCAGTTCCCATCCTCCCTCCCTGAGTAAATGCACTACAGATAAGATCAGCTATTATAGGTGCCCTTCCAGTTCTAGGTGCCCCTAGAACTCCCTATGTCTGAGAGGGTTGTCAGCCTGTGATAAATAGTTTTGCTTTTAATCTGACTATTTGGAGCTAAGGTTTAGCAGCAAATGGGCTGTAAGTTACAGATGAAGCTAAGTCACTGTATCTTAGTGCAGCATTGATGAGGCCCTGTAATGGTCTTTAATCCTTCAGGGTCCTTTTTGTCTTTCCAGATTGCTGTGCTTTGTGGTGTCAACACTGCTGAATAACACTGCTCCTGCTGGGTGTCAGCCAGGCTTCAAGGGCTCCAAGCTGAGAGCCGTCAGGGCAGTTGACCCCCTTTGGAAAGGGATCTCTTTGCAGCACAACTGTTGCTGCTTCTTTCTGATGGGTGCTTTCCAACGCTTTGCCACCTTTTTCTTTGTTAGTTCTCATCTGAGCTATGCTGTCTTCCCTCATAGGATGAGAAAGTGAACAGGTGAATGCCAGCCTCCATGAGAATCCTTGAAACTTGGGTAGGAATTAGCCATAATTCTCTTCATCGCATCAGCAAAGCTGTAAGTAGAGTAACAGAGCTGTTGAGAAACTCATAGTGTGGGTCCATGCAGGTGACTGCCACCTGAGGCCAGGCTGTGCTGGGTGTCTGTATGGAGCAGAAGCTGAGTGTGGGAGGAGGGTAGGAGATTTGTGGGACACTTACTGGGAAGTGGAACATCTGTGAGCTTTACCTGCAGGTAGAAGTGGAGTTGGAGTAGTGTATGGTTTCTGTCACTTGTAGGAAGAGCTATAAAACTTAACTAGCCTCTTAAGCTAACAACATAGGGATAGTTTGAGAATTTTGTGTAAGTTCCTGCTACCAGAGAGAGTGATACATATCACAGCATGGAGCTGCACTATTCCCTTGGCTCCCATACTGCAGAAGCAGTCTTACTTTGGAACACAGTAGTCTGGGAAGTCAAGAAGGAAATTGAAGGATTAAAGGCTCTATTTCTGTGGTAACACCTTTGTTACCAGACCCCATCCACCTGCTGAGTGAGTGCTGTAGTGATTTTGCTTTATCTGTATTTTTAACAAGTGAAATTTATAACCTTTGAAATCATGGCCCCAAACGTGACTGCAGCTATGTTTAATCAGAGAGATTCTTATTCTCATAGTGGCTTTGAGGATAAATAAACTGAATGGGGTTCTCTCAGATTTGGAGTATTTTGGGTGCTAAGGAACAGAGTCTGGGTGTTTTTTGCCTAGGAGGCCTTTTAAAGACTAATTTTTTAATTGATAGCATTCATGTTGTGTCTTTTGTTGTCACAGATGTGTGATGCCTGGTAGGAGGAGTGTGCATCCATATGGGTGCCTATACCATTGGTAGAACTGAGTCTGTTCTAGTTTGTTTGCAAGTACTTATTTCTATTTTGTGTGGAATTTAAAAGCATGGTCTTGGTTGCACTCTTGTAACAATATTTGCCCAGAGTTTCTAAGAATAGACCAGGGTAGATAGGAGTCTCAATTGTAGGCATCAGCTGCATTCACTTCCCCAGGACAGGGAACATGGGGTATCCAGTTTCTGGTGGCTGTGGACTCCACGTATTCAAGCACCATAGGCTCACTGCTGCTGTATACATGCTTTTCTGGATTAATGGTGAAGCATCGGGACTTTCTTGGTTTCTTGGGGGTTTTTGTCTGGTTGGTTTTTATTTTGTAAACCTCCTGGTTTTTCTATCTTTAGTCTTCTCCTGCAAAATCATCTCAGCTTAGCCCTGGGAAGAGCAGGGGAAGATTTTGAGAAAGAGGTTTGCACGCTCTGTCTGCTGCAAAGAGAACCGATGTGGGGCAGATGAGAGAGTGCAGAGAGTCAGCTGTGCTCTTGTCTGCATAGAGTCCTCTGGTTTATTCCACTCGCAGATGAGGATCCCCAAGTCTAGGGTAGTGTATCTGCTTTAGTTCTAGTCAGATTTGTCCACAGGGGTAAATTCTTCCCAGAAGCTGTAGACAGTATGGTCAAAACACACATATGTATTTGTGAAAGTGCAGGTGGATGAGGGAGACGATTTAAAACAGTAAGAGGACCAAGCATGTGCCTCCTCACACCCATGCACCACTCATATCCTCACTGTTCTGTGTAAGCCTTGTGCCTTCCTTTCAAGATCTAGGCAACCCAGTTTAAGCCCATGCTTCTGGAAATGCAGTTTGGTCATTGCTCCTCAGAGCAGAAGCTTGGTTTCCATGTTCTTTGGTTAATGACTGTTACCACCTGCACCCTGAGTGTTGCCAGTCACCATGTTTGGCAGTCTGAGAATGGTAAGCACTGAACAAAAATAATAACTGGACTATTAAAACGTTGCAGATTTGGCTACCTGGAGTGACTCTCTGCTTCCCTCAGATCTGTGAAACCACAGACAATTAAATACACTCTAGCTCCATTTAGAAGATGGCATTCCTACAATAGGAATTTTTCTGTCCTTGGCATGGAGCAGGCCTAGAAACAAGAGCCTCAGGGAGTGCTGTGTCCCACTGGCCCATCCCTGCTTTCATTGACTCAGCTGCTCTGTCAAGCAAGACCATGTTCAAGGGTTATGAACCCTGGGTTTGAACTGTAGCCATTTGCAAGGAAATGGGGAATAGAGTTGGAAGGCACACCTACTGTGAAAATTAAAAAGGAACATAATGTGGAAAAAATACTCTAGAAAAGCTTTTGCAAACCAGGATGATTCTGGCTGGGAGTTTAGCTGTTGAAGGACCCCAGCTGTAAATCCCAGATATAGCTTGGGTAGTCATGTCTCACATGTGCATGTTTGAAGATTGAACTGAACTTCAGCTTGGCAACTTTTCTTGAGGAGAGAACCAGCCTGTTGTACTAGCATAAATTCTCCCTGTAATGCTGAGTATCTCTCAAAATTAAAGGAGATCTTGGGAAAGGAGTTGCATGTTAATTTGAAGGTCTGTTTGACTCATTCCTTCCTTCTTCCTCATGTTCCATGGCTCAAAACTGCCTTTCCATGTCTCATCATCTACCTTGTTTTCCAATTCTCTCTAATTCAGAGTTTCTTATAATTGGCAGGATGGCACCTCCCTCGTTCAAGATCAGGCAGTGTCCCATGGCAACTGCACCAGTTGTTGACCTGGAAAAATAACACTAGGGAAATTTAGTGAAATGTTTTTGCTAAAGCCAAGCAGTGGAAATTGAGAAGAGCCCTGTGCTGTAGGTTGCCCATGTCTGTAGCAGCTGCTCTGTAGGCAGTGTGGTGGGGGGGAGGTAAGTGAGCACTAGTTTCATTTCTCCAGTCTGAAGTCTGAAGAAATGGAAATCAGTTCCCCATCGCAGAGATATCAGTAGTCATTGTTGAGGTCATCCATTGCTTTCTGGTTTTGTGCCAGGAACCAGTGTGTGAGACCAACTCAGCAAAGTCTCTTTCCAGGGCTCTTGGAGGGGATTTTACGTAGTCACAGAGATTCCCTGGAGTGGCTGGCCTGAAGTTAACAAATAGCCTGTGTCACAAATAGCCTTATATGTGCAGCACAGCCAGTATTGGCTTCTGCCAGGAAAACCACCTCCCTGGAGGTAACTCCCTCCTTCCCTCACTCCCAGAGGGAGATTGGGAATGATGCCCTCCTGCCTGTGTGCGTTCTTCATTCAAGCTGGGAACAAGGGGTTGCCTGTGGTCAGTTGTATGTTTATATTATCTCTTCCTCATGAATACACCTCCACCACACCAAACCATGCTGTTGGTGTTTTAGGTTTTTAGGACAATGCAGCCTTTAAGTGAAGCCTGTTGGGAGAGTTTTATTCTACCTTAGAAGTGAGATTCCTTATCCTTTGTAAGCTCACAGATGATTCTTAATGTCATTACTTCTGATTGTATGATAGCAGGATAATTTGTCTTCTGGAAGCCAAACCAAGAGGAGCTCCACTTTAGCATAGTGGGACTTTTTTATTGTCTGATGCATTTCAGAGCTTTAGACTTTAAGGGCGATGTGACCCTTTAGGACCTGGGCAATTTCAACTGCAGTTAGTTATCATTACTCAGTTGACAAGTGTCAGTGTGATGAGAAAGACATATTTTTCTATCTCTAGTTTTTTCTTGTATCTGCTAGTTTGTCTTTCATGTTAAAACTGCCTCAAAGGTATAAGCTTTACACTCAAGTTTTCCTTAAATACCATCTGGTTATTTTACACAAACCCATATTTCCTTACTAGAGATGGATGAAAAATGAAATGCATGGGGAGGTTAGTGCATGTTTCCATCTGGCATGGGAGGAGTCCTTATCCTGACAGAAGGCACATCAGGTGCCATAGCTGAAGAACCCAGGTGTAACACTGAGATCCTCATCAACACGAGGCTGCTTTCTGATGCGTTTCCTGAAGAAAGACTGAAGGGTGGATGGGGCACCTGTCCTTTGGTTTTTGGCTTCTTTTGTGCCATAGTTTGCAAACATTCACACATCTATGGGAATTGAAGATTTTATTTTATTCTTTTCAATTTTGCATGTTAAGGCACAGTGTGTGTTGGACACAGTCCTGGCAACCTTTCTGGTTGTTCCAGCTTGAGCAGGAGCTTGGACTACCGTGATACCAAGAGGTGTCTTTCAGTCTAAACAGTTCTGCAATTGATGCGCTGTGAATGAAGCCATGATCTGGTGGGACTTTTGACATGGAGTTTTTAAATTTTCTGCTATGGCCGTGCCATTTCTGAGGAAAATGGGGCTGTACTGCCTTGGACAAAAGTAAATCTGTGGCAAATATATGACAGGGACTGTGCAAGGGAGGCTGGAGGCCTGAAGGCAGTACTGCTGTGTTTAGTGAAATGTTTCTGAATGTTTAGGGGAGGGTTACTGTTAAAGCCTGGGAAGAATCAAGGGAGAGAATATATATCTCCAGCTAGTCAGAGCATTAGCCTTTGATTCCACAAATGTATAGTTTTTGGAAAGTTGTGTTATCCAGAGAGAGAATAGTTTTTTTGATCTTTCATTAATCTTTGCCTGTGTGGGGTGTCGTGGCAAGGAGTTTCAGGTATAAAATTTCAACTCTGCAAGATTAATGGTTAGCCTACTATGAATGATGGTTTTCTGTTAGGGAGCATGAAAGCTAGAGTCTCTTGTTTGAAAGAGATTTTTCTTGCAGGTGCTCTGAAGAAAGCCTCTAGCAAAGTGTTTAAGGCAACTCGCAAGGGAATTGGTCTTTGGTTGCCTGAGGGACTGTGGAGGGCTCAGTAGAGGAGAGTTACCCATATGAGACGAAGAGCTGTCAAAATTGCACTTGCACAGGGAAGAGTGAGTGTTTTGGAAGTCCAGGGCTGGTAGGCACAAAGACCTTCAAATGTCAATCATTGACTCAAATCCAACTCCTATCTTAAGCATCTCAAGCCAGTGACATTGTGCAGTAGCTGTTTGACCTGCATGTGCTAGATTTCATTGCCTCTTTTTTTGGAAGCAGTGCCATGCCATGTATTGACATTGTACAAAAACTGAAGCTGCTAGGTTTCCCACGCAGAGCTGCTAAACCTCACTGAAAACCCTGCCATGTCCAAATGAAAGGTTTTTATGTGGGAATGAGGGACAGACTAAGGTCAGTACCTCTCAAGTTAGAATGGGAGCCTTAGCTTTTGTAACAGAGACAGGACCTCTGTCTGTACAGCAGTTACACAATGGCACCTCAGTGTCAGCTGTCCCCTCTGTGAACTACCATGGTACAAACAAGGTATTATACCTGCTCTGGGGACAACTAGAAGTCTCTGTGTTTGGCAGTGTTCCTCAGTGCCAGCTGCCTTTATTAAATGATGCATGTGTGTGAACACATACAAGAAAATTATAGTTGTAGTAGGAAAAACAACGTCCTGCATTTACTTCAGGAATATCTGCAGTGGGGATAAATCTGAAATCTGACTTGCCCAATTCATCATTTGACAGCTGAGAATGTAGTTTAAAGAATAGCAAGGAAGGAAAATATATTTTGATTTCTCAAAGGGCAGTGTAAATACAGAAGAGCAAAAGGTAGTTCTAAAAAAGGAGGGGAAAACAGGTGTCAACATGCTTTTGGGGGAACAAAACCCTCCAAACACAATCCTGGAGGATAATCACAAAATAGGTGTGTTGATTTAATAGCTGTCAAATTCAGTATCAATCAGAATTTCTCCACTGTTATTGTTTATCTGCATCAGCAGTGTGTCTTTCATAGACACCTAGTTAAGTGTAGCTACTCTTCTGTGTCTCTGGGTTGCTGAAACACTACAAAGACATCTCCCCAGGGTGGTGGAGGTAAAAAAGGTTCAAATCAGTGTAATGGTTGCATGCTTGCCTCTTCTTCCATAAAAGTCAAGCACAGCCCATGACACTTAAAATGGAAACACAGCATGTAACATTTTGAAATGTATTGCCACTGGATTCTGTTGTGAGCAAGTAGCTTGAGCCAGCTGAGAATGACAGCAGTGTTTGTTATTCTGAATAAAAAGGTGTAAGGAATAATGAAGTTCATCTTGCAGTGATCGTATTATTCCAGAACTGTTTCTTATAAAGGTTTCTTTTAAGTATTGCATCTTCCTTTGACTCATTTGGTTTTGGCTGTTGCCAGAGACACATACTAAGCTGTGTAGCTCAGAGGTTTGATCTAATAACTTCCAGGTAGGCTCTATGCAGCCAAACAAAAGTCACTTTAGGAACAAGATAGGTAGGGTTTCCTCTGTGTAGGAAACTCAGAAGCAGCGTGATCTATCTGACCTATAAAAGCTTGGTTTCAGATCTCTCAACCCTCTCGATAGGCAGCTACCAGGTTTGTTCAATGTTAGGCTTGTTTTGAGTGAGTGGTTTGAAGTCCATTGGCTGACACAGAGCAAATGTTCCTGAAAAGTCTTGATATTGACAAAATATGTGAATTGTCATTACTCTTGGAGCATTTAAGGGTGCTCAGTGGTACTGTAAATTATCTCCTGGAGGGGACAGCATAACAGTATTGTCTGCATTTCTGTGAAATCATGTTTCTTTTATTTCTATTAAATACTTCAGGGTTGTCCTGTAGGAAAGCAAGGCGAGTCTGTTCTGTGGTGGCTTATGTGTGAACTTCAAGGGGGAAGTGTGGGTACATACACAGGATGGCTAAAGTTAACGTGCCACTTCCATTTGTGGGTGCCTTGCAAGATGATAGTGCTGCTGACAGGATGTGTCTTTATCTCGGTAGTGGAGATTTTGGAGATTCAGTTATCCACGTGATGTGGATGTGGTAGGCCATGATGGTTATAAGCTACATGTCTGGGAAGCGAAAGGCAGGATATGTTCCTTGTGCTTGGGGAAGAGTTG
>NW_008240122.1:5895508-5907847 GCF_000691975.1 Corvus brachyrhynchos
AAGAGTTGGCAGTGCAGTATGGTGGAGACAGCAGTAGGCTGTGTGTTCTGTGTTGCTGAAAGTAAGAGGATACAGTGGGAGATTGGGGTTGGGAGATGAGGACGTGTATACAGGGAGGTGCTGTGGCTGGGTGTGTGTGGTTAGGTGGGGTGGATGCCTGCAGGATATGAGAGGGGGAGGGTGCGGGAAGTGGCTTGGGCAGCAGCAGGGCAATGTTCAGTGTTCTCAATGAAGCCTTTTCTTTCTCCTTGTCCCCTAGATCTCCTATCCCCCAAGTGATGAGGACAGCGATGACTCTGAGGGAGAGAACCAGGAACTTGCTCAGATCGACAGAGGTAAAGGGATGAAGATAGAAGGATCCCGGGATACTACGGCTGAAGTCAGTTTTTCTTTTCGCTTGTGCTCTTGCAAGTGCCTCCTCAGTCCCCAATGTACCACAATCAGATGCCTTAAGTCAGTCACCTTGAAGCATTTGGGACCTCACAAGGAGAGGCTGGTGTTATCAGATGCTGCAGTTGCATTTTTAGCACCAGAAACAGACATTGTTAACCATGTGTTAAAGTCCCAGTGCTGCAGACATGGGGCAGAGATGGTCCACAAGTCTTCCAGCAGCAGAGCTGGGACTAAAATTTTATCTTCTATTCCATGCTTTTGCACTTGTGTCATCTTTATTCTAGGTTTCCTCATCCTTGCTATTTTGAGTTTTAACTTTCAGTTTCTTCATTCTGCTGGACTCATTATTTATCTCTCTCCCTTCCTCCTATAATGTTGGTATTGTGCAGCTCTATTCTTGCATCTAGTGAGAGTCTTTGACAGAGAAGATACAGGTGCTCTGCTGTTGTTTTTGGACTGATATTAAGTAGCTTAGAGCTGCAGGTGAAATCTGTATTAAATGCATCTCTTGAGTTATGCTAAGCTTGCCATTAGTGCATGCCCTGTGCCCAGGTTCAAGTGGATTCTTATGCCGAGGCAGCAGAAGTTCAATTCCTGACCCACAGGACATGTCCTGTCAGAATTCAAATCCCTGCTCCATATGCTTAGCATAGAAAGAGCTCAGCAGAAGAGATAAAGCATGCCTAGCTTGTGACTGAAGACAGTCTCTCTTGTGTGACAAGTCTCATAATAGAGGATTTTTATTTCCAGAAACCAGATCTCACTTATTTGAGCCATAAAGGTGACGTTTAGAATAGCGTCACTTACTCACCTCTTCTGCCCTGAGAACTGGTCACTAGAAGTTAATGTTTTCAGCTAGAGGCAAGTGCCTTGCAACACGTTTGTAAGCTCATGTCTTCTCCACCTTGAGGAGGTGAGGTGGGTGACAGGTCCATGTTCTTTCTCTGGAACTAGACTTCCAGGTGATGGTTTGAAAGGGGATGATGACATCTAGCAGTCTGGTCTGACCAAAGGTCTGGAAACTTCCAAAGGGAAGCATTCAGCAGGGGGGTGTTTGATCTGGGGAAGAGAAGGTGGAGAAACAGCTCAGAAGTTTACTTGGGAGGAGATGAAAACAACAGGTCAGGAGAAAACAGGCCCATTTTATTAGGCTGTGGGACCCAGATCTGCTCTGCCACTCCTCTGTCTCCTCCTCCCACTAGAGAGAAGACGGAATTGTGCCCTGACTCCTCTGGCCACCAACCAGCTCCAGAACCAGGAGAACCAATGCTGCAAGGTTCGGGCCCTCTTCCATGCCAGCCTTGACCGCCACAGCTCAGAAGAGGAGCTGGAGCGCATCAACCGAGAGTTTGCCACGGAGAAGCGGAAGTGGTCCCAGGTCAGCCGGCTGGCCTGCTGCAGCGACGGCAACAACACCTCCTCCAGCGACGAAGAAGTGAAGAACTTGTGCTCCATGTCCTTCCGGCCCGTGGCAGAGCAGGGTGATGGCCTCCATGCCAGCCCGAGCCCCGTGCCGTTCAGTGCCTCCCCTCCCAAGAGACTCCAGCCCCTGGTGCGGAGCCCAGCCTCCAGACCTTTAATCTTCACAAGTGTTGGGGCGGGCCTTGAGCAAGTCATGCCTTGTAAGAGACATCGACAAGGATACGGGGATAAGGTCAGCAGGCCCAGCCTTGACCTGGAAAAAATGCAGCAGGTAAGGCAGAACTTCACGTGAGGAAAGCAGCATCGCTTGAAAAAAGGTGTGGTAAGCAAAGACAGGAAAGGGTTATTGAGGCAAGGCTCACTTCTTGTGGTCATGTCTTCAGGGGCATACTTGCAGGGTTCTTCTGCTGTCTGTCTAGGATAGATTGGGGTAACTGTAGATACCCCTCTTGAGAGGTACAGGCACTGCTTCCTGAGTGGCTCCTGCTGCAGTTGGGCTGCTCTCTTGCTACCCCATGAGGAAGGCAGCACTTGTACTGTCCAGTTCATTGTGTGGCACAGGAACAAAATCACTGGCGTTTGCTTTCATCAGGTTACCACTGCTTCCATGATCTGACCTATATCACTTCCTCCAAAATTAATTCATCGCTTAGGGATGTATAAAAAAAGCCTTTGGTGAAAGTGGTTGGAGACTTGATGATGATAGGTATTTCCACACTTGTTGACCTCCTTGGGCCCAGGTCTCTTTATGCCTCGTAGGAGTTTTACAGGAATGTAAAACAGTGCTTTTTACCTTCTTAACGCTTTACAAACAGACTGTTTACAGTTTCCTCTAGATGCAGTTACTCTTGATTTTGCAGGACTTAGTTTGGCCTGGGACTGAGGTGTGGAAATGCTAGAAGTTTGCCTTGTCTCTGCATGGCCTGGGAAATGAGGCAGGCTGCCCTGTGCAGTTCCCATCTGGTGCCTCCCTTTCAAAAGGCCTTGCTGTAGAGTTAGTATTTCAGCTCTCTTCATTATTTGTTTTTCTATTTGCACTGGTGTAGTGTCAGTTTAAAAAGATATGTGCAGACATCTGCTGGCCCTGGTACACTGCAGTAAGTTAAAACCAATTATTTCCAGTTGTGAATTTCCTCTCATTAGGGAGGAATTTCACTGCCTCTGGTTGGTTGGACGTACTAGTTTTAACCTTGCTTGCAACACTCCTTTTAAGCCTACAAGATGGACCCATTAAAAGAAAAGACTATGTATTTATTTTCTAAGATGTCTAAAAGTGAGATTTCCATTTCCCTATTACATTGCTGGTTTTTCTCAGTCCTGCTGGCAGCATACATCCCATGAATACATAATGCAGAGAGTTGTGTTTTCAGTGCAGTTTTCCTCACCCCCTTTTCAACCTTCTAGCCAAGTTTCTGCTCACAGAACATTCAAAAGGCCCAGTCTTGTATTTCACATCACCCAAATCTTCTACTGATACTGACAGACTTTAATTAGTCTCACATCCTTATGAGAGGAGAAGAAAGCTAGTAAGCCTGTGCCCAGCCTTCTCTTTTTTTTCGCAGTGCACATGAGTAAATGGGGAAATGTTTCTTTTGGCCCAGGTGATTTCTCTGATTTGGATCCCAGGCATAGCATCTGCCTGCTCTCCTTTAAGCTCCTTTCAGCACTGTTTTTAGGAGTGTATTGGTGAGGGTTAGGGGCTAATTTAAACAAGCTTTCCAAACTGTTGTTTTTTTCTCGGGAAACCTTGTGAGAATAATTGGCTTCCTTGTCCATTTGCTCTCTACACTTCTGGATTAATTGTGGCAAAGATTTTTGCAAAAGCACTTAAAATCTGGAGTGGAGGTGGCAGTGTGTTATTTAAAAAACATTTTTACTGTGGATGTCATTAACATTTCAGGTTGTGGAATCCATGTTATAAAGAAAGGTTAGTCAGCTGGTGGATTTAATTTGAAAGAAAATGTACTGAGGGCACAACATGACATGACACACACATGCAAAGTGAGATGCAGCCTGAATGTTGTATTTGGTAATTTGTATTATTTTTATAATTTTAATTGGTTAGCTTTCAGCCAGTAACATCTTGAAGCTTTATGATGAGTCTTTGCTTGCTACCTGTCCTTATTTCTCCTATGAAACTCATTCAAGACCTCCATTCCCCACTTATAAAATGGGACCGGGGTGTTTGTTTTCTGGTCTGTTTCCATTTTTCAACAAAAATGGCTCTTATTAACTGCCTGGGCAGTGTGTGGCATCATGTGTTTCTTAGTCAGGTAAACAATGCATATGAGGAATGTTAATATTAAACAGGCTAGTCTGAGGCTTCATCTGGGCTCCGAACACCAAGCTATTCTTGCTTTGTGATTCTTGCCCTTGCTGTCATGTGCTTGCCCATGAGAATGCAGCTGAAACATTTATCAGATAGACCTTTTTTTTTGAGTAGCAGATGTGGCTTTCGCTCTTATCCCAGAGCCTTACTTCCCATTCCTGCAGCTCTGTGCAGCTGACAGATGACAAAGAATATCAGGGAAGATGAATTTGTGCCTGAAGCAAATGTGTTATGAGATAAGAAGACACTTTGGGGGTGTGATGTGGTATGGGTAACTCAAGGGTGGATGAAGAGATGCCAAGTGCTTTGCATCAAATTCTGTTTATGCTGGATGGTGATGGAATATTGGTGCAGAGAGTTGTGGTGTAGAGTGGCTCTGTGTTGGGATATTTAAGCAGATTTGCTTCCTCCAATGGGTCAGTGGCAAGTGGTGTCTAAATGTCTCCTTGTATTCCAGTAATTTGGTGCCTTTTGGTAAGAAAGAGGATCAAACTTGGGAGACAGGTGGGTTGGGGGCAATCAGAGTACTTTTAAGAAGTTAGAGAATTGCTGTCCTTTCTTGGCCCGTGAATAAATGGAAATCTCCATCATCCGTGCCTTTCAGTTCAACCTCCTGCAGCAGGGAAGGCTGTACCAGGAGTAGGTTTAAAAAGTCCTGTTTTGGTTAGATGCCAGGCTATGCCTTTCCAGCTTCACAGGGCACAGTAATTCAGCCCTTTTTTGTTTCAAATGTAAGTTTGGACTGTTGGCAGATGTATTTCCCACCCTGGCTGGTCAGCTGGCCACCCAGTGTCTCCCTGTTGAGGCAGAGCGAGGATATTTCAATGCACGCTTTTCTTCACTTCTCCAAAGGACTAGAAAATTAGCTCAGAAGGCTTCTATTCTTTCCCTTAATTGGGCAGAAATACCCTGGCTTGTGCAGACACTCGCACTGCTGAAGTGAATGCCCTCTCCCAGCACCTCTTAATCACGGTCCCTGGACAGACATGTCCTTGCATGCAGGCCCTGCTGCCAACCACTTGCTATTTAATGAAGCCTGCTGCCACCCTGCATGGCTGCTGCCACTTTAGCATATCTGGCTTTTTTGGCAATGCTGAGAGAACAAAGTCTAGGAGAGCAGGGACATCCTTTGGTTCAAGGTGAAGGTGTCAGGTTCACCTGAGGTATAAGGAAGTCCAGGGTGCCACAAAGACTTCTTGGAGCTGCTGAGCTCATTACCAGCGGACTAATTGGTCTTGGCATGTTGTGTAAACAGAGAGGAAGTAAAGGATCCTCCTGTGCTGTTCACTGGGACTGCCAGGAGCACCTCTGAAATCTACTTATGGAAGCTTGGGAAGTCAGACTGTAGCATTTGCAGGGAGAGAGATCTCTTGGAGGAGAGCAGCTTTGGGGTGGTACAACAAGCAGTCCAAATTCTTTGTGTGGGTAGGTGGCTGATATGGAAAACATAATCTAAAAGTATGAGGCAGAGAGTATGGGTACATGGGTATATTCCCAGTTACGCTGCAAAGTCACTAGATAGGTTTCACCATTTGCTCAGAGCTTTCTGCCATGGTTTGCCTGCTTGTATGAATAGACAGAATCAGAAATTAATGGAATACTTTGAGTTGGAAAGGACGCACAAGTCCAACTCCTGGCCCTGCACAGGACAGCCCCAAGAATCACACCATGTGCCTGAGAGCATTGTCCAAATGCTTTTGAACTTTGGCAGGCTTGGTGCTGCGACCACTAACCTGGGAAGCCTGTCCCAGTGCCCAACCACCCTCTGGATGAAGAACTCTTTCTTATATCCAACCCAAACCTCCCCTGACACAACTTCAGGCCATTCCTTCAATTCCTGTCAGTGGTCACCACAGAGAAGAGAGCAGTGCCTGCCCCTCTGCTTCCCCTCATAAGGAAGTTCTAGACTGTGATGAGGACTCCTTTCACTCTCCTCTTCCTCTCCTCTTTTTCAGACTAAACAAGCCAAGTGATCGCAGCTGCTCCTTATTTGGCTCCCTCTACAGAGTATCAATACTATTTTCTTTTGGAGTCTTAGTGCATTCTTTGAAATGCATTGAGATGCTAGGATGAAAAAGGCCATCAGAGAAGAGAAAATGCATCCCATGCTAACACATGGATTGTTTGTTGCAGGCTCTGCACCCCCTTTGGTGGGGGAGTAGTTTCAGTGCAAGACAGATGAGTGGAACTTCATCTTGACTTGACACTGGAATGGCCTGGATATAGTGCCTGATGAGAGTCCTGATCTGGGCTTAGCTGTGTAATATCAAGACCTCCTTCCTTCTGCTGTATTGTTGAATACTGGTATTTTGGTTGGACTGGGCACTGGTGGGGTGATCAGCACCAAAAACTTCCTTTGAGTCAATACTGGTTGCACAGAGGCCACAGAACAGCAATTGCCACACGTGACCAAGGACCCAGTGTGTGACCCTGGGTGCATTGGGGTCTGGGCTTTGGGCTGCTAATGGCTCCAGGGTGAGATTTCCATATCCTTAGCACAGCTGGGTTTTGCCCTTGCCTGTCTCTCCAGGACTTGACAAATAGCTTCCAGATAGCTTCCACGTGTGAGCTCATGAGTCCTTTTCACCTCTTGGCCTCCCATTTGAATCCAGGCCTTTTCAGTTCCTGGGAATTGTTACCATCTGTTTGCCCATCTGAGCTTCTCTCTGTGGCAAGAGGGTGCCGGAAAATCTACTGCTGGTGCTGGTGGTAGTTTCATCACAGACTCTGCCCTGGGCCTCACTCTCCAGAGTGCCTGAGTGGAGTTCAGGGGCCTGTGCTGAGGAAATGGCTTACACCATTTCTTAAGGGGCCCAGTACCAGAACTTGTCAATCAGGTGTGGGAAGTTGGGCCATAGCAGTTCTTTGTCCCTGGGCTTGTTGAAGCAACATAGTAAAGAAAGTGTTGCAGAAACTGATTGCATCAGTACAGAATGAGAAATTCTGCTTTTGGTAACCTCCTGCAATTTCACTTTAATTTTTCACCCCCAGAAATATGCTACAGCAGCTGTTCTTCCAGGACAGAAGTGCCTGTCTGTCTCAACCCTGACAGTGTTTGGCACTGAAGTGGCCAGCAAACAAATGCTATGTGTGGCTGCTGCAAGGCAGTCCTAGCATGAGGAAGTTCAGGCCTGAACATGATTGAGATTGTCTGGTCTGCTTGCCTGCAAGGATGTAGTTCCCTGGCAGGAGGCTCTGGGAGTCTAGACCTAAGCCTGTACCATATGAGTGGGAGATGGGGCATGCTAGAGGTGTCTTGTTATTTGCATCTTTGGAGGAGCTGAGATGTTCTCCTGTGGTTTGATCTCTGTTTTAAAGACTCTGGCTCAAGGCCAGACAGCTGATGTCCAGTTTGCTGACATCAGACATTGGTAGTCTGACAGTGGTGGAGAGAAGGAGGGTGGGGAGAAAGCGTGCTGTCTGGGAGGTGGAGAGAGACTCAATAGTGGGGGAAGGCATGAGGAACTCCACCCAGCCCCAAGGAAGTGATTATGACTGCCAGGCAGTATACCTCTGTGTCTCAGAAGTGTTCCCTGGATGGTTATCTAATTCATGCAAAAACATTAGGAAGTGCCTGTGTGCAGCTGCAGCTGGATGAATCGGAATGTAAGAGAGCAGTAACCCACGTAGGACTTGTCCTAGCTGCTTCCTAGAAAGCATAATGATTTCCTCTTCTTTCCTGAAGGAGGCAAGTAAGTTGACTATGTCTTCTTTTCACTGATGGTAAAGTTCATCTTGCTGCCAGCTTGTAAATGCCAAAGGCAAGGCAGGCAGGATAATCTAGTCCTGTTCCTAAACTCTCAGCATCAATCAGTATTCCAGACATTAGAGCATTCTCACAGAGTGGTTGAGGTTGCAAAGGCCCTCTGGAAGTTATACAGCCATTATGTCAACAGCTTCTCCATGAGGATCTGTGTTCTCTGTACATTGTTGAAATACAGAATTAATTTTAGTGCAAGTCCCCTCCAGTTCTGCCGTGCCCTATGGCATCTCTTGATACTGTGTTCACCTTTCAGGTGTGCTAGCAGACTTTCATTCTGAGCACACACCTCTCTTTGCACCTCTTCTCCTGTTGCGTGAGCCTTGGTACAGAATGTGTTGTCCATTCCTAGAGCTAAGTGCTTCTGTTCTTCTCCCTTGATGTTTTCCCTCCTTGTTTTGTCTCTGCATTTTTGTTCTGGTTTTGTAACATATGCAAAGGGGCAGCAGTTCAAGGGGGAGATGGACAAATGAGCTTCTGTCTGGAAATACTTACCAGTCTTTTTCCTGGAGTATGTGGCTGTGTAATTTTGCTGCCTTTTCCTGGAAGCTTGCATGCTTGCGAATGTATCCATTTTGGACTACCAAGGGAGGGTGAGCTGGTAGCTAGAATATCTGCTGAGACATCTGAAATGTGGTTCCTTGAGGTGCTGCTGCAAATCATGAAAGAGAGCAGGGATTAGGTTGGTCAGGGTCATTTGGAGAACACCAGAGAGCTTGGTTGAGCAAAAGGAAGATGAGGGGAGGAAGTTTGATGTGGCTGAAGTTTGACAGAGTACATGTTGAAGGCAGCAGAGATCTGTGGAATAGGAAGGTTAGGAATGGTGGAGACAGAGCTAGAGAGAGTATTTCTGTTGTATTAAGATTCCCAGAGGGACAATAATAGCACCTGGCACCAGTGGCAGAAAATTATAAGCCTGAGGTTAAAGCCAAGGGCTTATCATTTAGATTGGCAGGCTTGCTGACTACCTTCCCAACCCTGCTGTCTTTCTCTTTTTTCCTCAAAGCTCTAAAGCCTGGTAAGAAGGTATTAAACTAGAGCTGAGTCTTTGGCTGCAGACCAAAGAGAGGAGATCAAATGGGCATATGGGCACCACTGGCATGTGGCCTGGGGATGTGACTCAGGGAGCAGTCCTGAGCGATGCTGTGTAGGACTTAACTCTTGATCTGACTCTGAGGGTTAGGTAGGCCTTGGAGGAGCAAATTGGGAGGGAGTTAAAGCACTTCCACCTGAAAGTGTCTGCCAGAAACTCTGCATGTGAATGGACAAGGTTGGGATTTTGACCTCTAACATTTTGCTCTCAGAGCAGCACACAGAATGATGCCTACTGAACTAATAGAAGGAAAAGCCCAGTCTCCCATATCTACTGGCAGTGTTTAATGGTGGGCTGCCAGCTGGCCACAGAAAACATCATTCAGCAAAACTGGGAGATCCTAACTGCAGCAACAACACAACTGGTTAAAACGTGATTGGATGTGGGGTGAGCGGCAGTCACAGAGTGGGTGCTGGGTTTGATCCCCAAGGGTGGCCATCCTGCAGTATATGCGTGTTCTATCTCTTGTGTGTTGACTTCTGCAGGTCCTTTTCCAATAGGGTTTTCTGAAGGATATTTTCTTTCTTGTTTTGACACAGTACAGTGCAGGAGGATAATGCTGGCATGCTGTTTTCCAGTCCCTGAGTTCAGCCCAAGTAATCTCAAGGGCCTGACAGATTAAGAAGTTTTGCTGCAACCTGTGTATATTTTTCAAAAACACCAGCTTGGAGATGCTGCTTGGAAGGGAAGGTCAGGACCTTCTCTACAGTGCTCTCCTCTTCTGCAATAGGGCTGGATTGTCCTCACCTCGGTGACACAGCCTTGGTGTGTCTGGACTAGAGGGGTGCCTGGGTTGGGTCCCAGTGTGGCTGTTGAATTGGCCAGATACCTCTCCCTGCCCACTCCTCCCGTAGCATGTGGCTCACTGTGATACAAATATCTCATCCTTGCCTGGGGAGAGAAGGAGTCTGCAGGCGGCTTCACCATATGCTGTCACTGCCCAAGTTGTATTTGGTCTGTGGACGAATGGATCGCTCTTCAGGCATAATAAGTTGCATCTTTTGCTTGTGATAGCAACTTCTGAAAAGGAGAGAGCCTTACAGTTTAGTTCTTTGGAGGACCGGTGAAGTGGCTTGAGGAAACTGGAGAGGGTGAATGGCTGTTTAGAACCAGTGTGGTTATTCCTCATATAGTCCGGAGGGCATCTGATGGTGGTAGCAGTTTTCTGCTTGCTTTTCTGACTGTGTTATATAGGTTAAGAAACTGAAGTAAGCAGTAGAGATAGATTAGGGGTTTGTTTTTTCCTCTTTGTTCCTACTTTGCCACCACTAAGCATTGAATTCCCTTAGAATTCAGCAGCCACAAGATAACGGGCTGCTATTGCTTAGAGTTCAAGTTAGAGACTTGTTCAAAGCACTATACAGAAGAGATGGTAGGAGGGAATGGAAAACAAGAGCTTGTTTTTCCTTAGCTTTTCCCTGGCATTGCTTAGTGCTGTATCTGTGAAGCAGGACACCTTCCTTGCCCAGCATGGCTTGGCACTGGCGTCTGAGAGGTGACATGGGTGTGCTTTGCACCCTGCAGCCTCCCATGAGGCACTGCCTGGGAGTGAGAAGGAAGGAGGGAGGAGGTAGTGTGAGTTTGGTAACAGCAGGAACAGGACAGCCGTGTGATGGTGCTGATTAACTATTAATGCCGGGCGTTTGTGCTCCAGTTTGTCATCACAGACGGAGAGCAAGCAGCTTGTCCAGGGCATGTCTGAGTCTTGAAAATGCAGCAGCCATTACTGCTCAATAGGCAGAAGCTGGCTGAGCTTTTAAGGCCCGTGACTAGAGTAAACACTCCAGGAAATGCTGGTTTTGAGACAAGCTTTGGAGTGGTAGAATAGCCAGCCTGGCTGTCAACAACACAGCTGTCCTTGGCATGGACTGGGGTTTAGCTCTGATTTTCTGCCTTAGCTCTGAATAGCCTCTCCATTGTTGGCTCACATGAGAACCACACTGCTGGGCTCTGCTCGTGCTTTCTTTCAGCCTGTTGATGTCAATGGGAGTTTTGGGCATTGGTCCACAGCTCATCTCACAGGAGGAGGCACTCAATAGAGGCATCTACTTCTCATGTAGATGGAGACTTGAGTTAAACCAGAGCAGATTCACATGTAAAACTCCCTGCCCTTCTCCAGAGCTGTGAGCCCAGATATGCTTCTTGTTGAGCTGCAATTTGTTTTGAAGAAATGATGACCAATAAGGGAGAGACCAACCCTCCCTCTTCAAGCCAAAAAACCATGTAACAGCATTTTTTCTAAATTAAAGGTTTCAAAAACATAAGCGTCCTGGTACCACAGGTAAATTGAAAAAAAAAAAAAGCACAAATGAAGACACTTAAGAGAAACTCTATGAAACTTGCTGGTTTTCCTCATTGTAAATAATCTTTTTGGTTTCCTGCTGGACTTTGACTGCTTCTGCAAAGCAGTTTTCATAGGAATGAATTTGCAAAACTGAACTTGGTCTAGAATGTTGAAAACTTAATGTAATTGAAGTCTGTGGTCAAGTCTATACTAGGATAAATTGTATTTTTAATTCAAAAACACGCTTGTGCTTTAAAATTCCAGCATATCCTTGCCAGCTGTAAGTTCACCTTCACGTGTTTGTTTATAAAAAAAATGGTTGATAGCTGTGCAAAGGATAAAACCCTAAAATGCTTTGCAAGTTACTTTGCAATTTTATTGTAAGCATGCTCCTTTTGACAGCATAAACAAAATAAAAATTTGTCTACTTGTAGAGGCTTTAGAAACTCCCTATCTTTCCAATCATTTCAGAGGCTCATCAAACAGTCCTATAGGCTCTGCCATGATGGTATGTGGGCATATTATAATTAAGAAACAAGGAACAGTTTTTAAAAAATCATTTTCCAAATTGCAAATCTAGTGGACCTGTGTAGTTCCTAGTATGGGTAGAAATATCTTTAAAATAGAGCTCGTCAGATGCCTGATTTTTCTGTAAACCTGTTCCTTGCTATGTTTCAAGTGATGTGGTTTGCAGCTGGGGGAACCTCCATAGGTCAGGGAATGCCCTGAGTTTGTTCAGGAAAGTTTGTTACTGGTACTGTTTGCTGTATGTGCAGGAAAGACAGACAAACCTCACACAAGAACGTGGTGTACCTGCCTGGATGATAAGACCGTATATTGAGCATACTTTAAAGTAAGTCTTAATCTAAGATGCAGTGCTTTGTTCAGATCTCTGGTGGAAATAGGACAGTGAATTAATGGTATGTTTATTTTCATTGTAGTACTGAATTTGGTGTGCTATCCAATCAAGCTCTTAACTAATTTTTAACTTAATATAATTTCTTGTCATCCTCTGAATAACACAACCAACCCTATTAGTTTCTAATTATTGTTAGCGG
>NW_008240122.1:5907874-5949596 GCF_000691975.1 Corvus brachyrhynchos
AAGAGTGCAATTATGAGCACTGGAAGTGGTACTCTTGGAAAATATTTTCTAAGATTTATAGTACAACTATTTTAGTATTCTTGTATCTTTTCTTTCATAATACACCAATGTTCTATTCAAGGCTGACTGCTACAAGAAATGTGAAAGGTATTTTTGCTGTGCTAGTTCATCCCGTTTGCATTTTGCAGACTCTTACTATGGGCAGTTATGCTAAACAGCCTATGGACTCTCTCTAGAGCTGAGTGAAACGGTAAACCACAAGAGGCTGAAAAAAAATCAGATTGCTGCCTCATGATGGGGCTGCTGGTAGGGTTAGAGGTAGAAAGCAGCTGTAACTACTGCTGCCAACTGTGAGACTTGTCGCTCAGTCTGCTGTATAAAACTCTGTACTGAGTTGAGGCACTGTTTCATTTGCTTTCCAAATGCAAGTGTCCAAATAATTCAAACACCCTCAAAACTATTCATATAATGAATAAACTTGCTCTTGTTATCAACCTTTATCTGCACAGGAGATCCTAATGAACTTGGCCTTGGGACATTCTGGTCTATTTTTAATGAGTTAATCTGAGCTTTTGCCCTTCTGCAGTGTAGTGAGTAAAGGAGAACTCTTGGTCTTAGGGCATGACCATTTTCTAAGTGTGAGATGGGCCAAAATCCTGAGCTGAAAGAAGGAAACACTGAAATGATTTGTGCATTAAAATTGATGCCTGTGTTATGAACACTGGTGTTATACAGGCTCTGATACGGATCTTGCAAGCTATTGAGTTGATGGTGTATTTCCAACTGTTTGGAAAGTGGATCTTGATGCAGACAGTGGAGTGGCATGCTTGAGGGCAGCAGTTCTCCAACAAGTACTTCATGCACAGCTCTGAGGGTTGCTGTACCCTGCTAACCTGTTCAGAAGGGCAATGATCTGCTTCTGGTTTTGATGGTACCTCACTGCCCTCACACGGGAATTTTAAAAAGTTGGCAGGAGTAATGTGTATCCTGTGCTGGTACCTATGGACAAGTAGAGATGCTGAAGCTCACTAAGCTCATTGAAGTGTCCAGGGAAAAGCCCTGATTGCTGAATTGGTTGTATTCTTGCACTGGGGATGGTTCCCTGGACCAGCTCTACGCCATCTCAAGCCTTGTGCAGCTGTGAGGATGTGAATGAAGGGATGCAAAATGGTATTAGAATCTGCAAGTGCTGATCAGCAGTGCTGAAGGGAACTGTATGCCTACTTCAGAGGAAGGACAGCACGCCAGGCAGGAGATACTGGCTCCTCTGAAGTATTTGCAAGCTGTTCACATGGGTACAGGCCTAGGCCAGCCCTTTCAAAGTTGGTAGGTTGAACCCCATCCCAAGTTCTGAGTTTAAACACTCAAGCACCACCTGAGCAAGGCTCTGTGGGCTATACAGGGTTGTGCTGTGAGGCACGTGTGGGCAGGCACTGCTGCATATGGGCATGGGAGAGCATTCTCCAAGCGCAGTCATTAGTTATGTTCTACATAAATGGATTAGCTCCCTGGAGTAAGAGGCCTTTATCCTGTTAGCTGACTAGCTGCTTCAGCATGTTCCCTTGTCACTAAAGCGTAAGCAGTGTTCACTAGGGAAGAGGAGCAGGGAGACAAGTAGGTGATTGGGTGGGGAATGTGGGAACAGTTGGCTTACATCATCATTTCTCTCTGTGGTGATTAGTGTTGTTATACTCCCATTTCATGGATGTCTATTTGTAGGCAAAAAATGGTATCTTGGGTTTGTTAATCATCTTCTGGTCTCCAGTTTCTAATATAGTATTTGTTTATTTTCATGTGCTCATGCAAACACAAGAGATTTCCGAAACAGGCATAGTCATGTGAAAGGAGAATATGCTCAAATATTTTGCAGGGCAGTGCAGACATGATACGTGTGTGTGTCTTGGGAGGAGAAGGAGAGGGATTCTGTTGCCCTGTGTTCAGAGCCCAAGCAAGCCCCACAACTTGAGATGTTTGCGTCTTTGTTTAAGACGGGCTTGTTTTGGCTTTCCAAAGCTGTTTATGTAGTCAGTCCGCATTTGGCTTTTTCAAAGTTTCCCCACTGTCCATGAATCCAAGTTCTCATCTGAAGACGTGACCTTATGTGTTTTCTGCTTAAAGTTCCACTTGTAAGTGCTCCCAGCAGCACCAGATGAACCCAAAGCAAGGGTTCCCACAGAGTGATGTCCTTTGCACTCAGCTGGAGAGCGTGGGAGGCAATTCAGAGCCACCTTTTGAGGTTTCTATTGTGAAGATCCAGGCCACTGACAAATCCTTTCTTCATTTAGAGCAATGAGTATACCTCATGTTACCCTATTTTTGAGAAGCTCCTCTAAGACCAATCCTCTGGCTAAAAATCTGATGAAAAGGTACATATTCCAGGTTCTCCTCAGAGAAACCCACTGATCTCCACTGGATGTTTTCTGTGGTGGATTAGGTAGATCTTTTTAGTGTTTTATACCTCCTGAAAAGTTCCTAGTGCAAACTTCAGGGCAGGGTTTTGGGCTGACAAACAGGCATTCAGGTCCAAGAATTTTTACTTTTTAACATAAATACTTCATATGAATATCTAAAATATTCTAGTTGTGTCAAAACCAGGAAGAAATTGGCTTAAAAATCTAGACTTGAAACCGTTTTGAGCTGGTCGTTTTGGCCTATTTTTCCTTTTGCCATCCACACATACATCTATCCTTTCATGTGGCAAACCTGTGTGAGTCTCTTCTGGAAATCTGGTGTTCCACATGCTTGGCTGTTCACTTTGTGGCTGGTGTGCATGAGGCCCTGTGGCTTGCACAGAGCATTTGGAATGTCTTGTTGTTTTTTCAGTTACCCAAGGATAGTGTAAAGGCACACACTTTTGCCCCTGTGTCATCTGGGTTTGGAGCAGCCATCTGTGGATTCTCTTCCTCTCCATGTCCCTGTAACATCACAGATGACAAGAGTTGGTACCTTTCAGTGATTTTAGTATTTTTCATCTTCTTTCCCAGGGTATACATCTGTGTGACTTTCAGAGCTCTCTCTGTTATCTCCTTGCTTAAAGGGGAACTGTGTTTACTGCCTGACTTGCGTTGATGTCTTAACCCCTTCTTGGGGCACTTGGGGACAGCATCTAAACAGTAAGTGGTGGAAGAGTCTGGGGCTGCTTGTTTAAAGCCCCCAGCGCTGCCAGCTCCCACGTGCTGCAGCAGCAGTGGTGAGGGGAATGGAATAAAGCTGCAGGAGGCGGTGTGCCTTCTGCCCTAGCTCTGCCTGAAGCAAAAGTCCATGGGGAGGGAGGGCTTTGGAGCCATGTCCGAGCCAAGGCTTCAGTTAGAAGTGAGATAAACTATAGAGACATCAGATGATATGTTAGACTAGACTGGACATTCCCTGTGGACAACTTTGGAGCCAAGGCCAGGAAGGAAGGGAGGAAACAGTCATGTTGGCTGCCCTGAATTAAAAGCTTTGTAAGCTTTTTCTCAGGAGCTGCTACCATGCCTGCCAGCTGTGAAACTAGACCCCCCTGTCCCTTTGCACCCCTCCTCCCTTCACAGACTCTAGTGAGCAGGAGGGGCAAGCCCAACATTTGAACTTTGGTAACTTTGGCATGTGCAGATGAGTGATAGGGAATTAATGAATCCTGCCCTTTCTTTAGATTTTTGTTGCTCCACAGGTGCTGGAGTTTTTGGTCAGGTCTATTTCCTGCACAAATGGAGCTTTGCGTTTTTTCCAGGCCTCAAAGAAAACTCAGTGAGAGATTTGGGGTTGGCATAGAGTGAATAGATGAACCATCTGATGTACCCTGCAGATCAGCAGACTCAGACTCTGCCAGACCAGCAGGGAAAGTGGCTGCTGAGCCAGAGATGCTCCATAGAGAGTGTTCACTTCCTCCATCCCCAAATTCCAATCAAAGGGCTAGTGGTAAAAGTGCCAGGGCAAATATGGCCCACTTTATCTGTTTCTAAAGGGGCAGGGCTTCTGTACAGATCCAGAGTATATTTGGAAACTGTATGCCACAAAGGAGACAGAGGAGCAGTAGAAAACCAGTCACCTACAGACAGGCAGTCAGTCTGTTTGCTTAGACCACAACTGTGTGAGTAGGTAGCTGTATTTAT
Source organism: Corvus brachyrhynchos (assembly GCF_000691975.1). Classification (NCBI taxonomy): domain Eukaryota; kingdom Metazoa; phylum Chordata; class Aves; order Passeriformes; family Corvidae; genus Corvus; species Corvus brachyrhynchos. The sequence continues at coordinate 5,911,966 of NW_008240122.1, forward strand.
GTTAGCTGTGGCTCTAGTGTGATATGCAGGGAAAACTTCAAAAAGCAGCCTGTAATTTGAATAACTTAATCTGTTCTCTGGGCCTTGGGAATAGTGGGAATTCAGATGTTCTGCCAGGTGGCAGACCTTGCTGGCCAGACTTCAGCTTACTCTCTACTGTAGCAGGCATTGACCAAGCCCAGCAGCCTGGTGCTACTCTGCAGTGATCACTTACACATCGCCTTTCTGGACTGCAGTGCAACTGGGCTGTGCTTATTTAGAGAGCAGTTACTGGTGAGACTGACTTGCTGTTCTTCCAGTTTGTATTTGCTGTAGGCTCTCACCATTTCTCTTTAGCAGTGACAGCTGAGCCCCTCCCAGAAGTGCACAAAATGAGGTGATTAAAGACACTGTGTTAAAAAGGATTTTGGTGACCACAGGAATGACTTTGTTTTGGTTTTCATGGTGCACTGTTTGCTGACTCTGTGATGCTGTGCAAGTCCTTGCAGTACATCTTTTTTTGTAAGGCCTTGCCTGGCTTTTTTTAATTTGAATTTGTTCTCAATGATCACTTAGTAATCAGTATTTCCTCTGCTGCACTGTCCAGATACACTAAGTTGTCAGTGTTTACATTTTATGGAGGCTGTGGATTTTTGGCCCTTGCTGGCAGAGGTGCTGCCTGCGTAACTGAGACTCCCGTCTTGACAGAGATGGGAGCCCTTTATGACAATGTTAAGAGACCAAATGTGCTGATGTTTTGAAGAAACTGCAGATGGACTGAGGAGAAATGTGGCAAAAAAAGCATGAATGACTAATTCAACTGAATATTAACTAGAAATAACTTTCAAAAGAGTTCAGAGGCTTTTCAGGATGTTCCACAGTATCACCACAGCTTAGTGTTTGGATGCTGGGGTTTGTTTTTGTGGCAGGGGACTGTTGGCCAAACCATTTCAGTTAGCCTGTATTTTAAAATGCTGTGAGGCTGTTTAACTTCTGATGGAGACGTCTGGAGGCTGTGACTGATGATAATTGTAATTTAAAGCTGTGGCTGAACTATAGCCTTCCTGTTGCTGTGCTGCTTCAGGGGCTGGGCAGGGAGCTTGTGTCTGTGTCTGGTACATGGATGTACTGGATAGTGGCGTTGCACGCCTGGGCCCAGACAGTGGGTGTTCCCCTAGCACAGGGCATCCCTGGTGATGCAAATGCAGAATACCCTCAGGTGACTGCTAGGAAGGCTTGGCCCCCTGGTTTGTCTGCCACTTTAAGTCGTGTGCCTGGGAGCCTGAGCCTGGATGGTGGTTAGTGTCGGCTGGAGTTGCTTCAGCTTAAAAGCAGTAAGGAGGAGCCTGTGACTTACTTTTTTTTTCTGTACAGTTTTTGTACTGAAGGGCTAAGAGATGATGCCCATGTCCTAGCAGCACTACTCAGTGCCAAGGAATTAAAAAAGCCAGTCCAAAATCAACATACAAAATAGCTTTAAAAATTTTTTACTGGTTATTCTCCTAAATAATAAATTCTCCTAATAATAAACAAATCCTCCCCAATAAATTGGGAGGGCAGACCTGGCTTTGCCCCTTGTATAAAACCCAACACTGTGTTGGCAAAAGGACAGGAACCATGGCTCTGTTCCCTTGTGTCCTGCCACGTGGGCATGAAGTACTGCTCTCCTGGGTGGAGGATTTCTCTGAAGCAGAAGACACTGGGCTGTGATGTTTAAGCCTGAAGGTGCACAGAGCTGTTGGGTTGGGAAAACACTGAAAGCTTCCACCTTGCTACTGAACTCTGGCTGGGGCCTTGCTGGGCTTTCACATCTGGCCTTTGCAAGCACTGCCTTTGGGGGTAGCCGATCCCCTTCCTTTAACTCAGCCTGTGCTCTAAAAAGGGCCTTGTTGGAATCCTCTGCTTCATCAGTAGTGTGAGGCTGCTGCTGGTTTGCCCGCATGTGCCTGCCCGCTCCGGTGGGTAGCAGCTGTGGGCCTCCCGCCCTGCGGCCCCTGGGCTGTCATGGTGCTACGGGGTGGGACGGAGGTGGCACCCGGTCAAGCAGAAGCCTGCAGCCGCAGTGTGCCGCACAATGGCCACTCTGTGCAGCCCCTGACCTCATCTGCCCACTGTGCTGCAGCTGCACCCCTGCCCTGCGCCTTAACCCTCTGCATGCTCTCCCGCCCCAGCAGTGCTGGGGCAGGGGACAGGCTCTCAGCAGCAGCTGGCTGGTGGGAAAAGCTGTTCTCCTGGCCCAAACCTGTCTCTGAGGGCTGTTTGGAAAGGAGATGGGGCAGGCCCTTTGCTCTGAAATGCCTCCCCAGGGGAGGAGGGCCATAGGGCCATGCTTCCCTGGCTGGCTCACTGTGTGTAATGGGATTGGCATCAGGCTGGAGCTCACATGTAGGCATTGCCTCTGCACCAGCATCCACTTCACTGTCCCAAGATGTGTCTTATTGCGGCCCCTTCAATCCTCTGCTTAATGGGCCATGAAGCTGCCTCCCTGCCTTGCTGTGAGGCAATTTTCTCTGTGCACATTGCATCACTGGGCATGGTTTTTCCCTTTTCATCAGCCCTCTGCTGTGACTTAGAGTGCAATTGCTCCTCACACTGTCCTGTTTCTTCTTTCAGTTCTTTTTTTATTTTTTTTGAACAAAGCAAGCAACATCATCAGTCTGCTTCTCTGTTTCTGTGCTAGCCATTCAAGCTTGGTCTGCCTTCTTGTTCCTGAAAGACTGGACAACTGGGAAGCTGTCTGGTAGGGTTAACAGCATGGAAGTAAAACAGGGGTTATAGAGCTGAGGAGGCTTTTTCTTAAAACTTGGACTGTTTAAACTTTGTAGCCTGTCAAGAGCCTTAAGATGTCAACAAGAAACAGAAGTGTCCCTACCTTTAAAGTGCACTTGTCCTGTGGAGGGTCATAAGCAAAACTAAAGAAAGGCAGACTTCTGTCCTGCTTGCTGGTCTCTGGAAAGTCTGATCTTTGAGTCAAATCACAGCACAGTTATTGAATACAGATTTTTTTTTTTAATTTTGAAATCTCTTTCATTAAGCAAGTGAAAATCCCTGCAGCATTCTTAAATTGTAACAAGCTGATTGTATATCAGTATGTAGCATTTGATGAAGTGTGTCATTAAATAATGAGTTATGTTGGGAAACTGAGAGTGCCTGTGCTCTCTTGCATGAAATAGGCTAAACTGGTCTGAAAAAAACAGTAATAGTTAAACTGCATCCAACTCTGGACAGGCCCTTAGGTTTAAAACTAATAATAAATTAGTTAAATTAGATAATAAAATTAAATAAAAGAAATTAACCACCCCCCCAAAACACTAATGGACAAAAGAATTGCTCTGTCTTGTGGAGGTAGTGAAAATGAAACTATTCTACAACCAAAAATGTATACATAAAAAGCAGATGTAAGATGAAATGTGTTTATTAATATATATGAATGTAAAATATTTTGCATTGTATGCTGGTTTAAGAGTTTGTTCAAACTCGTATACATTTGAAAATTAAGTTGTGATGCCTGTCTTTAAACTGTGCATTGACAGAGGTTTAAATACTTAGTTTTGAACTGCTGCAGCAGTGTGACATAAATTCATTCATCTTGGGGATATCACTATTCCTAGAGTGATCTTGCATTCAGAATGCCTGTATTTTGATTGTTAATATATATTATAGTCATCTGGATGGTGCAGTTTGTATAGAATAGTTCTATGGTAGCTTTTGTGCATGCAGGCATTCACCATTTCCTTCTGGGTGAGTTCAGAACTGCTCAAGTCAGTGTTAGAGGACTTGGAGTACTGCTGCTTAAGCAGTTGGAGATACTTGCTGAAGCGAGGCTGGACTGGAGAGCTGTGCTCAAAGAGAAGCAGGGCTGGTGGCTCATCTCTGCTCTAACTGGGGGTATTTTGATGTGGCAGTGATGTGCAGCAAAGCCACGTGTGTGGCTGATCAGGGGTTCATTACCACATTTCATTTGGTGAATATGTGACTCTATTATTTCCAGTCCTTGCAACTTCCTTTTGAATCCAGGCCCAGGACTGAGAGAGTCTCTGGGTTATGAGCAGGAGGTGAGATTGGTGGGCGGGTTCTTGGGCTGAACTGATGCTGCTGCTTTCTGGAGGATTAACCCTGGAATGTTTCAATTCAGCTTTGCTTTTAGAGTGAGGCATAACTGTTGTGTCCTCAAAAAGGCTTTAACATTTCCTTAGTCATGTCATTTCCTCCTTTTAGTAGAAGTCACAGTAGATAGCAAAATAAACTTCCCTTCATGCAAATAATAGTGCTCCTAAGCTGTATGTTTCAGCTCTGATGCCAGCAGTTCTGTCAGAGACCAGCAGGAAAGACTTTTTAATTGAAATAGGGACACTGCCTCTTTTTCTTGCATTCAATTTTCTGCAGGTGGAAGAAAGTTTTGGAAACTATACCCTATGGTTTTATTCTCAGCTCTGCTACTAATATCCTCCATGACCTTTGAGAAATCTCTGCTCTGCTCATTGTCATAACTCCCAGAAAATAGCTCAAGGAAATAAAAGTGCACTTTTACATTGGTCTAGTAGTTAGGAATGATCCCAGAGTTACTAAACTGAATATGTCACCTTCCTTATAGGCCATTTCCCCTGCTTTAGGCAACTGCAAGTCATGTAGCCAAATAAATGTTATTTCAGCTCTGCCTTGTATCTGTGTAAATAGGAGTTAACGAGTTGCTGCATCTCGTGGTTGGCTTGTGACGTGGAGGTCTCCAGAGGGAGGATGAGGAGAGGCTGCCGTGGAAAGTCCCTGGCTGTTGCTAGGCATCACTGCATTTTAGCTTCCCTGTCCGAAAGTCTGCACTCAGGTTTGGCAAGGAAAGGGAAAGCTGAGGGATGGAAAACCATTCAAAGATGGCTTGACTTACTTTTTGTAAAGCATGGCTTTACTGTGCTGGGTGCAGAAAGCGTGTGGCTGCTAGTGAGGTGGAAGCAATTTGATTAAATAGAATAGCATTTGATAACTGGCCTTCCATGTATTCATTCTCAGCTTGCAGGATCATGTGGCTGGCTTGCTCTCTCTCTCTCTCCCTCTCTCTGTTTTGGACCTTACTATGATGTGGGACCTGAAAGCTCTGAGAGTGCAGCACAAGTGGTCTTGCTCTGCTTTCAGTCTAAGTGGAAATAAGAGAACCTAGCAGTTCCAGAGAGCTTCCCATGCTGAGGTTTATGGTCCAGTTTAACACCCTGTGGATGAGGGGATGTCATGTTTTTATTTCTCTACTAAGTCCATCAAGAGGAACGCCAGGAACAAAAAGGAAGCACAAGAGGAACAAAAATTGTTATGTAGGGTATCTTGGTCTTGCTGCACAATGAAATCTTTGCAAACCGCAGCAGTAGAGTAAATAGTGGTAAGATTCTCATATAATTAAAGCTTATCACAACAGCATCACTAAAAATCACTTCTGTTTTCTGCCAGAAGAGTAGGACTTGGGATACAGTTGAGCACTTGAATTTCTCTTGGAAGAGTTTGGCTGGTTGTCCATCTACCTACAAGCCTTTCATTCAGTCTTTGGTGTCATCTTGTAATTTCTGTCTCTGTTGCTCCTCCCTATATATTTTAATAGAAGGCCAGGATGGGTAAATGTCTTGCTGCCTCTGCTGATTATAGTGGGGAAATAATGTCTTTTGTTGTGCCCTGATGAAGTCATGGGGGTCCCGTGGGTGTGACCATGCTAGGCATTTTTCATCCTGCTGGACTGTACTGGAAGGTGTTGTACTTGCTCCTTGGCCAACAGAGCTCTGTTTTTCCCCTTTCAGCAGAGGATTCAGTGGTGCTACTGAGACAGTAGAATTTTGTGTCACAGCCTCACTTTATCCTGGGGGTTCAGCCAAGTACCACTAAAAAGCTCAGCTTTACAGCAGCCTGGAGAAGCTGAGGTTCTCACCCGAAGTCATGCAGCTTGTGGTCGAGTGGGATGCTGCAGGATAAGTTCTGCTCTAACAGCATTCTTCCCCTAAGGGATGGGGCTCAAAATCACAAGTCCTGATTCTCACTTCCATTGCTCAACCTGACTGTGTCTCGCACATTTTATCCCACCAGTGGGCTTGTGGCTTGAGGAGACCACAACTTTGCAAGACCTCACAGCTCCTCACTTTGCCCTTCCCTGCACCCTGGGTTTTGTGAGCCCTACCAAGGTCTCCTTCCTTCACTGTCTTTTTCACTGTGTGGTTGTGGGGGTCTCAAGAAAGGCAATGACCTCACAGTAAATACCAGCCTTACAGTAGCTGCCTTGCAGCCTGCCTGGGAATCAAGTCCTGCAATACTTTATAGGAATTCCCAGAGGATTACTTGTTCAGTTGGACAGCCTTGGGCTGGGCTAGTTCAGTTCAGCAGTTCCTTTTGTTGCTCCTGCCTGGTTAGTGCAAAGACTGGTAGGGTCCTTTTAGGTTAGAAACCTTGGAGCTGTGCTGCCAGGTCAGACCTGGGGACAGAGCAATCCAGCATGGCTCCTGTTGAGCCCTTTGAATAATGGAGACAACAATAGGATTCACCTGCTAAAGGATTAACAGTAAAAGCTCGAAATCCTTGCAGCACCTCCCTTCTTCCCCATGCAGGCTTGGATAATGAAATATGCTGTCCTTGAGCCCCAAACTACTCATGTGAAAGTTTCAGAGTGGGGTGCGAGTGTGCCAAGTTCTGGATTTTAGATCAAAGAGGCTGATGTGTGTAGAAATGCTGGGTGGATCGCTAACTCCCTCTCCAAGTTTTGGATAGTAATGTGGATTGGGACTGCAAAGACGTGCTTATGGGATGTAGAGTGACAGAGGGCGGTGGAGGAATGGGACTTCTTCCCACCTCCCAGCAGTACTTTCTACTGGAAAAATAATAAATACTTTCACCTAAGTGCTGACTTCAATTTTGGGGTGGTGCTTTTTCTTCTGAATTTTTTTGGAGGTTGTTTGTATGTTTGGATTTTTTAAGCTTTTTGAGTTTCCGAGGCTCCCTGTACTGAGTTGCTTTTGTCTTGCTTTGTGCTAGAGAAAGCAGAAAGACAACAAACAAAGAGAGAAAATAGAAAAGTCTCGCTATTTACCACTCATATTGGTAAAATGGTGGGATGTCTTTCTACACTCTTTAGGAACTTCATCTGAAAAACACTTCAGTTGCTTTGCAAAAGCATGTGAGTGTGGGGAGTGTTTTCCCATACTTCACACAGCTTTCCAACTGGAGAAGTGTTAAAAACAGGAGCTGGGAAAATATTTTCTTTCTTTCAAAAGCTGATGGAGAAGTTTCTTCCTGACATGCCTCCCTCACCAGGTTTTTCAGTATGAAAAATGTAATTGAAGTAATTTTTAAAATGGAGGAACTGTTCTCTTGAAGCCTTGTTTTTCCACTTGGGAGTTGTTTTGTGACAATTTTTTGAGGGGAAAGAATGATTTTATTCATTCTCCAGCTTTCAAAACACTGCCTCAAAACTGGGATAGAGCTTCAACTCACCCGTTTATTTCTGTAATTTCCCAGAATAATTGCTGGTTCGAGTATATCCTGTTTGCTAAATTGTGTGGTTCACGTTATGACAACTTTAATGACTCTTGCAGTATATGGCAAAGAGATTTAGGACTGCAGGCAGGTGCCTTTACCTTGTTTTTTTAAAATTCTGAATAAATAAGCATAATGAAAATATCTGTTAAATAATGGGAACATCCACATTTACATGAAATAGTCTATTTTCTCCTTTGTAAAGGAAGATAAATTCACCTGCTTCAGGGCAAAGTCTAACCAGTAATTGACGGAAATTAAGAAGAAACTTCCTTTCAGGCAGTTGTTCCATCTCTTTCCTTGTGAAATCTCTTGTATATTCTTTCAAAACCCAGGGTATCAGCCCCTGCCAGAGGACTCTGTGCAGGCTGTGTGAGACAGTCTCAGATTAGGATGATTACTTGCTGTCCGCCTTTGGTAATTCTTAATCTTTCATATCTCACTTAACCATCCATCCATCTTGTTTTAATGAAATGTTGATGAAAAGAGACTCCTTACAATATCCCTCTTTCTATTCCTTCATGGTATTTCTACTAATCCCTGGATTCTACTTCTCTTTCAGAAGATGCTGCTCAAGAAGAATTGTGGAGCGAAGACTAGAGTAATTAAAATTCGTGTAAGTTGCTCTTTTCCGGTGCGGTTCCTTTGTCTTTCCACATATTCCTAATGTGGTGATTCTCACTGAACATCTGTGTCCAGAAGATGATTTCTGGAGATTTCCTGTGGCTTGATCAGCTGCATTACAAAAGTTGCTACTGTGGAGTATAGAATGTAGTTGCAATTTAGGTTAGGTGCTGACAAGGCTCATAATACAGGGTCTTTTCCATTTTGGAGACTGTGGTTTTAAAGCTTCCTTGGAGTAAAAGCCTACATCCCATGCTATGAGCTCATACAGCATAGCTGTCCTGTAGGGTGTCATCTGGATCCTTCTTGACCAAGTGGTGTCTGGTAGGGGTGAGAGGCCTGGTAAAAAGCTGGGGAAACAGGACTATACCTGCATGGTGCACTGGTGTTTGCAGAACCAGATGGGATATGGGACTGGATGATGGCAGATAAGAGCTGCATTGCTCAGATGGCTTTTTAGCTGGGATGATGCTGCAGTGTCCCGAGCATCTCCGTGCTTAACAGCCTGCATCCCTATCAGGTGTGCTCAGGTCTCATCCTTGTAGATTTTTGCCTGCACCTCTGAGAGTTTTGTCTTTAGCAGCCTGTTCCCTGACTCATCAGCCAACCCCTGCGTCCTTTGTGGGTACCTTGCCTTTCTTTTGGTCAATGCTGTATGGTGCTGTGAGAGATGCATCCTGGGCTGAATCAAAAAGAAATGTGACAAGTAGGTTGAGGGAGGTGATTCTTCCCCTCTACTCTGCTCTGGGGAGATCCCACCTGGAGTGCTGCATCCAGCTCTGGAGTCCCCGACAGAAGAAAGACATGGAACTGTTGGAGTAAGTCCAGAGGAAGGCCATGGAGTTGTTAAGAGGCCTGGAGCACCTTCCCTACAAAGACAGGCTGAGAAAGCAGGGGCTGCTCTGCCTGGAGAAGATAAGGCTCCTAGGAGACCTTAAATCACCTTCCAGTACCTAAAGGGGGCTACAGGTGAGCTGGAGAGGGACTTTTCACAAGGATGTGTAGTGCTGGAACAAGGGGGAATGGCTTTAAGCTGAAGGACAGTAGATTTAGATTAGACTTTGTGAAGAAATTCTTTACAGTGAGGGTGATGGATGCACTGGAACAGATTGCCCAGAGAAATTGTGGCTTCCCCATCTCTGGAAGAAGAATTGTGGCCAGGTTGGATGGGGCTCTGAGCAACTTGGTCTAGTGGAAGGTGTCCCTGTCATGGCAGAGGGTTGGAACTGGATGATCTTGAAGGTCCCTTCCAACGCAAAACATTCTATGATTCTGTTTGCTTGTGACCTTACATGTTGTCACCAAAGCAGGTGTACCTCCCCCCATGATCCTCCATGTTTGTGATACACAGGCAAAAAAAGATTAGGGTGAAGAAAACAAACATCCTTCATGATAAAGCTGCTATTTTCACTGCAGTATTTTTATGGCCTTGCAAGAGGGATGAATGACAGACCTGGATCCTTTCAAGGTTTTTACCTTGCCCAGCGGGCAGTACGAATGATGCCTTTGTGCACCCAGAAGCTGTTGATAAGCACGCTGTTGGATGCCCTTGCCCATCACTGCTCTGGAAATGAATTTGGTATCTGAGAGGAGGAGGAGCAGGTAGAGCTGGCTAGAGCCTTGTGCAGAGCTGGGGGTGGTATTTTTCTGACTTCTCGTATGCCTTCTGCCAGGGCTCTTCAATCCTGTCTCCAGCAGCCCCACAGGGACCCGGTACTTCTGATTGCACAATTAATCCTGATTTCTTATGTGCTCTCATGTGCTTCTGCCTGGATTGTTTTCAGTATAGCTGTGTCCTCCTGTGCCCCATGAGCTCTTCCCAGACTGTGCCTGTCCTTCAGACCTACCAGCTGTCTAATCCTGCTGCAATGTTTTAGCACATCTTGTTTATCACCTTCCTTTATGCCTGCCCCGTGCTCTTTCACTGGGTTTTTTCTGGGTGTCTGTCCCCAGACACCAGCTATTTCCAGTGGTGCTTGATGATGGTTCTCCAGTCCCTTGGGTTTCAGTGATGCCTCACTGAGGTGGTTTCCTGACATCTTAAGCTCATTATTGTGGCTTACTATTGTGCCCCTGGAGAATCTGAAAGGAGAATTATCCCTTTGCTCCTTAAGCCCACATCAGCTTGCACTAAAATAAACAGCAGAAACTGAGAGCACGCTTTTCTGACAGGTGGCACAAAATCCACTCTTCTCTGGCCAGCTTTGCCAAGCTGGGACAGTGCCTCTCCACCTGAGGCACTCGTGGCTTCCATGGTAATAGCATATGATACTTCACAGCCTCTTGCTGGTCTGTTGTGGTGGCAGAGCTGTTAAGTAAAGGTGCATTTTTGCTTCCATTTTTCAAGTGATTGTAAGTGCCCACTTTTTTGTAACCAGCTGAGAAAGGAGGCAGCAGGTCCCTGGCAGAACTCTTTGCTGAAGTGCCTCAGCTCTGGAAGCAGCTGAGAGAGGTCAATACTTCTGAAAGACAGTGCCGTGCTCTCATCATATAAAGGGAAACCTCAATCCAGCCAGCAGGGCATTCTTGGCATGGTGTTCCTTCTCAGTGTTGCCCAGCAGCAGAACAAGAGGTAACGGGCACAAGTCGAAATGTAAGATATTCAGGTTGCCCAGAGAAATTGTGGAATCTGTCCATGGAGAGAGTCAAAATGTGCCAGGATGCAGTCCTGGGCAACAAGCTCCTGCTGACCCTGCTCAGAGGAGGGGGTTTGAACTCAGCTATCTCTAGAGGTGCCTGCCAACCTCAGCCCTTCTGTGATTTCTGGGTCTTGTCGAACATTCAGTAATGGAGTCAGAGCACACCAGGGACCTAAGTTCTCTTGGAAGGGCTATTCTGAGGGCCTATTGAATGTGGCCTTCTGCCAAGAGTGATAGCAGGAGGCAAAGCGAGAGGCTTGGCCCTCTGTTGCTGAGGGTCTGGTGGCACAGGTTCATTGTTGGACCTGTCTATTGTGGTGAGGGTAGAAGAAATGAAGACAGATCTCATAGTGATGGGTTGATGAGCTGTTACAGGAGGAACCAAGCAGCTGTCTGCATGTCTGAACAGGAAACATCACCATGTGAACCACTTTGTTTGTGTCACTGTAGCACTGATGCACAAGTGTTCCTGTTTCAGATCAGGTAGTCTCTTTCTGAACTGAGATGCCACAGATAGCCAGACAGCGTGCAGCTGGATGAAGATGTAGTGAGTGAACTGATCTGAGGAACAGGCAGGATATCTAACAGCTTGTGCCAGGGATTTGAAGGAAGGATCCTTGCTTTATCCCTTCAGTTTTCCTGCTGCTGAATAACTCATAGGAGAAGGGATTGTTCTTATTCTGTCTTGTGTGAGGACAACGATGACAGTGACCGTCTAATATCATCAATGAAGCATTTTCATCTTGTTCTTGCTGAGATCAGTGTCTCGTGGTTGTGAGATGATGTCTGCTTTTAAAAAAACTTTTCCTCCTGGCTGTTGCTTTGGTTGGGTTGACATCTTGGGGCTTTGCTGGCATGTCAGGGTGCAAGGTGTTGTGCTCTCATGCATCATTACAGCTATGCCTTCCTCCCTCTTCTGCTGGAGGAGTCTCCCATGGGAAGGTGAGATGGAGGGGCAGTGTCTTTGCCCTTTGGCATGGAAACACAGCTACAGCCTTTGGAAATGTTTGTGGTCCTTGGGAGTCTTTCTTAAGCAGGTGACCTGGGTTGGGTTTTGCTGCTGTTTTAACACTTAGGTGTCACCTTGCTGTTGTTTCCTGTATTTAAGTTTCCCATGGGCCAGCTTGGGTGGTGATCAGCTACAGCCTTTCCACTCACTCAGTGGTTCTTTAGTGGGATGATGGATAGTGATGTGACTAGTTTAAGAACCTAGACAGATTATGGGAGAGAGATTAATAACCTTTTCTAACATGCAGCAGCTTAGTCAGTTTGGAATGTTTTCAGGAATAGCAGCTGTGAGAGGTGGCAGCCTACAGTGAAGAGCAAATAATATTAAGAAAAGAAAAAAAAAATCTTGCTTCTCTTCCCACCCAATAAAGGATAATGGAACAGAAGAATCAGCCCCTGTGGGCAGGTGAGCAGAGATAAATTAGAGGTGACAGCATGTACATGAACTATGGATTTGTACATAATAGCTACACGTAGCAAAGCACATGTCACTGCAAGGTCAGGGGCAGGCGTTGGCCTATGTGGGTGTTGCACGTGAGGTGGGCAGTGTGAGTGTGCAGTCCTGGTCACTGGTGCCCCAAAGTGTCAGCCAGTGCCATGTCTGTAACTGGAAGCAAGACACTGGAAGTGGGAGAGGGGCACATGCGTGTGTGAGTATTTTACTGTCTAGAGTGTGTTTGCGGGGTGAAGTGGGTGTTGCAATGGAGATGCTTCCTTGGCGCTGGAAGGAGGATGACCGTGACCATGTGCTCGTGGGGTGTAACTGCCTCTGCCCTAGGCCAGGCTTGGCCAGCTCTGAATGCAGAGACCTGTCTTCCAGTGTGTCTGTATACCACCAGTCTTCAATTCTCCAGGCCATTTTGGGATGAGGGTTAAAAGTCTGTAATTTATTCCTGTTTTTGTTCTTCCTTCACAAACTTCTACATGCAATCTCGGAATGGGATTAGTGGAGCTGAGCTTTTCTTAAGAGCAGTAGGTAACCCAGGGGCTTACCAGTTGTGTCTCAAGGATCTTTTGGGGCTGGCAGAAAGGAAGGAAGGATTTCAAGGCCAATCTGATAACCTGGCTGATCAGAGAGATGTTTTCTGCTATGTAAAAATAAGAATTTTAAATTGGAACATAAACCTCTTGTGCTCTTGCCTTGATCTTATCAATGTTGAGAACGCCCTCTGCTTGGACAGGGGCCAGATCCCTCGAATGACTTCCCTGTCTCTTATCTCTTACTCTACATCCTAAAAGGCCACTGCAGAAACATGCTGGCTTTTCTTCTCCTAAAACAAGGGACCTTTTCAGTGTGGAGCTGAGCAGGAGATGTGTTGGCCAGAACCTCCTGGGCAGATGCCTGAGCTATTAACAAATGCAAGGCATACCAGGTGACAGAGCAATATTGGTGCAAACCTCTGGTTCTGGCTGCACAGCACAAAGTAAAGATTTCTAAAAAGCCAGAAGGTTCTGTGTGTATATGCATGTATATAAAATACAGATGTTGCCCCTTCCATCACAGGCTCCCAAGGAGCTGTGCAAGCATTTAGCATTGGATGCATATAAATACACAGATAAATACCATGACTACAATTTCAGAGTGAGTTATACTGAGAAACCAGCAGAAAGTGTGACTCACCTGAAGAAGGACAGGGTGAGGAGAACTTCAAGCTGTGTTCCTGGAGCTGTGTCCTTATTCATACCATATCATGAGTATAAACAGCTCGGGCATCTCAGGCAGCAGAAATCCCAAACTGCAGCTTGCTAACAGTTTCCCAAACCTTCCTGGTTGTTTTCAGTATGTGACTGAGTGTCTAAACCTGACCCTGACCTTAGAATCAACAAGAGAGACTCACCTCCTTGGCCAGTCACAACCTTGGATTACTTGCTGCTCAGAAGCCCCTCATGGAGATTTTGGCATTCCAGTTCCCCAAGTGGTGTCTTGTCTGCAGCTGATGGGCATGCCTCTGCTGAGCAAAGTGGAGAAGGGCCTCTGCTAAGTGGGAGCATGAACATCCCTTTGGGTATCCTACAATCCTCCCAGCCCAGCCACTGAACTTCCTGCTGCAGATGATAGTTGAATAATTCCTAACAAAAGACTTTTTCCAGAGTTTGCTCAGTGTGGGGAAGGGTCCAGTGTAGCCGAGGGGGGAATGCCTCTGTCTGTTTAGAAACGATTCCAAATATCTGGCTTTTACTGGATTTCATGGCAAAGGCTAGCCAGCCTTTAGCCTGCCTACAGCAGTAAAAATGGGACTGTCATGTCTCTCTTCTGTTTCCTTAAGGACAAGAACTTTTATTGCTTCCTGCTTTTCATAAATTCCTGCCATGTATGCCCTCACACCTGTTGAATCATGTAAGTGCCCACAGAATAGACTTTGTGAAATAGCCGAGAGCTCTGTAATCCACTCAGCATCATGAAAGTAGCGAGTGGCTGGTGAGTGAGGAGGCTGACTTCCTATTTTCAGTGCTGTTCTTGCCTTGTGGTCTGGTGTGGGTTGTGGGTCTGGTTTAAGAATAGGGGGAGGTGGGGAGTGGTGGAAAGGAGGTGCAGCCCAGTTGCTCCTGGGACAGCCTTGTGTGTCAGTGGCGGCTATGGCTAGTGGCACTGTGGTTCAAGGGACTGGAAAGTGGCAAGGCATGTTTCACAGAGAGAGGGTCAGATTTAATGATTTCTGGGTCATACCTGGGTGATGGAGCAGAGAGAGAGATGTAGGGGATGGCACAGGGTGACAGAGAGCCACTGTTCTCTGCTAGAGCTTAAAGTCCAAGATGGCTGATTAGGCACATCTATTCACTGCATCCAGGCCCACTGCAGTGGTTCCCGGCTCCCTTTTGTTTGCTGTTTCTTGGCTGTGGGAACCTGGCACCTCCCAGTCCCTAGAGCTGTAATCCTCTTTTCCCACACACCTCTCCCATAATACACCCACTTCCTGTGCTTGGCTTCCACAGCTGGGGCGGTTTGTCCAGGGGCAAGCACACTATGTCAGCATGTGTTCGCAGCCTGCTCATGCCAGGCTAATTAATCCTCACTTTGCAGGTTTAATTTGTGTACCCTTCAAGTTGAAAGCAGCGTGCTGCTCTGTGCCAGCCTGCCTGGCCAGAGGGAATCTGCTTGCCCTGGCCTCATGCAAACTGGAAGCTGCACATGCCCAAGTACACACCACGTGCCGGCTCTGGGAAGCATGGTACCTGGGGTTCCTGGCCCCAAGGGAGGAGGACTGAGATGCAGCTGGTGTGATCTCTCTGAGAGGAGGGTGTTCCTGCTACACAGCAAGAGCTGGAACGGGGAGGGTGGAGAGGAAGGAAAGGATGAGGTAGTGTCACTTGTATACAGACCAAAACTAAGGACTCAGATGCACTTGGAGATTTAGGGCCAGATTGTGCCTTGTCTGCGTCTGTGTTTGTTTGGAGCTACTCTTGTGCCTGCCTCTCCTCCTGCTCAGGCATATGCAGACCCTGTAGTAGTTGCAGGAACTGCAGGAATCCAGGAACCACAGGCAATTCCTTATTACAAGGTAAAAAGTGGGTGCAAGACACAGCTCACTAGTAGGGAAACATGGGTTCATTCACTTGTTCTTAAGAGATTTGTTTTGCCTTCAGAGCATGACCTTTACTGGGATCCTGGAGTGACGAGTTCCCCAGCTTGGCCAGGGAGCACCAACAGACTGCCCCTCTGAATGACCCATCTGTCCCTTTTATTCGTGCAGCCTCTTTCCTTCAGGTTGTCAGGCAGGCAGAATCAAAGCTTGCAGTCAGCTTTGTCAAAAACGCATCTAAAGATGTGTGAAAGAGGGAAGAAGAAAGGCCTATCCTGCTGGTGCCAGCAGGGACCCATAGCTGAAACTGGCTGTTTCTGCTTTTGGGCAAGTGACCAACAAGCATCTGCTAGGCCCTTTGAAGTACCTTCCAAAAAGGTTCAGTGTTGTCTGTCTGGTGGCACCTCTGTAAGTCTGGTAGTTGCCACCTGACAACTCTGCACACACATTTGCAAATGTTTGATATTTTTAAAATTTTTTTTTAACCTTTCTAAGAGGAATGGGGATGTGTTTGTAAACCACTGAACTGCTCTTTGCAATGGGGTGGTATAGAAGGACATAGGTGTTAGGCAGCCTTATGTTGGTGATGGAAGACAGGTCTTTCAGTCTTTTAGGGGAGGGTAATGAAAAGCGTAAGAAAACTGTGCTAACTGCAAAGTTTTGGGTTCCTTGTCAGAACAACATTTGGAGATGGCCTTTTCTTGGAAAAGAAAGGAACAGAGTAGTCATAAAATGGAGTTCTGTCATGGTCTATCTTTTAACTATTCCTTGAAATAAAATTCTCTATGAACCTGGGGGTGGAGGACAGACTTTCAGGAGGCAAGGAGTTTGCCTGTGAAAAGTTACTCTTTGAGCTGCTCCAGGTCTGTGACTGGAATAAAGTGTCAGAGGCCCTATCGGAGTTAATGAATAAGCAGTTAAATGTGAATTGTTGCTCCACTGGAGGAGCTGGTCCTGTTTGCCAGCGACTACTTCTTGAAAACTGCCTGAAGCAAGACTGTAAATGAAAAGAAATCACCTCTCATCAGAAGGCTGAAACACCTAGAAGTTAATTAGTTCATCCTGGCTGCCTGGCTGTGGTGTACTGTCGTGACTTAACCCCATGATGAAGTTGCTAACTTGCTACCCCCGTGGGATGGGGGAGAGAGTTGGGAGGGTAAATGTGAGATAGCTTGTGGGGAGAGATAAAGACAGGTTAATAGGGAAAGCAAAAACTGTGCAAGCAAGCAAAGCAGAACAGGGAATTCATTCACCGCTTTCCCTGGGCAGGTAGGTGTTCAGCCATCTCCAGGAAAGGAGGGCTGCATCATGGTTACTTGGGAAGGCAAAACAACAGCTTATGCCATCATATGGTATGGAAAAGTCCTTTGTCCAGTTTGAGTCAGATGTCCTGGCTGTTCCCTTCCCAACTTCTCATGCCCTTCCAAACCTTCTCACTGTCATGGCATGAGAGGCTGAGAAGTCCTTAACTTAGTATAAACATTGCTTAACAGACTGATATTTTTAGTTATTGCTGTCAGCATTATTCTCATCCTAAATCTAAACCTTCAAACAGGATACAGCAGCTACTAGGAAGAAAATCAATTTTATCCCAGCAGAAACCAGAACATGTAGGTACTATGCATTGGAGAAACTGAGGCAGAGATAATGGGAAGTGGCCTGGTCAGAGCCATGTTTGGAATTACAGATGTACCTAGGAGCAGGTGTGTGGGTCCCCTTCCCTTGCTCACTGCTGATGGCTTCATATATCAAAGGTGAAGTGTGAAGAAGTTTCTTTTCTAACACTTAGCAGGGGTGAGAGGAAGGAGGACAAAGTGGAGTTGAATCAGTGTACCTGTAAATGTTCCTCTGTGGAGTCTGACAGCCTTTACTTTTTCTGTGTGCTCTCTGAACATTGGTGCTACCTCTGGCTCTGCCCACTCCACGGCAAGGCAGCTGTCTCACAAACAGGCAGCATCTCAGGCAGGAATCTGTCCTTGCCAAAGCTATTCTGGGGATTTATTCCTTTCCACACAGGGTGGTGGTGGGAATCGGATGCGCCTTTACAACTTGCAATTACATGGTGCCTTTCATCCCTAAGGACTTTTAACAAGTGAGTCTACAGACTGCAAAGGGATCATTCACCCACCACTGGAAGGCAGCATCCTTTAAAAGGAGCTCAGCAGCATTTCCCAACCACTGGGGGCCAAGAGTAGGAAAGAAGGGACTCCTGTGCTGGATTGGCCTTGAGTAGGGGTGAGTTGGCAGAGTGCACAAGCTGATCTGGTTTTGAATCTCACCAGGATACTAGGGCTCTTAAGAAAGAGGACCAAAGAGTCCTCTTAATTTTCCATCACCCTTAGCACACCACTCTCTTCGGAGACATTGTTGTGTTGGGTAACTGCATTCCCCCCCTCCTGAGGGCATTGTAATTTCCACAACTGAAAGCTCACTTGGACCTGTGCTCACTTTGGCTTTGTCCAAAGAGGAGAATCATGATTCTGTGGAATCATGACACCAAAATTATGTTACAGTCTGCATTTGGGATATTTTCCCAGACTTCATAGAAGTAAGGGACTTGTTTCTAGGAGGAATATGGCTTCGTATTAATAGATTTAGCTTTACATGTTTATCTTCTTCCTGTGTACTCTTTCCTTGCTGAAATACACAATTATGTTACAGATGGGTTTATGGAACAGTTGTGCATTTGTCTGTTTTCTGAGAGCTGCTAATATGATTGAAATCAGCATTTCTGCTGAGATGTTTACTCTTACTGGTCTTCTTTGAGGCAATTCCTTCCACTCACTGTCTTTAGGTGTGCTTCTTTGTTAATGCACTTCAGATATGTTTCAAACCTGGTTGCTTATTTGCCCCCCTGTATTTGAAGGTGATACTGCTACTGATGACAACAGTGCATGTTGGCAAGAGTGTACGTGTAGGCACATGTACATGGGTGAAGAGGCATTCTTGACCAAGGTGGTCTGTGCATAGTTGCTTGAAATGTATTTAAGACAAGTTTACCTCCCTTAGGAACTCATCTAACTCAAAAAAGGTGTGCAGTGGGGCAGCATGGGTATCTTCAGGTGCTGGACCTACCTTGTGTTCTGAGCAGTGATGAGCTGTGGTGCCTTAGCCCATCCCCTGGATGCTGTGAAGTTCCAGCCCTGCATGGCTTGAGTTACTTTAGGAGCAGGCAAGATTTGTATGAGCGGAACAGCTCTCCTTGTGATTTCCAAGTCAGGAGGAGTCTCTGTGCACAGAAGGATGTGGGCAAGTGACCAGGGAAGCCCATGTGTATTGGGGAGAACCTGAGGCATGTGAGGGCAGGTGAGTGTGTGCAAGTGAGCACGTGTGTGTGACAGCGTGTATGTCAGCCTGTGTGCTCTCCTGTGGCAGCTGAGTGAACCTGACTCGGGCCACTCTCCAGCTGTGTAAATACATTGCTTAGCAAATTGAGGGCTCTGGTTAATGATTTCCATTAGCACAGGGCCCATATTAGGCTCCGTTTTGTGAGCGGTACCCAGCTGTCCGAATGCCATTAGAGTGAACACATGAGCCTTTAATGTCAAGTGCGGATTGTTTGCACTCTGAGGAGCCTCTGCAGGAGCTGGCCTGGGGTTGCTCACCAGGGGCTGTCAGGCAGGTTTATGGCAAACTCCTTGGGGACCTGCTGCAGCAGCAACGACTCCTAAGACCCTTCCCTAGTCAAAGCAAAGTCCCAGGCATGGTGTGCCCAAGGAGAAGGGCAGGCTGGCTAGGACGTTTGCCCAGACTACAGGGAGGCAGCTGGCCCAAGCAACAGAGTGGCAGGAACATGTTCCCCTCTCTGGCAGCTGGCTCTTTCCATTTTCTTTCTGGAAATACGTCTACAGAGCTTTGCCTTGTGCTACTCATCAGGAGCAGACCACCACATGCTGTGATCCCAAACGGTATCTTGGACTAAGCCAGATCAGGTCTGGTGATCCCTAGGGCTGGATATGAACTACAATCTAAAAATGCTCCTCTGCAAGAAGAGAGTCGAGGGATTTGGAGGTTTCTTACCTCCAGCAAGGTCAGTAGCAGAGGCGCTGCCCTGTCAGTCAGGGAGTAGGTGCATGAGGATGCTGTATTGCTTGGGGTTATAAAGGAGTGCAGATTGGTCAGGGTGTTGCTATGGATGAGGGCAGTCAGGTTACTGTCTCTCCTGTTACTGCCTGCAGCTGGGCACAGGCCCCTTCTCACTCTGCCCTTGTCTGCTGTTGTTGAAAGCCAGCGGTCATCTTGTGGCTGCTTGAGAGGTGCCATGATGAAAAGGCAGGATTGGGTGCATTTTGAGCCTCGCAGCTGCCTGGCCACCTGCGAATCTCTGCATCCTCCTGTGTCTTCTCACATCCCTGACCTTCACCTCAACCTTTGTTCTGTGCCCATCATTCTGGCAGTGCCCTGGAAAGGCTCTCTGCCCCACACATTGACCCCATAAGAAGGCCCAGAGAGAAATCATAGTGCAACTTCCCACCCAAAGTTGGTGAGTTTTGTAGATGACTTTTGTCTGTCCTTTGGGCCCATCTTTCCCCAGCCTCTTCATCTGCCGTCTGCCAGAAATGAACAGATTCAGCTGCCTTCCCTAATCCTGTCTGGCATTTCAAAATGGAGGGGACTGCCAGGTTCTTTGTTCCCATTCCCTCTTGGCACTGGCAGGGGACCTTCTCTGCTCTGGAGAAGGACAAATGTGCTGATTTATTCTGCCCCTTAGCTTTGAATAGGGGTTGCTATGTTACCCTCCAGCTCTGAGGCCTGCCAGAGCATACACCATATATAACCCCACAGCAGGTGGCTATTGAGTAAAGGCCCTTAAATCTGCCTCTCTTGTTTCTTATGCTGCTGGCCAAGGTGTCAGGGGGATGTAGCAGGGCATGATTGTCTGGCTGAAACTCCACGCACAGCTGATGCCAATCACCACATTGGCATTTTCCATTCTCAAGAGCCCATCTTAATTTGCAGGAGAGATACCAACTAGGCAGGAACAAGCTGCCCACACTGGTTTTAGAGGTTGTTCCTGACATGAAGGATGCTGCCCCATGGGGCTGAGCTGTGACCAAGAGCCTGGAGAGAGAGGCTTCCAGATCCTGCTGCAGTTACTGCAGCACTCAGGGCCTGGGCTTGGACACTTCCTTAGCTCACTCTGATCTGCTATGTCTGGGTGAGACAAACCATTTAAGCAGGGATATTTGTATGTGCTTGTCTTGTGATGACAAGTTAAAACCCAGGCAGAACAGAGGTGGAGGCAGCAAGACATCACCTTGCCGTGCTCTTATGTGGTTGCAGCTGTCTGACAGACCTGAATTTGAAGTGCTAAAATGAACCTTTGTCTTCTATGAGACAGCAGAGTCGGTAATTGTTCCTAAAAAGCCTAATTCTTTGACGAACAGTCCCCACAGTGCAGGCTGAGCAAAGGAAACCATGGTTCTAGTTCGGAAAGGCCTAGAAAAGGAACAGGGAGTCACATAACACCAGAGCCCAGTCTGAATCACATAGAATGTTAAGGGTTGGCAGTGACCTTGAGGACCATCTAGTTGCAATCCCACCTGCCATGGGCAGGGACACCTCCCATCAGACCAGGCTGCTCAAGGCCTTATTCAACCTCCCCTTGAACACTGCCAAGGTTGGGGCATTCATAACCTCCTTGGGCAACCTGTTCCAGTGTCTCACCACCGTCACAGGAAAGAAGTTCTTTCTAATATCTAGACTAAATTTTACCTCTTCCCATTTGTACCCATAACACCTTGTCCTGTCACTACAGTTCTTGCAGAAGAGTGTCTCTCTCTGGCTTCCCTGTAAGATCCCTTTCAGGCACTGGAAGGTTCCTGTGAGGTCTCCATGCTACCTTTTTCTCTCCAGGCTGAACAGCCCCAACTTTCTCAGCCTGTCTTCATCAGGGAGGTGCTCCAGTCCTCTTAACAACTTCATGGTCCTCCTCTGAAGTTGCTCCAACAGTTTCATGTCCTCCTTATGTTGGGGACTCCACAAGTGGATGCAGCACTCCAGGTGGGTTATCACCAAGAGCAGAATAGAGGAAGAGAAACACTTCCTTTGACCTGCTGGCCACACTGCTTTTGATGCAGCCCAGGATTCCACTAGCTCTCTGAGCTGTGAGTGCACAGTGCCAGCTCACAATGAGTTTTTCATCAACCACCACTCCCAAGTCCTCTTCTGCAGGGCTGCTCTCAATCACTTCCCTGCCCAACCTGTAGGTTTTTGGGTTTTTTCTAACCTGTTTCTCACTGGTTTTTTTTCCTAACCTGTGTGAAAATAATGGTAAAGCTCTTCCCAAGAGTGATGGAAGTGAGATGAGAGTAGGGGACATTTGCATGAGTTTCTGAGCTGCTGAACATCCCACCTATTCCTTGGGAACTAACTCGGCAGAATCATGATTAAACACTTTCCTGGCCCATAGAGCAGTGAGACCTCCTCTCCTGGCCAAAAAGTATCAGTGAAGTAGCTGCCCCACTACTCTTTATGCTTGCATAAGGAAAGAAACAAAACAAAGTTCCTGAAAAGTAAAAAAGAAAGCTCTTCACATTTAACAGAGTAGAATCACTTCTTTGGCACTTTAATTTCTCTGGGATCCACACATTCCAGCACAGCCTAGTGGAGAGCAGCATTTTTGTCCTGTCACGCAGTGCAGGGAGTCCATGGGGGTTTCTGGCCTACTTACTCTGGAGCTGCTCTGACCGTGCTCTGAATACTGGGAGTCAAAGGCGGGAGAATGGTCTTTAGTGGCCATGGTAGAAACCAGTCTGTAAGGCCTTGGGGGTTGGATCTTCTCTGCATATCTCTCAGCCATTCCTTGTCAAACTGTGGAGTTTGGAACCAAAACCCGGGAGAGTTTCAGCATGCCTGGACTTCAAGAAAGGATGGTTTGTAAATCCTTATTGGAGAATTGTTTTAAAATGGAGCTGAAGAAAGAGTTTTCAGAGTTGGCTTGGTTTGTCTCCATGCTCTAAAAGTGTTATTAGGTCTTACTTCAAGGCCAAGTGAATTTAGTTTTTCCATGTGATACCTTTTGACCTTTCTGACTCTGGTACTCTAAATGCTTCATGGATATCCTGTTTCACTTAGTGGCTACAGGTGCCATGGGCCCTAGTCATGTGGATCCTAGGGACCTCAGAACTGGAGGAAGGAGGTGTGCCAGCTTTTTACCTTGAAGGGTAGGAGCAAGGATGTGAGCAAAGTGCTTCCGCTGCTTATATTAATGCCATATGCTTTAATTGCAAGCATGACCACCCATTCAAGGAGGTGTAATTCTATCAGAGAGGGGGAGGACAAATCACTCAAGGCAAGAACTTCACTGTTTGCAGCTGATATGAGCACTGACTTCATGCCTGTTTTTATTCCCCTGCAGAGCATCAGCGGAGGCTGCCCGCCGCCCCACTTTATGTATGATCCCTCCACTTTTGCCTTCCGTTCCCTCAGCACCTTGAAGCCGCTGAGCCCGATAGCTCCAGTGGAAGAACCGTCGTGTGCCTACTGAAGGAGTTTCTCCAAAAATCCTCAGGAACTATCAACCAATGTCCTGCCTGGCAGGGAGAAGGGGAGGTGGTGATACCCAAGGGGAGGGGTGGGAGAAGAAGGGGCAATGACACATCTTTGCAATGCAGCTGCTCTGGCAGGAGGAAGTGAATGGCTTGGCAGCAGTGCCTGTTCCCATACCACTGATGTATTTGAGCAGTGGCAAAGGGAGTGAGTTTTGCATTTCAGGGCAAAGCAAACCAGTCAGGTCCACAAACTGCAAGAGCTGCCACCAAGGCACTGTCAAACATGAGGATGGTGGTAATTGAAGATACACATGAGGCGTTCAGGGGTCAGAGTGTCCTGCATGGCAGCAGGGATGAGTGATCAGGGTGTGAAACCAAATCTAGTCAGTTTCCCAAGGATACCTGGGTCAACAGTGCTTTGCTGTAGACCTGACACTTCTCCCACTCAGAAGTGAGCTCAGGATTGGAGAAAGAGGCTATACAGAGCTGCTTGCAAAACAAGAAAATCCCTCTCTGAGATTGTTATAATTGCATTCACATCAAGCCCTCTTAAGTGGAAAACCCTAGGACAGGGAGACACGTGGAGGAGAAACTGGCACATCTAGCTGTGCATTCCAGATGATCTGCTGGCAGTTCAGTGATACTGTCCAAAAAGAGATTGAAATGGGAGAGTGAGGCATCCATATGTAGGTCAGGTTAGAATAAAATTCTAGAGTGGAAGGTCTGTGTTAAGCCACACAGCACCCACCTTCACTACACTCCTCATCATCAAAGAGAAGAACTTGGGGGTGACTGTGTGTTCATGGGTCTCCTCTCTGCTGAGGCAGTCTGTGTTCTGGGGTATGCAACACTTCTCCTTAGTATTGTCCCACTACATGATGGTGGAGGTAACTGGTACTACCAAACTCAACGCAATTTAATGTCTCCAGCAAGCTTTCCACACCCCTTGTTCATGCTAGCTAAATTCAGGTAGACTCCTCTGGTATAATATGCCCAGATGAAGCAAGGAGTGGGAAGAAGCAGTCAGTTTTGTGGCTGTTGGTGGAAATAACAGGAGTTCGGGTGAAGGTGGGGGACATTCCTCCATGGACAGTTCTGAGGCTGTTAGGACCATGCTCGGCCTTGCTGCCACTGGTGTTTGACTGGGATCTCTCTTCGAGGCGTGTGTGTTTTGTGCACAAGGCAGGAGTTCATAGAACAAGCTCCCACCTCTCCTGTTGAGGCAGAGCAAGGACTTTCCTCTTGCTGCACCTAGTGGAGAGAGTAACCTCTTTGTGTAGACATTCCCCACCATGAGCCTGTATCTGAGTGCAAGGGAAAGCAGGTAGTTTACTGTTTGTCCAGATCAAGAGGAGCAACTGTGAGTAATACAGAATAATTCTTGGTTTTTCAAATCTGCCTTAGTGTGGAGGTCTTTGATGCTGCTCTTTGGTTGACACCAATGGTCAGTCCAGCTGCCAGTAGGAGGCTACCGAGTGAACTGGCCTGGGCCCTTCACTGAGACCCCTGGGGAAAGGCTGTAGGCTTGGGGACCTGAATCCCACCCCCTCCCTAACGCCTGTCATTCAGGCAGGCAGAGCAGCTGGGCAAGGTGGTGAGGGGATGTCTGTCCTGATGCTGTCCCAGCTCTGCCTGCTCTTTGGCTCCAGACTGTTACAGCTGGGCCACCCCCTGCACCAGCACCACCTCCAAGAGGTCACTTGTGTTTACTGGTGAGGAACCTCTGGCAGACCATCATGGTTCCCTGCAAGTCCCTTTTTCCAAGAGAGCCTAATTCCTCTGCTAATTCCTCCTGCCCCTGTAGAAATTCTGCTTGTCTTGTTTTGATGGCACGCTTCAGCTTTTTAACTGCTGCCAGATCAAGCTGACCAGTGCAGGACAGGAAGCGTTGCTCCTTTGGACCAAATCCCTGTGTTCAGGAGATGGGACAGCCATAGCCTGGTACCCGTCTAAGAGGCACATTCCTTGTGCAAAAGGCTGGGGTGGCAGCCCCTGCATGGCCCTGCAGCCTCAGGCTTTGCTCAGCAAGGGCTGCTGAGGTGCTGGCGCCCAGCGGTGTGTTCCTGCCAGCCAGCAGGTGGGGCAGGCTGCCTTGCCCGGGTAGGAGCAGGGAACAGGGATGTCCTGCCGATATTGTTGCCTTTTACTACTTTTGTAACTTTTCTCTGTCTTTTCTTTTTCAATCAGAAGGAAAAAAAAAAAAATTAAAACCCCACAGTGAAATAAAGTGTAACAGCTGCTATATTCACATCTCTGGTGGGTCTCGTGCGTCTGCTGTCTCCTGGGTGTTTGTGGGCAGGGGTGCAGGAGGAGGTGGAGTAGAGTGAGCTATGACACAGTGCAGCCAGTCCCAAGCACTCCACAATACAAGGAGGCCACGTCTGCGAGTGAATGGCTTTGAAAATGAAGAGCTTTTGCAAAATGAATGCCAGGTTCTTTGCATGTGCAGCTGCTCCATGTGAGGTATGGTGTACTGGTGTGGTATATTGTCCCTCATTGGTGCTTCCCTCGCCAAGACGGTGCTTTGGATTTTGAGTGCCTTGCCTATTGCTTGGGGATCAGATGTAGCGTGACTGGAGGTTTCCAGCCCCGCAAAACAGAAGGGTGGGTAACCACCCAGCTGGTCTTTGGCTTGTAATTTTAACTTCCGGAAGTCTTGCATCTCTCCTGAGACTTTCTACAGCCCTTTTGTTTACAGCCAGAGCATTTTTTCTTCTCCATAATTTAGCTATAGTTCACCCCTTCCTCTGGACCTTGCTCTAAAAACTCCATCTCAGGTACTTCTAATGTGCATTCCCCACCCCCAGCTACCTATTTGAGCTAATTCCTGTCTCTCCCCCACTCCTAACTCTGTATCTTCGCCAGCATCTCACAAAGCTATTACCTATATCCCCTTTTCCAAGGCCTCCTGAGAGATATTAGCATAAATTCCCTTAGCAGTCCTACTTAGATTCATTCCCAGGAGGCCTTTTCCATTCTTCCCTCCAAGCTCTGATCTCCTCTAGGCTTCTTGCCATCTCTCTTATCTTGAAATCCTCCCCTCTCTGTCAGCTGCAGCTTGTTAATTGGCCTTGGCCAATTTTGCAAGGGTTGGATGGTGACTTGCTGGCTCCCCTGAGCCCTTGCTCTTGTACCTCCCTTACAGAATGCCTTTCTCTGGGATGTTTCTTCCAGCACAGCCCAATTGCTCAGCACACCCACCTTTGGGGCCCCAGATGCCGTTGAAAACTGTGGTGGTGGCTGTGACTCCACAAATGCTGATCATCTCTAGGCATCTGCCAGGTCAAGCTTGTTACAAGTCCGTTTTGTACACTCATAGAGAGGGATGCACTCACCTTGTATCCGCTAAGCTGGTGGTGCGGACATGTAGTGCTCCGAGGGCAGGGTACAGCTGGTGAAGGGCGGGAAGCTGGCATACAGCTTGGCAGTGCACAGCCAGCTCATGGACCAGGATCAGCTGGGGGTAGAGCTGCTGCTGCTGCCCCCAGGGCTGTTGTCTAGGCCCCCAGCATGTGTTTGGGTTTAGTTAACTCAGGCCCACCCATCACCTCTCCCTGCAGGCTGGGCCTCCAGGTTAACAACAAAACAGGGCAGTTTTTGTGGTGAAGCATGATGATAAACTGCAATATGGCATCAACTCTGAAGCTCAAAGAAGGCAGGCTGGTGGTATTCACGAAGATCTTACAGGGTACTTTCAGCTATAGTTACCAATGTTACTGACAAAGGAGAGTGAGGATGCTGGCCTCCTTTGGATGCCAGACCCTGGCATATGGGAGCAGTTTCCCAACGCCCACTGCAGGAGCTATCAGCAGAAACCAGGGAAATGAGAGCTGAGCTGTGGTCTTTGGAGCGCCGTTCCTTGCTGTAGCCACTGCCCCCTTTTGCTGCTTCTGGCATCCATCAGTGCAGAGCTGTTCACCTCTGTGGCTTCCACACCAGCTTGTGCAAACACTCCCTCCTTTGCCAGAGCAGGCAGGGATGATGGCTGAGGTCTGAGCAAAGCACTGTGAGCATGGTCAGCTTGGCGCGGGTCCCTCAGGACCTCTGCTTTGCTGGAACTCTGGGCTCCAGTGTTAGGCTTCCCTCCAGGTTTGGTGCAGGGGAGCCTGTAACTTCTAAGCTGAGTCCTTTCTCTGCTCTGAGCCATCTTGTTTGGAGACGTGCAGGTGTTTCCCTTCAGAGCAGAAAACACTCTGTGAAGAGAGCAGGGCTCTTGTGCCAAAGTGCAGCTCAGCTGTGTTAACCATCTGCAGGAGGGTGAATGGGGACAAGCAGCTGTTTGAAGAGCTTGGCTACGGCTTCTCTACTATTTAAGTGGGACCATTTAAGCTAATACTGTTCTCCAATTAAAGTAAATTAATTAGGTTAATGCTATGGCCTTATAAAAATAACACAGAGGAACCAAGATCACAGCAGTGGCAAAGTGGGTTGTTACATGTGTACCTCGGTGTCCCTTTGCAGCCAGCACCCAGGATCATCTCTTCTTTGTTTTATTCAAACATTTTCTTACCTATATGTATGTACTTGCATGCACACATGTGAGATATGTATATCTACATATTTCTGCCTGTGTGTTTCATTTGTGCAGAAATCTCTGTTCCCTTACAGTCACCCACAAGCAGGGTGCCCTGTGCTTACTTGGGTCAGTCTTTGGCAGGGCTCCATCTGTGGCACACTCACCACCTCTATGCTGCGAAGCACAGTGGTGCTCGGAAAACCCACCCACCACCCTGCTTCCAGCTGTGTGCTGAGTGTTGACCCATCAGCCTACCTATGGGATTGACCAGGAAAATGGGCAAAGCTGGCAGTGCTGCTGGGGCCAGGGTTCTCACCCCAGACTTGATGGAGGCCACTGAAACATGGCTTGGCACAGGAAAAACTGAGAAGCAGAATTTCCAGCTGGACAGACCATGTCCTTCAAACAGCTTTGGGCTTTCCCTTGCTCTTCCTGAAGCTGCATAGCATGTTGTGGCAAGGTGTGGGATGGGAGAATGCATTCAAGGATGTCTATCAAGTTAGGATTGAATGGGGTATGTGCTGATACAGCGTGGGTGTAAAGACACAGTGCATTTACGGTGGCATTTATGTGCCTGTGGCGTTTGTATTTATGGCATATTAGTTATATTTTAAGTGGAAGGATGTCTTGGAGGAGTAAAGGTAAAGGGGCATGCCTGCATGCAAGTGTGGTTCTGGAAGGATGGGTGCTGGTGGATGTGCATCTGGAGCAGGGGCAGAAGGGCCCATGCAGGGGAGGGAGGGGCATGAATGAGGCTGTGTGTTCACAGGTGTCTGCAGGCAGTGATGCATGGAGGACATACAGATGGGTTACATATGCCAAGGCGAGGGTAATGAGTATTCCTTTCCTGTTTCTGCACTCTCATCCCTTAGTGGTAATAACTGGCAGACTTTTGCAGTGCATCACACCAGTAATGATTGGAAAAGTGGAGGAAAAAATGCAAATGCCTGATCTGTGCCCTTGAGGCACTTGGGAGCTTTCACCATTGAATTAGAAAGAAGCAGGCACCTGAACACCAGCGACTCAAGACAAAGCAACCTCAATACAAATTAGAGTATGATTGTATTCTGTTGCTTCTCAGACAAGAACTTCAGGGACATCAAATAAAAGTAGCAGGTGGCAGGTTCAAAGCAAACAACCGGAGGTAGATCTGCACAGAGTGCAGGGTTGCACTGGGGAACCCTGTGCCACAGGGCGCTGTGGTTGCTTGGTATTTACGTGGCTACAGACTTGAAAGAAAGAAGAAAAAATAAAAAGTACTCCCTAGGAAACTACATTCACAAATGCCACCTCTGGCTGAGGAGGGTGGTGACATGGGGGCAGTTTCTGGGGTTGGTTACTGTGTGCCAGTGCCATCTCCTGTGCCTCTTCAGTGGCAGGGTCTGCTCCTGCCAGCGTTCAAGGTGGGCCAGTAGCTCCAAACAGGCACATGCACCAGCAACCAGCCATTCCAGCACTGCCTTTTATGCATGTTCATTGCCGTTACACTTCCAAGAATTTCTGCATGTGGAAGCCTCAGTGGTGACTTGGCCCTCATGTGTTTGATGGTGAGCCCAGGGGTGACCCCGTTCACTTACTGCACTGCTACTCAGGGAGTGCCTGAAACCTGGGCTGCTTGCTGATCTATCTGCATGGCTGCACATGGGCAACCTACAGATCCTCTCTGCCCTCAGAGTGTGGGTGCTGGGGCCTCCTGGGAGAACCCTGGGCCATCAGGGCTGTCTGGCATCCATCATGTCCCTTGGCACAGCTAGGCTGAGACTGAATCATCCATGGTCGCTGTGTGCAGAGGTTGGTCACAAAGGCATAGCTCAGGCTCAGGTTTCTGAAGAGTGTGAGGTCTGTCCTGGGTGGCAGGCAGTGTTGATGTGTCATAGGAACAAAGTGAGTTTGGTTTGAGCACTGCTGCAGGCTTATGATGGGTATATTATGCATGTAATTATCTTTCAAAATTTAGGAACGTGTTAGGAAAGCAAGGGCAAGCGTCCTCCAGTGATTTGTAACCCTCACATGGTAAACCTCAACCCAGCAAGCCAAAGAGGATGCAGCTGAAGCAGCAAGGCTCTGCAGAAGTAACATCAGTGATGACGAGAACATTTAAGCATGTTGGTATCTCACCATTTCCTGAGCTAAATTTCAGTGGGCTTATTCAAGCAAAGGGGTGAGGAAACAGAAGTTGTAGATGCTTTGAGAGCATCTGTAGCTGCATGCCAGCCTGGCAGGACCTGACCACATGTTTTCAGTTAACCTGGGGCAGGATGTGCAGGCAGCTCCGGACAGACGAGGAGCCCGAAGTTCTGTTTGCTTTTGTGGCTGCTCACATCAGTGCCTGCTGTAATAATAGCTGGGTCTGTTAGTGGGTTGGCCAGCACTGATTGCATGTTCCTGTCTGACGTGCTCACAGCAGAGTAGCTCCGAGGCTGGATGAGTGGAGGAACCGAAAGTGCCATGGGAGCTGGATGCCAAGTGGGGAAGTGAAGGGAGACAACAAAGCCCCTTTGAAAGGAAAGTGGTTGCCATCTGCACAGGGAGGAAAGTTGTTTTCTACCAAAGGGTCCCCTAGGAGCAATGCCTAGCCTTGCCCTGGCATGTGCTGTAGACACTCCAAGGCAGGCTGGTCAGCATCTGTCCTTGCTCTAGTGGCCTGGGAACATGTTGGCAGGCTACAGCAGGGGTGTCACAGGCCTTTGCTCCCCACTGAGGGACGGTGAGTATTGCTGGTGTAAGACCTGTCCTGGTGTGCCTACAGCTCTCCTGTTTGTGATGCTCCTGCAAGTGCTTAAAGCATCTTTGCCAAGTTTTTCCAAAGTGGGTTGCCAGAGTGTTCTGCCCTGGGTGGTTTCATTGCCAGTGGGTGACATTTGGCAGTATGTTGGTCAGGGTCTTGCCCAAGGGCAGGCTTCTCAGCAAACCTGGCCTTGGCAGTGCCACCAAGCCAAACACATCAGGGCCAAA
Source organism: Corvus brachyrhynchos (assembly GCF_000691975.1). Taxonomy (NCBI): domain Eukaryota; kingdom Metazoa; phylum Chordata; class Aves; order Passeriformes; family Corvidae; genus Corvus; species Corvus brachyrhynchos. The sequence continues at coordinate 5,942,198 of NW_008240122.1, forward strand.
CCTCAATCATATACAGCTCTTGTGAATCCTGAAAGCCTTTTTCATATCTTCACCACAGACCCTCCATGGGCCCTGTTTTGAACAGAGATGTTTTGTCCTTTCTTGGCTTTAAACAGTTCCCCAAAATAAACCCTCTGCTATTTACCAGCATTGTTTTCTTTCTGGTGTTGAATGCTGATAAATCATCAGACCCATTATATTGTGTTCATGTCTGCCCTGGTAGCAAATAATCACTACAATTACTACCAAATCAAAATGCTTCTGTTTCTCCTGGTGTCATTAGCATGTCCCAAACATTTTGTTCTTGTGGTTTAAGGTGCAGTAATAACATACTCCAAGTGCAACACCCATTTGAGCGGAGCTTCCCAGCACAGCAAGCTTCCCAGCCATGATTGCCTCTGAGATGCTGCTAATTTTCAATCACAGTGTCAGATCCTCTTCTACCGCAGGGAGAGCAACTGCTTAGCCTGTGATTTACCCAATTTATTCCGGTAATAGCCGGGCTGGCTGTGTAGCCATCTGTCTGCTTTCTGTGCTCCTCCTGCCCCCCACCCTCCGCCACCACACAGACTGAGCCGTGCCTCTGTCCTTGTGGCAGCAGAGGGAAGGCACCGCTTTGCCCAGGCCATGAAGCAGGTCTGTGTGCACTGAGAGGGTACAAATGTTCCTCCCCCTGTCTGCTGACCTCTGGATGCCAGGGCTGCCAGCAGTGGGGCCTGCTGCGGGTATTTCCACCATGCAGGGCAGGAAAGGTCCCTTTTCAGATAGGGCAGGGTGGATTATCAAGGTTTTGGCAGCACTTTGGCCCAAGTGAGGGGAGCTATGACCAGTTTGTGAGGGGGAAACTGAGGCAGGGGGCAGCTGAGGCAAGGACCCCACACGAAGATAGGGGAAAGATACACATTAGCCTGAAACTAAATCCACAGATATGAAAACCATTGTGGTCACATGGCTCTGTGAAGAAAAACATTGTATTGACTGGATCATTATAAAGCCTCTAACTGAAGAGCAGAGTCCTCTCTGCCCTGTGTAATGTTACTCAAACAGACCTGCACACAACTCCTTCAAAGCAGATGTCAGCCAGGGTACAGCCCTAGATCAACAGTCATTCAGGATCAGTATTGCTTGAAACCACTGGGTAAAATCAAATATAAATAGAGCAGAGAGCATTTGAAGCAATTAGGGTCTCGGGGGAGATTCATTCCCCATAATGAAGCCAAGGAAAGGGGAGATGATGCATCATGTCTGTAATGCAGCGAGGACAAGCAGAAGCTGGATTACTCAGAAAACTTGGAGCAGCACGTATGGTTCCTATTAAATCACCTGACCTTTCCATCTCCAGTGGTATTTCTGGGGCTTTCATTATTTTGGTGCTCTACAAACTGTAATCTAACGATTGCCCCTGGGAGACAGCACAATGTTTGTGGTAAATAGGATTTTACTTGTGCACACCAAATTTACTTGTGCATACTGAATTTTCCAGCTATTTTTGAATCTCACAGGTCCTGCACAGAGGAAAGATCCTCTCTTTGGAGCTGAAATGCAGAACAGAGTAAGCAAATAGTTTAGGTCCTTAGAGAAACTGTTAGCTGGGGCTGAAATGGAAAGGGAAGCAGGTGGCAGAAGTGTCCCCGCTAACCGGAGTACTTGAGGTAGATACTGCAGAGTGGTTAACCACCACAATTGATCCCAGGTGATTGAGATCATCTGAAGCACCAGTTAAAAGAAGAACATGTTCTATAATTTGGGGCCATGGGAATCCAATCTCTTTGTGCCTTGGCCCACAGGCAGTGCTGTCTAAACACCATGAACAAGGTATTTAGAGAGGCTTCACACGTCCCATTGCTCCTTCAACGAGCTTTGTCCATGTGCCAAAGGGTGTTACAGCTGTTCTTCAGCAGAGTGAGGAGCTGGGGTGGTTGAGTGGCTTTGCCCAGTGCTCAGTTGGGCCATAGGAACCAGGACTGCAGCCCTGTCCAGGGTGTGCAGGATGAGACCTGAGAGTCCCTCTATACCTCTCCAGCCCCAGTCAGGAGGGAACAGAGGCCAGGAGAGAGCAAGAGCTGCTCCATCATGCGCCTATGTTCCAGACCCAGGACTTCAGGGAAGCCCACAAAAGGCACCTCCTGAGCTGGGGATGCTACCAAGGGCTTCCTGCATGACCAGGCCTTTTCTCTGTGAGTGATGCTGCTGCTCTGTGGAGGTGAGGCTGACCAAGGCTCTTGGGCTGATTTTAGTGTGCCTGGAAATGCTCTGGACATGAGCCAGAGACTTCAGGTTTCTCAGCTGCGGTCACTTGCTGCGCGGTTGCTTGCCACTGTAAGAGGCTGGGTGCCATAGACTGGGTAACTCCTCATCTCACCTTCCCACAGCATCTGGCAGCTTCCTGGCAAAGCTTTAGCCCTTTCCTTACAATAGCTGCTCAGAAACTGTACAAGTTCTCTAAGACTTGTACAGGTTGGAAGCCTCTGGAGAGCCATCAGGCTTTGGAGATGCCAGCGCTGCCTCTGCTTGATGGCTGAGCTCACTGGTGGCCCGGCTTTGACAATCCTGAATCAGGAGAACAACACATTTTGTTGTGGTGCTGGCACTGCCAAACGATTTACTTACTGCAAAGGTGCAGTATTTTTTTTCTGCCTGAGAAATGAAAAGTTTCTTGATCTCTGAATCACTCCATTGCCTCCTCTGTATCAGGCAAATAATTTGAGCTTCCTGGGCTTGTGACAGGAAGAGCAGGGATAGAAATAGACAGGGTGTATCTCATGTCATCGTTTCGTGTCATGATCTTGGCTGGGCCAGGTTGTTGGGGATGTGCAGCTGTGGTGGGGGCTCCCGTTATGGCAGGGACAGAGGGAAGGTTCAATTTCTCTTTGATGCTGTGTCCAGGTGTCCCACCACAGCTGCCAGCAGAGATGTGCCCCTGTATCTGTGAACAGCAGAAAGACCCTGAGACCAATGCCAGGCAGATGGGGATGTGCCTGAGCTGATGTGACCCTGAACCCAAGATGTCCCTTGAAGATGGTGGAACATGCAGAGCTGCCTTCCAGTCAGCAGATCCCCATGGTGCCTGCAGGCAACATGAGCCTCCTGCTTCTCAGGGACTTACCTGGAGCAGCCACTTTGCTGATTCTGGGGTGAAATAGGGGCAGGGAGGAGGGTGGCACTGGCCAGGCTGACAAACTGCTGTTCCCATTGTGGAATCAGTTCCTGAAGAGGAAAAGCAAACAGCAAAGATCTGCTTGATTTCTCTTTCCTTTGTTCCCTTTGATAAGCCAAGAGAAAGAGTGGCAGCAGATACCCATTTGCAGCTCAGGGGCGTGCAGCAAAGAAGTGCCTGCAGCCAAAAGCAGGACTGGTGGTGCCCGAGAGGAAGAAGAGGTTTTTCTCCCTGTGGGTTTAAAAACTCTTGGCTCACAAAACAGGAGGACAAAGTGCATTGCCAAAACGGCATCGTGCTTGATGTCTGGGTCAAAGAAGCTCCAGCTGAGCCTGGGCAGCCCCTTCCACTTCCCCACCCCTTGAGAGCCCGCCAGCAGCCGGGGCTAGGCTGGCACCTCACCCTCAGCACTGATGGGAAGGTGAAGGAACCGTGGGAAAACCCGTCTCTTGCTGCTGCTGTCAGCCTGGCAGCAGTTGCAGTATGGAGAATATTTCTCTGCCCACATGCCCTCCCCACCCTGCCATGGTCTGCCTCAGCAGGATGAAGGCAGCAGTACCTGGCTGTCCCAATGGACAGGGGACTGATGGAAGAACCAGCCAACCTGAGTGCCTGACTGCTGGACATGAGGACCAGCTACTGACAGATGATGGGAATTACAGCTGGGTAATCTCAATACTGTGTTAACCCCATGGAGCATGAGCAGGTCCCGATTGCATGGGCACACAAAGCAAAGCTCTGTCCCATCCTCTGCCAAGGCAGTGCCTGGCACTACTGGGGCTGTCCTCAGGGGTGATAATGCAAAGCCACCCGTCACCTTCACTCTGTCTTGTCCAGGGCCCCAGGCACCCTGCCATAAAAGCAGCCTCTCCCCACGTGCCCCCTGCACCTTGCCGTTTATTACACTGCAAGGGGAAAAGGTGGGCCTGGCACTTCGGGATGTGATGCTGGGTAGCCAATGGGATGGGCTCAGACATTGGCAGCACTAGGGAGACTGGAAATCTCCCATGGTACAGTACCCTATGTGTAATAAAAAGTCAGCAGTCCATTTTGGTCAAAGCAAACAGTGCCCTTTGGAAAAGCCTGCCGTAGGAGGACATGCTGTTCCCAGAGCATCCCACAGCCCCCGATGGTGCTGCAGTTGGTGTCAGTGCACACAGTTAACTGCTACAGTATTAGCAGCCCTAGAGATTTCAAAATATCAAAGAAGGCCTCAAATCTCACAGCCCTGGCTTTAAAAATAGATTAAAAAACTGTGTGATTTGAACTCTGGTCACTCTGGGTTTTGAAAATTTTTGGGTTTAGCTGGGCTGCACTTTCAGGTACCCTTTGCATTGCAATGGCAAGGTCACAATAATTACAGCAGAGAGGGAGTTTATTTCTTGAAGGAAACTGAGATTATCATATATTTATATTTACAGGGAGGGGGCTTTAAAAGTTCTGTAGGCTCTGAGTCTGTTAAAAATTGCTATGGCCCCTGACAGGATAATAGATTAACCTCAGACCAATTTATCTGTGTGGTTACTTATACTTTATCTGTGTGGTTACTTATACTTTATCTGTGTGGTTACTGCTCTAAATGACCAAACAGTGGACTTACCTTTTCAAGGAAATCTACATGTTTGCAGATGTGCTGACAAAGCATCATTTACACTGGAAACATTGGCAAGGAGGAGGGAGAAAGTGAAGTGAATCAATGCCCAGGAAGGCAGAAAGGCAGGCTGATAAATAATCAGGTGGTGAAAACGAGCTACTCGGCAATAAGTGGCAATAACTGGTGAGGCAATTGCAGTGCAATAAAGGCCAATAAGAAAATATGATGTCACGTATGGCTCTGCTTGGCCAAAGTGTGCCACTCCCTGCAGAAAATAGCAAAGAACTGTAAAAATAAAATACATTCGTGTTTCAGCTGGAAACGGAGGCAATAATCATGATGGTGAAGTAGCAACCAAGCTTTTGGTGGGACATTTAATTTCTTCTCCCAAGGAAGACTCTGCCACGCATTGGCTGGGGAGGCTGGAAGCTGGGACACAAAGTGAACGTTGGCTGCCTCTTTATGTGCTCCAGCCTCTGTCTGTGAGGCTGGAGCAAACTTAGAGGGACGCCCTGAGGGTGTGTTCCACAGGAGCCACAGCCTTGTGTGTAATGGTCCTTTCTCCTCTCCAAGCTCGTCCATATCAAACAGGAGAGTGAACCATCAGGAGACAGAAAAATAGAAATATACAGGGTTTAGAGCCCTGTGTAATGGTTGTGTGTGGGGAGGAACAGTGCAACTGAAGGCAGGGAAATTCTTCCCAGTATCCTTGCAGGGAGATCCGTCAGAAGGCCAGACTTGCCACGAAAATGAAAACCAGGGAGTGAGGCTTGCAAGTCCCTGCTCCCATGGTCTTTGCTCCTGATTTTGAAGGTACCTATTGCTGCACAGCAATTCCTGTGCCAACAGTATTTCTTACTGGGCATCCTCAAAAGCAAAGCCCCTAAAATTGCCAGCCTCTAGCAGTGCTTCCACTTGTCCCAAATTTCTGCTGAGTGACCCATGGAAGCTGCCAAGGCTCCACCCTGGAAACAGCCACTCTTCATAGGGGAGATAGGGTCAGGTCTGATCAATACTTGTGGAACAGTTTGAGGTGAATTACAGAAATAGGATTCCTTTGATTCTGGGGAATATTTCCCAAACCTCCTCACTGATCCAGTCCAACTTCAACTCCACTTCTGCCTGTCAATCAGCACCAGGCTGCTGCTGACAGTGGGGTGGCAGGGCTTGCCCATCTTTGCCACTCAGGTTAAAAAAGAAAATCAGGCCCTTTAAAAAGAAAAAAAATCCAAAGAAGAAGACAAAGGACCCAGCAGCCCATGTTGGAGATGTTATGAATTGCTTTTGAAGGTGCTTGTTTGCCTTCGTAAGGACAGAAGTACCTTCCTCTAGCAATGCTGCAGAAAAAAACACCGTCCCCCAAGGTTGGGGTGCTCTGGAGGGCAGCCATGCTGGAATTGTGATTAAGTGTTTTGGGCCATGCCTTTCACTGCAGCCTGCCAGATAAATATTTACAGCTGACCATGGGGAAGCAGGGGGGGAAGGAGAGGAGAGACATCTGTAAATTCTTTGGAGCTTGCTGCGTTTTAATTTTAATTTAGTTCTTTTTTTTATTGTTTTTCCATCCACACATCATTGTCTCTTTCTCTGAACCCACAGACAGCTAAAGAAAAGGGTTTTGAGAGAAAGAGGTTATTTCTAAAACCTCAGGGAACAGATCCTGCTTGCAGTGACCGTGGCATAAAATCTGGAGCTGTGATAAACCAGTGCTGCGGAGCGCAGACCACAACCTTTGGTTTACTAACTGGCGTAAATCTAATGTAACATTATTGATCTCTGTGGATTTACTCTCAGCCTCATTGCCTCCTCCCTTGTTTTCTTCAGAGCTCTCCTTATCCATGCGAAGTCACTGCCTCTGTGGCTGCAATATGCCAGTAAATTGCAGTGTTACACCCACTTCTCAATGGTATAAATGATTCCCTCTGTTTGGCCTCTGTTCTCAAAAGAAAGCAATTCTCTGTGCCCAGTGGGAAAGCATCAGCCACAGCATCGGCCAGAGCATCTCCTCCAACTGACCCCAGCCTACAAGGTGTCCATAGCTGAGCCCTCCAAAGAGGGGACAACCTGGAATGACTTATATAAAAAATGAGGGTCCTCAACCCTGGGGGCTCTCTGCATTCTGATCTATGAGCATATATGTCCTGCTCAGAAACATATGCAGGAATCTGTAGCTATAAAAGCCACTGCACCACCCTGTAATCCAGCCCAGATGTGCCTCTCCTTTCATGGCGTGCTCAAGGGACCCCTCCAAGCTAAGGCAGGCAGGGATGGAAAGCATTGTTGAAGTTCTCTCACCCCAATGAAAAGTGACCCTTGCAGAGGCCCAGAGCAAGAAGGCTGGTGGGGACAACCGACTTTGGGATGGGGATTGGAGCATGAGTCAACTGATGCTGGTCCTGATGCACAAGCCAGGAGGCTGGCGAGCTCCGGCCTCTCTGAGAGTCAAACACCAACGTGTGCAGTGCAAACCTTGGTCTCCCTTGAGCTCCCAGAGCTTGGTGCAGAGATTGTACAGGCAGCTGAGCCTCCAGTGATAATGTGGTGGGGCTACTCACCTCCTTAAAGGCTTCAAACTTGGGAGACAGAGGCCAAGTAATGAGACTCTGGGGGGGAATGTCATGCTGATCCATCTGGGAGAACACGGGAAA
>NW_008240122.1:5949755-5953091 GCF_000691975.1 Corvus brachyrhynchos
AGAGTTCATGCTTTGTTGAAGGTCATATTTTCAAGTGAGCTACCAGGATCTCCTCCTCCCCATGAGACAGCAGCTTGGGCTTGAGACTTATCCCTGCTCTTATCGGTGACCTTCTGAGTAGCAAAAAAAGTAGCATTTCAAGAAACTTCTGGGATGGCTGCAAAGTCATCTGGGAAGTTACTCTTTCTGTTAGTGTCATAAAGCTGCATGGCCCTAAATAGAAAGTGCGGAGGCAAAGGTCTTGTCCCCAGGGCTTTGCAGTCTCAGCGCAAAGAGCGCGGTTATAAAGCAAGTCATGGAGTCCAGGAAGGAAATTTATGGCTCGGAAGATGGATAAATAATACGCCAAGATCAACAGCAGTGGTAATGTTGAATTGTACTGAGTGGAGCTGCTCTGCTATTACGGGGCTGTAACAGGCTTGGAACCTTGCACTGCAATGAGCCAACTGCCGGGGAGCTGCTGCAGCACTGAGGCCCTGGCATGGGCACCACCAACACCTGACAACCTCAAGAGGCTGTTTGGATGGCAGAGAGCAGTGCCACTTACTGGGGACGTGTCTTCCCCAACACGACCTTACTCCTGGGGTCAGCGCTGGCTTGTGACGAAGACGGGGGTTTACAGTCACGGTCTCATGCATCACCTCCCAGGGTGATGTGACCTCATGCGGTGCTGACGTGGCTCTGACTCTTCTTTTGTCAACCAGCTGGAAGCCTTTCGAGCCCCCAGATGTAATGAGAGGAGGATTGGGGTTTGTTTAGCTCTTGGAGGGTGGAAGGAGACAAAATTCAAAATCTTGGCAGTTTTTTGTAGCTCCTCTCAGCTTTCCCATCCATCTCCTTACTTCTGTTTGACTTTCTTCTCTTCTCTCATCCTGGAAAGTAAAGTCACCCCAGGGTTTACTTTCTCTGTTCCCTGCCTAAATTAAACATGTCCTAGGTCACCCCTGCTAATGGATGGAAGAGTGGTGGAAATCCATTGGTGGATGTATCTCAAAGGAGAGGTTGGGAAAACATGTCAGAAGCAGTGCAGCAATAGCTGATGCACTCTTGGGACTGGTGATGGACTCAACAGCCTCCTGTAGGCTTTTCCAGCCCTAATTTCTGAGCTCCTCTGACCCCTAAATTCTAAGCTGTACAGAGCGTGTAACCAGTGTTTAGTCCCATACTTATTCTCCATGTGAACTGTCTGAAAGCAGAATGAATTGTTTGGGGGAACATCCCAGCCACCCCCACCCGCTCACAGGCACTGGACAACCAGCCCCTGTGTGTGATCTGAGACACCAGAGACAAATTTACTCCCTCTCCTCGGGGTCTGCCATTTGAATACTCTTGAAGCTCCAGCTCCTGGAGTGCTGTGCTTACACGTGGCTCTCATCTCTCACGTCCTCAAAGCAATGACAACAGGTCTCCTGAGGGGAGAGGAAAGCTTGCGTGTAGCCTTCACAGCAAGAAAGCAAACCGAAGACCTCAACCCTTTAAAAAGAAATCTTACTTTTTAAGAAGGATCTTCTGATTTTGGTTGGGAGATTGCCTGAAGCTTGGCTTTGACAATCCTCATGGTTAGAAGACCTAGTGTGAGAGGGGCCTGGGAGGCAGCTGGAGAACAAGCTCTTCTAAGATGGCTAAAAGGAGCCTGGAAAATTATTATGGGGGGATCCATAGTGGGCAGCGGAGGATCAGCGTTTTCCTCAGCCCTTCTGCCTGTGACACAGACCTGCATCTGTCCAAACACTGGCGCTTCCCTCCCCTTGCCGACTCAAACCGATGAGGGGCAGCACAGTTCGCATCCGTCTCCTGCAGGGATGGAGAGCTTCCCGGTTCCCTCCGTGTCCGGCTGACTCACTGCAGCTTGCACCGGGTCGGGTTTCAGGGTCTGGGCTCTGCGTGTGTGCACTCGCGTGTGCTTTTAACTCACTCTGAAGTCTTTGCAGGAAATTAATTTGTGTCAAACGATTGGGTTTTGTCCTCCCTTTGGTTTCTGGAGTGCAGGAGCTGGAGGATGCTGTTGATTCAATATGCTGCAGCTACTGCCCTGCTCTTCTGGCCCCACAGCTGCATGTGCCTGGTGCAGCTCTTCCCCAGAATCAATTAAGTGAGGGGACACCTCCTGGTGACAGCTCAACCATTTTGGGCATACATGTCAGGAATGAATCCAAAAAAGCAGTAGAAGTTGGTATTCTGGAGTTTGAATTGATGCTTCCACAATGGCAGGGTAGTAAGTGGCTGGATTATCCAGAAAATGAGTAAGAATGACAGGCAGCAACCTTCTGTCTGTTCCCCAGGATCTCCAACATACACATCACACAGCAAATGCTGTAGCTGATCTGTTTGCAGCATCGGTGACACGTTCATGGATCTCCTCGCTCCTACCATGATCGTGCCAGTTCATGTAAGTCAAAAACGTTTGATCCAGGTTGGCCCTTGGTTGAGAGTCCTCGGAGAAGAGGCCAGGTTGTCTCCACATGTGACCACCTCTTTTCTGGCTCAGTGATCTCCCTAGCCTATTGTGACAGAGCTCTGTGAGTACTGACCCTGGAGACTGAGCTGATGAAACAGGGCCTTCACATTTCTGTGACCAGGAAATATGAGCCTGGGCCACGCACGCCTCTCACAGCCAGATTTCACTCTCTTTCTTTGAGCTGTGATTTTTTAATTTCTTGCCCCAAATTGCTGTGCTTAGAGATCCCATTTTCTCGCTAATCTACAACAATTTTGCTGTCCCAGGGGAGCTGTATTTGGGAATTAAGTGGGTCTTGCACTGGTGAGTAACGTGCAGTTCATAAACACTCTGCATCCTTTCAGCTCAATGGCTGTGGGAGGCCACAGTGGACTCAGCTATAGAGCCACTAGAGTGGTGAAGTGATCAGTGCCTCATTATTTTTCCACTGTCAACAGTTGTCTGTGAACCCCACAGGCAAAGTGTCCAGTGCAGGCTTACACAAAGGATGACAAATAGCTATTGCCCTCACTAACTCTGCTAGTTCAGGGCTGAAGGCTGCAAAGCAGATCTCATGGACGTGACCCTGCTGAGGTTCCTGTGGGTACAAGGAAGATATCATGCAATAAAGTTCCTTTCCTCTTCTCTCACTGTGCTTTAAAAAGAAACAAACCCTATTGCTTATAACCACTTCCTGCCCCTACCATTGAACAATTAATTCTGCCACTGTGACCTTAAATTCTGTTGTTTACCAGCGTTGGAGTGGTCACCGCTCCGACGGTGTCCTTTTACCAAAAGAGCTTTGCTCACATGTGCATCTCTGAGCGGGTGCACATTGTGTGTTACAGCCATCCATGACCTCTCTCATGTCCACCACCAGCGGTGGGGGAACAACCTCC
>NW_008240122.1:5953166-5986445 GCF_000691975.1 Corvus brachyrhynchos
ATGCACGTGCGTCGGGGTGTGCACACGCATGCAGTGGGGGTACCATGCTGCAGATCAAAGGGAAAATGAATCTCTAAAATGTTTAGTTTATTAAGTGTATTGTTGTTGCACTGCCGCCCAAGGTCTTCAAAGGGCCCCAGATTTATTGTCTCAGCACAGTTCAGAGATATTTGTTGTAGATTAAAAATGGAAGAAATAGGAAGGTGGCCAGGCATGTAGATTACTGAGTAAAAATAGAAGCTCTTACATTTGTTTGCTGTATGAATTTGGGTTTTGTTGCTTTCTTTGCCCTGCTAGTTCTTTCCTCCCCTCCCCCTTACATTTGTTCCTAAGAGCCAAGGGGTCACGTCTGTGTTTTCTTGTGTGGCCGCATGCAGTATGTCCTGACAGCTCTGCTATCTCTTAGGTAGAAACTGAGATTATCCAGGCGCAGCTTTTGGAAAGGAAAACTCACTACAGGCAAATCTGCTTCGCTTTTAGGACTGGAGGTACCGTTTAATCTCAGCCCCTGACTGTTTCTCTTCCCGCAGCTCCTCTGCTTGGAGGAAATTCATCAACTCAACACATGACAAAGAAATTAACTCTCCTTTGTGGCCACAGATTTTAAAGAGAAGAGCAGTCATTTAGATCCTGCTCAGCTGGTCATATAACGCAGCCCAGAGAGCCTGGGCTGTGGTGTCCAGCTTACTGGCATGGCGAGGTTGGCATGTCCCTGGCAGGATCTGACCTGGCACTAGCCGTGATGGTGCTGTGGGCAGGCACAGAATGCACCTACACTGCCTGGGCCCATGCAGGGGCTTTGTCTAGAGCTTCTGCCCTTACTTACTACTTACATACTGACCTTCCCCACCAAATCCCTTGACTGAGGCTGGAGGAGGACATCCCAACCAGGCAGTCTCCAGTCACTCCTTTCTGCAGTGTAGTTGGGGTGCTGGTGGGAGGTGGCAGGGAAAAGCATGGGCTGTGAGGTGGAGAGATGAAAATCATGAAAACACAACTTCTTTTCACCTTTACTTGCCTGCATTTAGCTCTTTCTCCCAGTTCCAGTGGGCAAATGGAGGTTTGTTCCCACCATCATGATCTGACTTTGCCATGGAATGGGGCAGGGTTGTCCACATTCACAACTGAGGGAAAATATAAGATCTCAAATACTTCTCACCACCTCTTACTGATTATCTCCTGGGCTAAATGTGCTGGATATGTCCTCACTGGGGCACTGGCTATGGCTTGTTAGGCAAGCTCTGGGTCAAGCATTCGGTATCAACTGAGCGCCTTTCTCCAAAAGTTTACACTGCAGGTTGAGAAGACAGCACAAGGAGGGAGATACAAATCCAGAGAGGGAAAGTGCTGAAAGCTTTTGAGCCAAAGATGGTATCGAGTACCTTGTGTTTGATTTGTGGTTCTGGTTCTCCAGAAAGCTTTACTCCAAATGGTAAATTCCCCCATGCAATTCTGAGCCCTACCTAGCAGGCCTAGACAAATTTAAAGGGCTAAGATTTGGCATCCTACATCCTATCACTTGAGTGGAGCATAATCTTCCTGCTAAGTGTGAGCCCTAGCTGAATCTTACAGCCACAGCTATAAGGATAAATACTTCATCCATCTTATGACTCTGCTGGGAGACAGAGCATCCCAAATAAGTCTCCTGCTGGTGCCCATCTTTCAGGGATTCCAGCTAGCCATCCAGTAGTTTTCAGCTGAAGAGCTGAGAACTGTGCCCATCTTGCTGGATACCAGGAACCCCACTCAGCTGTGTTTGTGGTGTTGGGTAATCTTATGAGTGCTCACCCCACATCCATCTTGTCACCTTTTACCTCTGCATCCTGCTGTCCATTGCAAAGGCTGCCATGCATTAAAAAATCTGTCTCCAGTGAGGTTTAGGTACAGATTTTAATATCATAATTACAGCATGTAAACAAAATACCACTTGATTATTGAAACCATATTCAGTGAAGCTCAGCTCCCATGCAAGAGATACATATGCATTTAATTGCTGTTAAACCTCTGCAAATGTACTTTCAGTAAGGCACTGGTGTTATTTAACACACAGATCAAAACAACTACTGGAATCTAGAGCCGATGCTGGAGATTAATCAATGTGGGCTTTGGCCATTTCACTGTACAACTGGTTGTTTGTGTTACGCTTCCTTCATTTTGGTAGCTGGTAGGACAATGTCATGCCCATGACATCCAGCTCCAGCCATTGCTCAGACCCAACCAAGTGGTTTCCCTTGAGCTCCCCTCCTTGTGGGAGAGCAGATGAGACATAGATGCCCTTAACAACAGTGTCCAGGCTGTCTTTCAAACCAGCAGGGTCAGCACTGAGAATAGGCTTGTGAATACCAACAGAGCTGGCTGCTGCCGTGGGGACAGTGAGGGCGATGCCACCTTTGCTGGTTTGGCCCCTGGCTGGGCAGTGTGTCCATGACATCCCTCTCCTGTGGCTGCTCTGTCGGCTGCAGCTTGACTGCTCCCTTCTGCTGCTGACATCTGGAGCAACAACGTATACAAAAGTCTTTACAAAGCAAAAACATACACAGAAGTACGAGATTAGGTTCTTTTGAGCCTCTTCCAGGCCCAGCCTCCCCCAGAGCTCTTCGCTATGTTTTGCTTTGTACACTGGGAGGAGAAGAGCTTGGGTAGAGAAAAAAGGACATTTTACAGATTAATGAAGCCTAGATTTGATCCAGGTGTTGCTTCCCGGGTCTTTTCAAACTCTGGTGACAATTGAAGATGTTTTGCAGAGCCCAGAGGGTGGTGGGGAAGCTTGGGACAGCTTACAGATGTGTGCTTTCCCTGGCCTTTCCAGCCTGACAACCCAGCAATGGCTGTCTTGGGCTCATTGCATCAAGACCTCTGCAGAAGCAGCGAGCCACCTGAGGCAGAGGCCTTGTGGCTTGTGAGCACTGACAGGAAGTGCTCTGGGTGGCAGGGCAGCAGCGGTGGTGGCACAGAGCCTCCTGCGCTAGTCCTGGCTGGGGAGCACCTGGTGAAGGAGAGCAGTGCCCATCTGTGTCTGCCAGTGCTGCCCACCTCACCAGGCAGAGCTTCTGTCACCTCAGAAATACCTTCCATAACATCTGAGGTGCTGTTAGTCTCATTTTACATACAGATCGTCAAAAATGTTTAGACGTCCAATTTCCTGTTAAATTGAGAACTCAGTGCCTAAATGCCTACTTGGATCTAGGTGATCTGCTGGTAACATGTTGTAAATGAAATTTTGACCTTCCAAACCGTATGCTGGTGGCCTTACCCTGAGGCATCTGTTTCTGCCAGAGTACAGGTCCCCGCTGCCACACGAGGCAGCCAAACAGCTTGTGGCTTCTTGGCAGGGCTCGCCTCTGCCTCCAGCCCAGTTGGTGCTCTCCTGTGGCACTGGGAGGGCCTGAGATTCTGTGGGGATGGGCTGTGCTCAGAGGAGATAGGACATCAAAGTCCTGGCTACACACAGCAGGAGATATTCTACAGCTTCTCCCCCGCTCCTCCGCCCTCCCAGCAATGGGGTGCCACCCTGTTGTTTTTGGCAGTTCCCAGTGGGAATAATTACATTGTGCATGCCTTAAATTCCCTCTTTTGCAATGACAACTGGATGCAATTTCCTTAGGAGTCTCACAAATGAAGCTCTCACATTGTTGGAAGCCATTCAGTGAGTGCTGCAATATGTTCAGAGGTGGCTGCTTCTCAGCAGGACCCCAAGTGATTTCTAGAAACCTTTCTGTAGCCTGTCGTGCACTGTGGGACCCACTCAGTGGGTGATACAGGGGAGCAGGGTCTTTCAGCTAAATGCAAGCTTGGCCATACTGCAGAATACCGAGATAGCCTGGTTGGAGGCACACACTCACATGAGAGAGAGTGAGAAATGCAAACCTGAAGGTTCAAAGATTTCATATGTTGTTGGGATTTTGCTCAGGAAATGCCAAACCAGAACTGAAACCTGCACTTGATGTTTGATTCTCATTCATGCTTAATATAAATATTAGTCTTGCTAACCAAACATTCCCCAGAACAGTTCCATGGAGCTAAGGGTGAGTCTCTGCAGAGGACTTTATGGCCTAGTTTTGGCCTTTGCCTGTGACAGCAAAGGACTAGATACAGCCCAGGTCTCTTCCGTTCTTGTTGCCCTGTGATGAAAGAGGGAGACTCACCAGAGCAGGCTGCTCAGGGAAGTGACTTTTCAGACAAAATGCGTGTGCGTTAAGATGTTCTGTTTGGCAGGAGGGGAGATAGTCCTTTTGATATGAAGACATGAAGGAAACAAAAAATATTTCCCCCAGAAAAAGGCTGGAGGACATGGAGGAAAATGCTCTTCTGACAATGGAAAGCACCATATCCCTCCTGCCTGCACACTGCACTGTGCTGAAGACGGCCAGCATCAGGCCATCGTGCGCAGCACCAAGTCAGACTCTGGAGCAGCCTGAGCTAGTTGGAGATGTCCCTGCTTACTGCAAGGGGGTCAGAATAGGTGACCTTTAAAGGTCCCTGCCTGTTGTAACCCTGGGTTCAGAGAATTTAGGTTTCTGGGATATAGTAATATACATGCAACAAGATGGAGGACTTCGGGTGTAGGTCAGTTCTTCTTCTTTCTTCTTCCTTCTTCTTCACAAGCCTGGGTGATCTGGTAATGGTTCAAAAAACCCGCAGTGCAGAACATGAATGATTAGTTACTGGATTATAAGTAAAAATAAATTAGTTGGCATTCCATAATTGGGTAATTTGGGCTTTAAAAGACCTTGGCAGGTAGAACTCTGGGGCCATTTCCACCTTGTTAACTTAGAGGCACATTCCGTGCAGCTGTGCTATAGATAAGAAATAATAAACATCTGAGTCCGAAGAGAAGCTCTGCGTCTCCTGCGTTTTAATCTGAACTCTGAGTAAAAGAAACAGAGGCGGAGAAAGATAAAAAGAAGAAAAACAGAAAATTTAATACCTGCCAACCCAGACATTCTGTGATTTGGTGCTCCTTTCCAACTTCTCCTGTTGACTTGCGAAGGCTTTCATACCAACACCCCACCAAAGTGCTTGACCACTGAAGGATGGCCTACAATGCCCTTCCAGAATGTTCTCCAGGCAGCTCATGAAAGAGCATGATAACTCTAGAGGCCTGATGAACACCATCTCCTGCCTGTGTGGGCAGATGATTTGTGCAATGTACATCAGGAGAAAAGAGGAGAGAAAAGGAGAGGAGAGGAGAGGAGAGGAGAGGAGAGGAGAAAAGAATGCCACTAGGACTTGAAAAAACAGGGTCCAGGGGAGGTAAATGACAGACAAAGGAGGACCAATATCTATTGTGGTTGGAGGGAAGGCATAAAAGAAAAATCATGCTTCTGTCATTTGTAATTTGGGAGGGAGGTCTTGCACAGATATTTTGTTCCGAGAGCCTGATCTTTGCCCTATCTGGGGAACATAGGAATTAAATATTAAGCAAATGCTTTGGTCTCACTGGAAAGCAGCTTGCACTTATCTGGAGCAAGTGAGGCCTTGGGCAAAATCCCATGTCAAACAGCACCTTGGGGAAACTGTGCAGATGGTTCTGGATAAAGAAATGCCATCTCAGTCCTTGAGCATGTCGGGAAACAAGCTGCCTGAATGGCTGAGTATGGAGGAAACTGGCATGGCCCAGTAGAGCAGTGAGGACATTTTGGGAGCTCTGGTGGGCTATGATGACCTGAGAGTCAGCTGTCCCACAGTGCTTGATGAGCAGAGCTGCCCTTCCAGCAGATGTGCTGCTGTGCAGGTACTGCTGTATTTGTGTCGCTGTTTCTTCTCATTTCCTGACAGTGGTAGCACCTCAGGCGTCCCTAGGCCATCTCTCTGTGCTGTGACACAGCACAGTCCTTGCCAGGACTGTGCTGTGCACCCAGCAGTGCTCAGCAGATGTGCAAAGTGCAATACAAACCATAACCTTCCTGCATTCGCAGTCCAGTGCATGCAATCAAACCTGGGGAATGTAAAGGAATAAACAGGCACTCATAGCTGAGCTTCACTTTTACCTGGGCCTAAGTACGAATCACTGTAGTGACTGTGCCATAGGATGCCTTCAGTTTATTCAGGAAAGGCTGGGCAGACCTTTGAGTAAAGCACATACAAGATGCTAGTCTAATGTTTACAAGGCAGAAACCAGAAGAGCAGGATGGGAGCATGGTAAGCACATGGTCCTGAGGTATTCCAGGCGCTCAGAGTCAAACTCTGCTCTGCTATTCAAGACTCCATGGGACCTAAGGACTGCTGCTGGCCTCTGAGGAGTTCATTGAGGCTGTACTCATTTCTGTGGGTGCTGTAGGATTGTGTTCTGCACAGCATTGCAGGCTGGTGCTTTGGGACACTGCTGACTAAGGGCTTATGGAGCAGTGGGGACAAGGGAAAAATGTCTCAAACTCAATAGATTCAGTAGAAAAAAAAATACCTTTCTGCATACAGGGTGGAATATGACCGTGCTGGTCACACTCAAACCCAAGAGCAACTACAGGTTACAGTGGCTTTCCAATACCTGCCATAATTTCTTTCTTGTTTCACAGCTTAGTTTCTGTGGGAAGAGGGAATTCGCCCCAGAAGGAGGGAACCAGGACATTCTCTCTGTTTCTATTTCATTTCCCTCAGTGATTGTTTATTCTTGGGGAGCATCACTACCCATCCAGTCGTCAAAGCATCAGGTTGTCATAGTCAACGTCTTGGCCTTGGACTGTAACCGCAAGAAATGGAGGAGTTCACTTTGCTGTGGACCTTCTGGGTGTTGGCAATATTTGGAGATACAGTCCCATACTGGTGGTGCCTGTGTGGTCTAATTACCCTTTATTGCTACTCTCGCCTGCCCGCTTACTTCCGTGTTAATTTATGTGTCCCAATATGCGTCTGTGCATCTGTTCCTTATTTCCTGGGTATGCATTTCTTTTCTTGCTGAGTACTGAAAGGGAAGGAGATGAAATGCATTGAAGATCTTGATTTACAGCTTCAGCATTTCCCTAAATCTGTTAAGAACTGTGTTCTCATCTCCCCATCCTCTCTACCCTCTATGATAGCAGGGAAACATCCAGCATGGCAAGCTGGAACGCCAAAGCAGAGACGGATCTCTGCCACTTCACTGACCACAGCCGATAATGGGCACTATCTGCCCTGCACCCAGTCCTGAGTGTACTTTTGGTGATATCTTGACCCTCTAGTGCAGCATTGTACGCTCACCATTTGGTTCTTCAACAACTCTTCTGTGTTATTTTGAAGTTGATAACGTGACTGGTGGTGGTGATACACAGGGGCTAGTCTGGGATGCGGCTTGTCTAAGGCAAGGAGGAAAAGATGGGAGCAGGTCAGAGCAACTTCAGCTCAAACAGCCACTGCCCTGCCTGACCCCACAGCTGCCCAGCTGCCTCTTCCTTGTGGTGCTTTGCTACAAGGAAGAAACTTCTGTCAGTGGAACAGACCTAACCTGACTCCACAATGAATTTCATCACATTTCTTCTCCTTCACTTGCCGTGCTTTGACCAGCGATGCCTCATGTGTGCAAGCCTGTGCTGCCAGAAGAGAGGGGATGACTCACAGGCAAAGCTCAGGAGAGGATGATTCCCTGAACTGAGTGACACCCAGACTGCTCTGGGATGTCATAGCCCGGACTGGACTGTCCTATCCACTAAGCCTTTGTGTTTGGTTTTCCCTACCCAGTCAGTATCACAGGAGAAGCAGCTGCTGGTTGATCCAGAAGGTTGATGTCAGTGGTTGATTAGGAAAACTCTGTCAGCATGCAAGTGCCTCTCAATCCCTTGAAAAGGGACTTCTTTTGGTAGTGGGTCCTTTCTGGTTCCCCAACAGCACATACTTGCCAATCCATGCTGCTGTGATGAGAGGGGCTTGAGTCAGCTGGGAAAGTGAATCCAAGAAAGGTCACTGGGATAGGTCATCCCTTCCTGCTGCTTCTGAGGTCCTGTATGATGAGTAGCAAGCTTTCCCAAGCAGGGATTATGCCACTCTGGAGTTTACTGAACCATTTCTCCTGCGCTTCCCCAGGCCTTTCCTCTCAATTACATTAAAAGTCATGGGAAGAACATTTCTCAGCTTCTGGAAAAGTCTTTATTTAGGTTTATGGAGCAGCTTGCTTGAAAAGGTTGTGTCCAATCACTCTCCTCACTTCACCCTTGCCTGGGCATGGATGAGGAAAGGAAAAACAGAGACCATCTTGTGCCCTTGGTTGTTTTGGGGAATCCTGCCACTGCATGGGTCAAACCTGTATGGTTGGATCTTTGGGGACCAGTAGAGGTAGGAGAGGTCTGGAGGTCCTCTGGAAGGCTGCTGGAGGAGGCGGCAGGACTTGCACTCCTGACAAGGATAATTCCTGTTGGGGGACTGAAGAGCAAACATCCATTAGCTTTAATTTTGCTGGCAAAGGAAGGTGACAGGAACCTGGGAGAAGCTTCTCCCTCACCTGTGGCACATGGAAATTCCCTACCAGGCTGGCAGCCACACTTGGGTTGGAGGAGGGACCCCATGCATCCCTGGTGTCCCTCCTGGCAAAGCTGGCATAAGCCATTCATGGTGGTACATGAGCTGACGACTCCTGCAAGGCAGCCCAGTGTCATCCCCCTGCTGTGCCTGGCCTGAGGAGGCTGTGCCAGTTGAACCCAGCCTGCTGCTTGGAAAACCCCTGGCTGTGCCATGGGACTAAGTGAAATATCGTTTCCCAGCCTAATGGACAGATTGTTAAGTATATAATGATTTACCAGCTCTTTCACTGCAATAACTGTTCACACATTGTCTCTTTGCCTCTTTCACTGTTTTTATGATTCATGCTATTTAGTTGCCCAATTGACATTTCCAAAATGAGGTTTCTAAGCCCCAGACTTTCCTTCCTCCTCTCTCCCCTTTTCCTTTTGACAGTTTATAGGCCTGAGAGCAGCTTTTCCAATCATGATAATATCTTCATGTTTTGTTGACAAAAGGTCAACCTAGGAATAAGCCAAACTGGTTTTAGGAAAAATATTTGCTTATTTAGTAAGGGGATGTGTGTAGGAGATCAAATTTATGAGGGTGAAATTGAATCTGGTTATTTGAAGGATTCTGAAATAAAAGCCTCCCACACACTCAAAAGGGGAAGAACCAGACTTATAAATTGCTTTAGGCTGAAGCAGAATGTGGAAATAAACTATGTTTCTGTGCAAAAGGTAATAGATCCAAAGAAAGAACTAAAACCAGAGCTTAAGAGACAGCAGCCCGTTCACTCCCTCATGCACAGTGCTCATTTCACACTATCATTCCTTACAGAAGAAAGGTCATCATTTTCCGCAGTATCTGACCTTCCAGTTCCTCAGCATCCACCCTTATCCATTGGTTGAACACTTGCTCAGACTCAAAAAGGAAAGATCCAGTAGCTTAACTGATCATGTAGCCAGGTAATCTCTTCTGTAGGATGATTTCTCTGGTTTGACTTTAGATTATAGTTCTAAAACAGGTCTTGTACCCCTTCTCACGAGAATGGCCCAGGCCAGGAACCCTACTCAGTTCAGGAGTAATTTGCATGAACAGCATTGCTGAACATGTGTTTGGAGGGTCCTGTCCCAAAGATCTTCTCTCTTTTCCCTAAAAAGACTAGCTAACAGTGCAACAGGTTAAGTTACAGTTTTCCATGCAGAATATGAAGAAGGAATGTGCCACATACATGCATATATATGTATCTTCATATATTTTAAAAGTCTATGTGTGAATGTGCATACACATATGTATATACATATGTATGAATTAGAATCATTCAGGCTGGAAAACCCCTCTGGAGGTGATCATATTTAATCCCTGGAAAGACAGCCTAACCTGGTTGTTCAGGCCCTTGTCCAGTTAAGTGCTGAGCCCTTCCAGATGTGAAGAAATTTTCCTGATTGGAATTTTCTTTCCTGCACCTTGTGACTGCTGCCTCTGTCCTACCACTGTGCACCTCTGAGGACAGTCTGACATACACACGTATGAATACATCTGCAGACCCACACATGTACACATATAAACACACACACAAGGTTTCTTTTGTCCTTCCTCTGTGCATCCAAGGGATAACAAGCAAGTGGAGTCTTGCTCTGGCCCAGTGCAGCTATTCCTGTTTCTAGTAAACTCTGAGTGACTGTGGGGAGGATCTGGCATTTTCTTCCTTCTCCTGCTGTTGCACAGCTCCAGTTCCTTTGTATTATTTAGACACATGCCCCCCTCATGGCTTAGGACATGACATTTCTTTCCTCTTTAAGCATGATTATTACAAAACACAAATTGGAGCAAGAACTACAGTTAAATAAAACCTTCTTTAATGAAGTCCCATTGACACTGGATGCTTGTTAAAAAGTACAACAGAACATTAAGCAAGTCTTTGCAGCTATTAGAAAGGAAGACAAGCCATTAGTAAAAGAGTTCAACTGGTTTGGGTTAACGCTACTGTCATGCATGACACATTTTGACAATTTCTAGATAAAGAGGCAGGATACAACAATGAAATCCAATTTGCTGGAGATTTTATATTATTTTAAGACAAGATAACAATATTGTTTTTAGATACTCAGTATTGTTTGTAGATATTCTGCCTCTCTTTCTGTATGTAGCCACCACAGATCAGCACTACAGGACTGGAGATAAGCTATCATCAAATCCTGCTGGACAAAGGACTTGCTTGGGCATAGCTGCATATGTCTTGGGCTTAGAGCCATTAAGAAGAATGAGGCCAAACTCTCTCCCAGCACAGAGGCAAAAATGATGAAGCTGCTTGATTGTGAAATAATCTTCTTGCTGGGAAAGCTGCTTGGGATTTCATAGTTGTTCTGTCCCCAAACACACCACAGCTGGTGTGACCTAGCCTGTGAAAGGATGATTAGAGAGAAATATATGACTAGTGTTCACAGGCATGGAATCTATTTCTGATAGAGGTAAATGGAGATTAATCTATCTGTACCTGTGGAGCTCCCAGCCAATTTTCTTCCTAATTGATGTTAGAGGTTTTTTTATTCATGCTGTTCTCATTTTATAACATGAAGCAATCATACAGTCAGAGCTGTAACCTCTCACCATTATGCTTTACCCTAAGAAGACCACATCACATTTGTCTTTGGAGAACAACCAGGGCTTATTCCAAGAGGATTTTAGTTACCCCAGTGCCACAACAGCTAACTAGCGTAATTTTTTGGGCATAATAAAATTGTATCTCCTGCCCATTTGCTTTCAGGGGCCTATCTAAGTATATAGACAGCTTTTGTGTAGTAATTTGACGCATAGCTTAAATTCTGCCATTTTCTACACAAGAGAGATCCGGTCATCCTCCCCTCTCTCCCTCCCACTCCAAACACCAACCCCATCTCCAAGGGGAGGAGACATTTGGTTGCACCAGGCTAACAAAGATCTTTACAAAGGCCCTAAATGTACTGTCAGTGTCTTTCAGAGAGATCAGGGTTTTACTCACCGAGTACAGCTGCATTTCTGTGAAATTGGACACATTTTACTGCTGGATGTGTCGGGCAGGAAGAGGTAAATGCCATAGGGAAGTCAGAGATTGGGAGTGGGTCAGGGTGCAATCGTAGTAGCTGATTCTGCTTGGGCCAGAGCCTAAAATGTTTAATACTTGTCTGTGTGTTTTGAGCAGTTGAGGAGAATGTGCAGTGCATCAGTGCTTCACAACATGTCTCCTTGTCTGACTGCTTTGCAAGAGCAGATGACAGTTCTCAGGCAAATCTGCTAATTTGGAGGGAGAAAACAGTTTCATCTGTCTTGCAGCAAGACACCTGAGAAGCCAAGGGAGCTGTTTCAGGAGAAAGCACAGAGAAGGTCTGTGTACTTACAGCTGTGCTTTCAACACTGGAAAATAAATCATCTTTCCACCACAGACCCCATTATAGTTACCCTCACATGTAAGAGCAATTAGAATGTTACTGCCTTGCTGTCATGGAGCAGCCTGAATTGCTGTTTGAAGAGGTGTAATGGGAGTGGGGTGATTATTTGTGGTTGGGGAATAAGGGTATGAATGAGTGAGTTATGAGATTTCAGATAAATAATCCTCTGGCTTTTTGCAAAGAAGTGTCGTCCCACCCCATCACAAGCTGACAGCTCTGCCATTTCCTGCCTGAAGAAATTCATAAGAGCAAATCTCAACTCTTCCCTGACTCCTCTCTGATGAGGGACAAGAAGAAGGGAGAAATTTGGCAGCAGCTGTTTAGTGTTGTGCCACTTCATACTGCTGGCTCAGACCCCAGCAGCCTGCTCAGTTCTGCCCGAATGGCAAACACAGCTCCTGCCCAGGACAGCTGCCACAGTGGGAGCCAGCCCTTCCTGGCAGAGGTAAGGGCACAAAATGGAGCTAAACCCGATTTAGCCACACATACTGTCCACTTTGTTCTGTGCTAGAAGGACCCCCCAGAAAGAAAGATGTGACAGATTCCAAAGAAAAGGAGCAGCTAGGAGACAACTGTGTGTGTCCCCCTGCCCCACTCTACTTTCCCAAAAGAAAACAAACCCAAAAAATTGTTTCAGGTTCCACTGGGATTGGAGGCTCCTCTCAAAACTTTGAAATACAAATTCAGATTCAGTTTCTGCTTGATGGATGGAAAAAAATAATGGTTCAGGCTGGTTTCTGGTTAAGTTCAACTCCCAGCAGAACCACCTGTGCAACTCAAGAGCAGGACAAAAGTATGAAGGGGGTGTTTTGCTATATGGATAAGTAGAGTTGGGCTTGAGAATGAAGAGGAATAAAGAAAGAGGCTCAGCACAACGATGTCCTGTCCCATGGGAAACAATTAAGCTTGAACTGAATTCAATATACAGGAAAAGCAACAGCGGAACAGAGAAGCAGCAGTAGCAGCAAACAGTCTGGTGTGAGAAAGATACAAGATCAAGTTAAATCAGGAAAGCTATTGTGAAGGGATGGCTTCAAGAGGTATCTGCTAGTCCCGGGCTTCTGCATGAAAAGAAAATGATCAGAAGAAACTCTAAGAAGTCACTGGATAAATCTTTCCCTTTAGGAACTGCCCTTTTGGAGCAAACTCTGCTCTGCTTGTATTACACATGCCAGCTCTTAAAACCTTCCATGTGTATGAAGAGTTTTGATTCACATGAACATCGATTTTTGTCATTGCATTTAAGCCAAAGTACTGCACACACTGCCTATCAGCCATAGGTCAAGGCTTCAGCCTTGTATTATCATTGTATGCAGGGGTATAAACATGATCCATACAACAAGAGAACCTCTTTGCCTTGGGTCTTGGGGTGCTGGTGAGCCTTCTAATGAGCACCCTCATCATCGTCCAAACACCCTCATCACTTGGGCCAGCACAGGTGAGTTTTGATCTGCTGTTCCATGAGCCTAATCTCCATTAGATTTCCCTTGAGCAGTCACCTGCAGGTGGATTCATATCATATGCCATGCTTAGCCTACATATCTCATTTCTGGGTGTTACAAGAAACTGGATTAGAAACAGGTACTCAGCATAAACAGGTGAGCTGCTCAAAATGCCCTAAGACTGCAGTTTCAGCAGACTGCATCCAGCAAAAGAATAAACTTGAGTTTCAAGTGGTTTAACAGGTCAAAGCAGAGGAACAAAGTAATATATTCATGGTTGAAAGTGTGCATACACCTGCATATACATCCACACAGCTGCACAATCAACAAAACACTTCCACAATTTAAAAGCATAATTAAGCAAATCAGGCTGATATATAGGTATTTTCTTTGACTTAAAGAACATTTTTAGCGTCTTACCTCACATTCACTTCACTGAAAATGAAACTGAGAACTCTTAAGACAGCGTTTCATTTTCAGAATGTAAAAAAATAAACCTAAAAATGTCCCCCCATATCAAGTCTACAGCTATGCTGTGTATTCTGTACCTCAGAACAGCAGAATGTGATGCTACACAGGTATCAAAAATATATACTCTTTATGCATAGAACCGCAGCCAGCTGCCCAAACATTAGGTGCTCAAGGGCCTTAGGGCATTGATGCCTCATAAATTTGAGAGTATTTATTAGGTGAATACAGAACTGGAAGTTTTGTAGCAGTGGAAAGTAAGTATGATAATGAGGTAAACACATGTTCCAAAGAAAATACGAGCTAATCGTGCCCTCTGTGCAGGAGACAGCAGCTTTAAACAATCAATTTGGGAATGGTGGAGCAAGGCCTGCGAGCTGCTACAGGATGGGCAGCTCGTTAATGACATCTCTCTGTGTCCTGGAGATTTTTAGTGCTGTAAACCCAGTTTGACTGGGTTAACCAAATAGGCGTTCTGCTTCTTTGAATGCTTGGAGAATCTTATGAATACTCCTTTCTGTTCTAAAAAGTGGAGTGTTACATGTAGCTTCAGTTTTCCTTAGATAAGTAAGAGGAAGCATCCTTCAGGCACCATAACCACAGGTACCCGGGTACAGCCGGGATTCCTCCTTGGGTCGGAGGACACATCAGGTGGGGTGAGGTCTGTGCATCGTGAGCTCCATCTGGAGGTTGTTTGCTGTAATCTGTGCTTTCGGAAGAAATGGAGAGAAAATGCAGGAGTGCTGGGCCAAAGTCACCAAGTCATCTAGAAAAAAATGACCTTGCAAACCAGCAGGAAACCGCACATTTTTGCCGTGGAGTTAGTGCCAGATGCCCCATGGGATGAAGGAGTCCAAAGGAAAATTGAAGGTGAATGAGAGCTTAAGGAGACACGTGGACTTTAGTCAGCTGCTTAATGACACAAGTTTCAGGGCTGCGCTTCTCTAAGGCCAGAGGCTATAATGGCTGCTCCGCTGTCAGCCAGCTTCTGAAAGAAAAAACACGTCTGCAATTAATTACCCAGGGTATTAAACTGATGTGCAAGCAGAATTTTCATTTTCATAGACTCTTTACATTTTTTAGTCATGAAACTAGGCAGTCTTCCCTAAGTTGTGGGTGTCAAGGGCTACAAAAGTTATTTCCTCCATTTTTTTCAGCACTGTTTAAAATCAGAGTTACATAGGCCCTCTTCCACAAGGGGATTATTAGAGGGTGCACAGTGTGGTGCCTAAGGAAAAAAAAGCAATTCTTGACATGCACACAGACCATCAGGAGATCTTTGACTTGCAGGAAGAGCTGAGCTACTATTGCCAGCAAGATGTAAAAATTTGGAGGGAGGCCTGCAGATCATACAGAGAGATGATTATGGTGATGGCCTGTCACACAGTGGATGAGAAAGAAAGTGATGAAAAGGTGAAGCTTTATTGCTTTGTAGATCCCTTTCTGTGTAATATGGTGACCTCTACTCCCATGTCCATGTACTGGTTTATAGCTCTTATTGGAGGAAAAAGGTATTTGACAAATGACATACGTACCTGGCCCAAAAGGAGAATATTCAAACCTGTCATGCATTGCACAGCTGTTGGGTATCAAGTGAGAAACTGCTTCTGGGGTGGCAAAGTGATCAGCAATGGGAGGACAACAACTTTCAAATATAATGGGTGCTTTTTCCATGGTTTTATTGAATGCCACTATGAAAATGACTGGAACCATCCAGTGGGGACGACCTTTGGGTGTTCATGTTACACAATCAAATGAAAGATGGATGGCCTAACGAAAGCAGGGTTTACCATCAGATCCAGATGGGAGCACAAGTGAGCTGCTATGAAAAGAAACAGATGGGGAGCTCATGGTCTTATCCAGGACCAAACTGTCCAGGCCCTTATCCCCAGAGATGTGTTTTCTGGCAGCAGGTCAATGCCATTTGTCTGTACTACAAAGCAGCCCCTGATGAAAAGATACACTGACCACCTACTTTAGACTGGTAAAAATAAAGGTGTACTTACATGGGCTCTTTTCCCTAGTGCTTCTCATGAGCATAAATGGAAAATTATTATTTTCCCTGTCTGAAACCTGGCAGGCCTGCTGCTGATGAATAGAAGTCCCTTGCAGTTGCCTGGTATACCCTGGAACTGAACAAGGTTCTGGGGAAGGGCTACAGCTGTGAAACCCATGAGGTCTGGCATTTTGAATAGAGAGGCAACAGCCTTTCCTTGCATTACATAAAGATATGCCTCTGCCAGAAGCAGGAAGCTTTAGGCTGCCCAGCCTGGTGTGCACATGCAGACAAAACCCTGCTACATATGCTGAGGATTACAGGCAGAAAGATGCTGTTGTGTAGCTTGAGCTTGTTAAGTAAGGAGTTGTATGGTTATCCCTTCACCCCAGCTTCTAACGTGCCCTCCTGTGATTTGTCCATGAGGATGCAGCCACTGGCTGGTGGAAGCACACCAAAGGATGTGTGTCCTTCATTTGCAAGACTGCAATTTCTACAGTTTTCCTTGCCCCTGTATGGTTGTGCCTACAGCCATTTAAAACCTCAGACATCCTGCATGACCGTGCCTTTACCACAGCACAGGCTCTGGGACAATCCTGAGTCACCCAGGGGATTCTCCCAGACAAAGATTATTTATTTAGGTGAGCTGATGAGTGATGGCCGTGTTACTGAGCTGGAGGCTACAGCTCCCAAGTGCTGCTTAGAAATTCAAAGCTGGACTTGAACTGCAACAAACAGAAAAGATTCATTTTTCTGTCCGAGCCCAGAGGGGCTAGGCAAGGACAGGAAGGTCGGGCAGTGCTCCCAGGGTCCTGGCAGTCCCTTGCTGGCCTCCTTGCAGGACTCCATAGCCCTGGGGCACACTCCAGCTTACTCACACTCCCTTGGTCTCTTCAACTCCCCCCCACCCCAAAGAGGACTTGATGTGCAGGCTCAGAAGGTTGGGGAACATGGACTTGCCCTTTGCTTGTTTGATTACTTCCATTCACACTCCCATGAGGAGGCTGCCCTTGCTGGGGGGGGGAACTGCCTGCACCAATGGACCCTGGGGTACAGGGAAAACACTAGGAGCTTCCAAGAAGCTTCCACTAGTCACCTCTCTATAAAGATGCCTGTTTGCTCTTTGAACCTAACTTCATTTGTGTCTCGAACAATTTTTGATGGCAAAGAATTTCATAGCCTAATCACACAGACATTCAAAACGATATTAGTGATAAGCCAAGAGCAAGCATGCCTTGAACTGCACCAAGATGGCACTTTGCTCATGTTGCGACACGAGAAGAACACACTTCATTACAGGCTTTCCCAGGATATCCTTCCATCTTGTTTCTTCTGTTACTCCCTGACTCAAGATAAGCAGTGCCAGCCTCTTCAGTTCTTTGGCATTGCTGGACCTTTATAACATTGTACACTCACCATTTCCTGTCCACTCCATACCAGGTATTCCAACAGCTGCACGAGGAAGAAATGAAAACAATTTCCTTTGCAAAACAGAAATTTTTCTTTTTTCCATAGGAAAGGAAAAAAAAGTACCCTCAAGTTTTAAGTGGTGTTTACCATGACAGTATTTTCAAACAGCAGCCACAGAAACAAACCGTAGTGTTTCTTATTTTAATTGCATAAACCCAACATGAATAAATTTTATCAAGCCTGTAAGTATACAGATGTGTATTCTTTTAACATTTTTGTCTACTTTTATTTACAAAAGGAAAAATGAACCTACAGTTTCAAGCCAAACAAAAAAAAAAACAACAAACAAGGCTAAAAGTGAAAGAAGAGGCAGAAGAATGTGTGGGCTTTTACTTTAAAAAAGTATCTGGAAGACAAACAGAGGACACACATGGAGAGCTAAGAACCAGAGCAGCTGCTGATGCCCTTGAATTTGAAACAGCATTTGAAAACCCAAGTCTCTTATCCCTCACTTCACGTGTAGTTAAAGAGACCAAAGCAGAGAGTGTTCCTTCAAGCCTCAGATGTATTCTGGGGCACTGGACGCTTAATAGCCATATTTTTCATTGAGATGAGTCTTGCCATCACCACTTTGACCTAATGGACAAAGAGGAAGAGTTGCATTATTCCTTTATCCCCTCATCTAAGAGAAACGTGTATCCCTGTATGAAATAGTCTCTAGATAGCACCAGGCATACAAGCACAGAGGATAAAAAGGCTGCATATTGCAATGTATCTTTTGATTTACACTTACAGTTCATTTCAATTTTACTAAGTGTCAAGATTACATCAGGTACTCCTGGTTTTGTGGTTGTTTTGTTTGGGTTTTTTTTCTGGAGTCCTCATAATGACAGCTTAGAAGGAACATTTTACTATTTATTAGCAGGCAGAGATAGAAAACAGAGCTCCCTCTTATGGACACAGATTGCTTAACTATCCCAGATCAGACCTGAATCCAGTATTCTGTTCCTGTGGATTCATATGCCAGAGATGTGCAGTCTTTTCATTGAAGCATGATTCACTAAATTACAGTTTTCTTCAGTGAAATTTATTCTTATTTCTATAACCTTGCAACAGCCTTACAAAAATTATAGTAATGAATTTATGAAGTGAAGGCTAAGCTTTGAACTTACTCTGAAAACCTCAATGCATGAAAATGAGTTTTCTATTTTAGAGGAACTGAACATTCATTACCCTGTTTAAGAGTAACTTCACCTAGCTAAAAACACCCTGGAACTAAAAAAAAAAAAATGATTCAAGTTTAACATATGTTGGATGAGTGCATCAATTATTCAGTGCCTTCACCAAAGCATTATCAAGACTTTTCGCCAAAACAAATGTGTTTGTATTCCAATGTTTTTGCAAAAAACCTGCAAAGAAGCATTTTTGGATTTCACAGACTTCAGTGAAAACTGAGAATACTAAAATTGCTGGAGCATTTATCCCTAGGGAAGGTTTGAGCTTGTCTTTCAACTAGATCATCATACCACCATGTGTGAATGCAGTTAGCTCTCCGAGGTGTTACAAAACTGAAAAACAAACTTCAGGTGTATCTCTCCATTGCCATGAAGCTACTACAGATATGGTCTGTATTTCACTGCAGGACTTGCATGACCATACAACAAACATGGGGCATAATATGCCACAAAACGTCAGGTTCTGGGTGAAGTATTCCTGAATTAGCTTTTTCTCAAGGGTTTACAAGGACATCCTGACAACTTATTAGGAAGATTCCTGAGTTATGAGACTAAAACCAGTAAGGAAATGGTTGATACCTGCAGGAGGAATCCATATGCAGTAGTCTGGGTCATCATCTGGGTACTGTGAGGAAAAAAAAGGTTGTTGGACCTGCGAAGAGAGTGAAGATTTTTTAAGGTGCTGCACTCCTCCACCAATGTGTCACAGCCACTAAACCTCTCATTAATTCAGAGACAAATACTGAGAGGGTTATTTCTACAAGAGTCAGGGATGAAAACAGTAATACAAAAGAAACATCAAACCCTCAAAGAGACCCAGTTCATTTCTATTAGTCACAGACTAGCAGAAATGCTGGTTAGCAGGGACCTCTGGAGGCCATCCAGCCCAATTTCCCCCTCAAAACAGAACCTGTTCACTTCAGGACAGTATAAACCTAATGTTTGGTGGTATCATTTGACATAGGATTTCTTTATGCAGGGGAAGGCTTTAGAGTAGGATTTTCAATAAGTGCTTTACTGATTTCAATGCACAATGCCACTGAAAACTTAGGGTTTAAGGTGACTTTCAAACTGGAATTTATAAAAGTTCAGCTGTTATATAAGGACAGCTTGGTTTTCAAAAAGAAAAGAATTTTTTCAGGTCTCACTGGCGTCTTGAAATGTTAAAGCAAACCAAAACAGGTCACTTGCAATGCAGTTGTTGACATAGCAGTATCTGTTTGTCCCTAGATTTTTAAGTTTTGCCACATCAGCATCATTTTCTCAACAACTTCTGTTTTCAACAACTACAGGTAAAAAAATCATACAACTGTAGAGTGCAAGACTTAAAAGCTCAGAATAACGCCAAGTTACTCAGCACTGATTTGCATTACTCTGTAGTATCATTACACAGTCTCAAGTTATGCAGTTGAAGCAAATTTTCATTCCCTCAAAAACTTTTCTTCCCCAAATTAACATCTAAAACAGCTTTTTTAGAAGACTAATGTTTTCCAAAACATGAGACTGCAGAGTTGCACAGCTTTTAAATCTGGCTTGTGAACAATCACTTGAAAATTGTTTTTCCAGTTTTACATGATTCAAAGTTATTGAAATATTACAAAAAAAAGAAAAAGCTGACTTCTGGTTGATACTTTCCATGCAAGATCTGAGCCCAAAGGCAGAGACAGCATGTGGAAAAAGTGATTTGTGATGGGAGAAGGAATACATCTAATACATCTGGCATTTGGAGAATGCTCAGTGTTAGAGCAAACTCTCTGCTGATGAGAGGTGCTGACTTGACTGCCTCAGCATGAAAAACTGCCTTGTCCTCCCATATTCATAAAAGTGGTAAAAATTGAGCTTTACCACTATAAATATACTCTTGATTTCTCTAGCATCTTTAGCAAGGCCAGCAACAAAAGACAGTTCTGAGGACTGTGCCTACCCAATCCCTGGGTCCTCTGCCAGGACTAACAAGGCAGCAGTCAGCACACACAGGATGCAGGGAACTGAGGTTCAGTAAGTGCTGCAGGGCTAAAATTAGATGGTCCCTACAAAGAAACTGCCCCAGTGGTCAGAACTCATGGTCCACCAAGTAGAGTCATCTCCTCTGATTGCAGTCAGCAGAAGGATGGGATAGCAGTCAGCAGAAGGGTGGGATGCCCTCTAAAGAGAAGAGCCTCACAATAATCATTAGGCTGTCAGAGAAGATCCTTCCCAGCTCCAGGAAGGAGACAACTGACTGAGTCCCAAAATCTGCAAAGCTCATATATTTTACATTTTAATACAAATCTTATGCACAGGAGAAACATTACCTGGTACATCCACTCAAATTCAGTGACAACTTGGTTGCAAAAGACATTAATCTCTTAGACTCATCTCTTTTCCCATCTTACAGAGAAGGATGAGGTTTGATACAGACTAACTGCAGCTTTAGTACAGAGTGTTCTGTGTAAGCCAATATGTATTTCCCAGGCTACTCTCCAAGGAAAACTTTGCATTGACATTTCAAAGCCTGGAGAGAACCTATGTGCTATAACACTTGTGATACCGGAGAAGCAGCAATTAGTAAGTGCCAAGTGAAAAGGTGAAAAAAATAACTTTTGTGATTGAACAGAGAACCTCTAGCATGTCTGAAATGCTGTGCTTTGCCTTTTCAAAGACTCCACAATCTGTGTTCAATAGCAGAATATAGTTCTACATTTGGGTCTTAGTCAAGCAGAGAATCACTATTATCACCAAGTTAGAGTCCATCAAATTGTTACTATTTCACTAAAAAAAAGGCCTAGAAATTATTTTCTCTCAAGCTGCAGGAGTCATAGTGTCATAACTGACCTTGCTTGAGCTATGGACTTTCTTAACTTTCTCAGATGTCTCTTCAGGTTCCTTATTTACTACCTTGGATGCTGGGAAGAAAGCAGATTTGTTTTATGACACAGCACAAATGACCAATTCTACAGAAATGAACTTACAGGAAGTTCACATAAAAATTAATACTTCCATAAGGAAATCCAAGATATCTCACTGCACCACAATTCATACTTAAGAAAAATATTGCTGCACATCTTACTGTTTTTCCTAGATTTAACTTATGTTAAATACACTGTCAGTCATGTAACTGAATGCAGTTTAGTAAGATCCTCTACTAGTGATTCTGTAATGTTAACTTTAGTTAATGGCAGATGTTTATTTTCTAAAAGACACTATCTGTAATCCCTGCAGTGATTGATTTAGAAAGGAACGAGTAGGAAATGTGCAGGACTAATTTGCTTTAAAAAAAACCCAACAAAACAAACACCAAACTTCAGAGTTGATGGGTGAGAAGAATTCTTTGGTTTTCTTCCACTTCGTCTCTGAAATATTGATACTCTCATGGCTTAAGTGTATGGGTGAGATGATGAGGATAGATTCTTAGGAGTCTGAGTTATGAAAAAATAGAAAGGTCTTAAAAATCTCCACCATGTACACCCAACATTCTTCATTTTGAAGCTCTGATATTTGTGCATACATGCAGAGGCATCATCAAGGTCACTAGCAGACTATTACCTAATGTGTTATGTAGCATTTGTCACTTTATAAAAGGAAGTTCTGTCCTCCTGTAGTGTTAAGAGCTACTGCAAAAGAATAAGGGAGTAAAAAGCATCATCATATTCTCCTAAATTAATTCTTGTTCTCACACTGTTTTTTTTAAAACAAAGGATCTCAAAGCAATTAATGACTATGAAAAGCAAGGAGAACTGTAGTGGAAGTGATTTGTCTTTACCATACACTTACCACTTCCCAAGCAAAACACAATCTTTCAGTTCAATTCTAGATTCTTTAGGCTCTAGATTAGGCTCAGTTTCCTTTGACCCACATTAGACAGTAAGCCCTTTAGTCAGTTTCTAAACCCACATGGTACAAAATGGTCTGTATTGTACTGTTCACCTTGGGATTTCTCTTGTGAGGGTCCTGTCTGAGATTCATTCCTCAGTACCTTTGGCTCAGGCAGAAAATCAACGCCTGTAACAGAAAAAAGAAAGAGCTCGGTGGGCACTGCAGTAACTTGAATGAGCAGATTGCATCCCTGAGACCAAGTGCAGAAGGGAACTCTTTGCTGCATTTGTCTCAGGGAGAACTCTCAAAAGTCTTCCCAATTATTTCATCCACCAAGTCCATTGCAATACAATAAAGAAAATTCTGTGATCTGTTAGAACACTTTTCAGCAGCAACCTGTCCAGCATTAAGCCAAGAAGCTAGACCTAGCTTTCTGTTATCAAAAATATTGTTCAATGAGAAACATCATTACTCAGTTTTCAAATGCATCAGGCTGATACAGAAAAGGAGGGATTGGAGATACCTCAAAGATACCTTTCCATTACCACTTTTGAAATTGTTTTACCTCCTTACAAATGGATCTGAAGTTTTGCACAGACATTTGTTTTCTTATTATGTCACTTTTACTGCCAACAAAACATTGCAGTTGTTTTCATTTGGAGAATCAATTTAATGGAAACAGGGCTTAACAAAATAGGACTTTCTTACATCCAGGAGATTTACTCTATTTTACCAAAAAGCATGAAACACTGACTGCCAAGCAGAGTTTCAGCTAGAACCATGTGATACTCAGCTGCTGCCACACAGACTCTGAACTCATGGCAAAAAAACTATGGAAAAGAAACAGGCTGGAGAACCTGTGACTCAAACATCTGATTCACATAGCTCTTAAAAAATCAGCAGTAACAGACTCATCTTCATTACTGAAAAAATCAGAAACAACAGTTTACCATCCTGAAGGGATTCTAGATTCTTGTTATTGCAAGGAGAGCCATCAGGAGCAAGACTTTCTTTTCCTGTTTCTTTCTCTGTTGTCATTTTAATTTCCAGGTTTGATACTCTGCTGTTTACCGCATCTGCTTCTTGCTGCTCTTCCATTTCTTCCTCTTCCTCCTCCTCCTCCTCCTCCTCCTCCGGTCCATCATCTTTTGTTTTTAACAAGCTTTCAGGGATGTCTGGACGCTTAACAGGCAACTTCTGCAAGACAAAGACTTGTGCATCAGTGCCAAGAAAGAGGCAGCTGTCACAGATACTCATTACAGGAGAAAGCACACACACTACTGTCAGAGACAGCTGGTAAGGAAACACTCTCAGGATGACAAATAGTTAGGTTTTAAGGAAAAGTTATTCGTAGAGATGGAAGATGAAAAAATACATCCAGACCATAAACAAGAAGTACAGTCTTTTCATAAGAGGGACACTGGAAACTGAATCAATTGTGGATGTGATCCTGGTTATCAAGACAGAGAACAAGAAAAGGACCAGCTGTTGAAGTAGAGCACTGGTTCAACCTGATGCCCTCAGACTGTCTCTATTTGTCCACTGCCTTTTGACCACAGCTGTGCCCCAGGAAACTGGCTGTACAAGGACACAGAATGGCAACTGCTCCAACACCACTGCTCCTTGTCCCTGCCCCTCCCACTGCCACAGGCTGCATCTCCATGCTATTTCCATGTGTGTGAGAAGACACAGTTGCCACCTACAGCCTCCACAGCCTGAGAAGGTGTCCCACAAACAGCCACTGACTTGCAACACTTGAAGTCCAACTTACCCCTAGGCTTCCAGTTTTCAGTTTGAATTTGCTCCCCCCTTTCATTGCACCGAAGAGAGGCAGGTTCATCTTTTTAGGCTTGTTCTCTGCATTCAGACTGTAACTCCCACCCCTAATAAGAATTAGACACAAAGGAAAACAGTATACAAAGTATCAAACAAATCTTATGTAGACAAATGTGAAAAAAAAGTCTGCCTATGAGAAGTGGATATACAAAAAATCTTTTTATTTCTCTTCCACTTGCACCATCCAAGGAGGAAGCCGCAAGAGAGGACTCCTCCATCCTACATATATGTTGTAGGATCCAGATATGTGCCGTAACAGGAAGCAAAAAATAAACAAGGAGAAAACCCTCTGTATCACACAGACTCCCTTAAATTCAACTGCATGCATACATACACACATATTTATATATAAAACCACATTTGGAGGCCAAACCTCAATTTAAACGAATTAAGTAATTAACCTCTAATCAAGCTGCCGTTAGCAAATAATGAACCCAGCACACACCCTCTCAAACTGCAGTGGTGCTGCTAGGCAGTAGTTGAACAGCCACTACATTTGACTTCCAAATACATTTCACAGAGTGAAAGTGGGTTTCATGTTGTATATAATACCTGTAAAATTCTTCAGTTCCTTTTGGATGAAGGTTGGGAAAAAAGTTAAAGAAGCTAACACTATGCTTCCAGTCCCTTACCCGTGTCATCCTGCCAGCTTGGGCTGGTCTTACTCCAGTGTTGTGCATTCCCCTCAGCCATGGATGCTGCAATAGCCCAGAGGCACAGCAGTTCCTTAAAGAGATGAGCCAGGTAGTCTGGAAGGCTGTCCTGCTTTTGTGATTGGAAAGCTGTCTATTTACTGGGCTTCCACAGCTGCCCATGGATAACAATAAAGGGAAAAGGAATCGTTTTATGTTTTCACCAAGACTTACTGGGGCTTCAGCTCAGGCAGTTCTGCAGGCTTGACAAGCTTTATTAACCCTTTCAGTCTCTGCTGCTCTTTCTTCAGTTCAAACGACCGCAAGTGAAGCTTCTTTCGTGCCACGCTATCTAAGGTGCCTCCTGATTTTATTTCGGTCATGAATTCATCCAAGGAATCTTGAGCTGCTGGATGGGACTGGACTAGGCAAGATAAAGGGGAGAGACATAATGTTATGGTGGGGAGATAAGAACTGTAGCCATCAGGTCCTGCCTTTAGAGAATAAGGTACACAGGAACAACTATCCTCTCAGTGAGTTTCTGTTGAATAGTGAAATAACGGAGGTTGTTAGGCCTGGAAAGATGAAAGCATTTCTCCAACAAAAGCCTGAAAGGAAACTTTAATTCACTTACCTAACAAGGCCTCTTTTAAAACTGAATGTTTCTTTGTGAGCATTATT
Organism: Corvus brachyrhynchos; assembly: GCF_000691975.1. NCBI lineage: Eukaryota > Metazoa > Chordata > Aves > Passeriformes > Corvidae > Corvus > Corvus brachyrhynchos. Next base: position 5,978,499 of record NW_008240122.1, read on the forward strand.
CCTGGTTGTACATCTCACTTCTAGATCTGCTCTCCCTGAAAAGGTGGCTTAGGGGTTTTTTTGTAGTCACAAAGTTAAATAATCTCAGTCACAAGAAAACCTACACCACTGCATAGGGAATCCGATTTTGACTTTCCTGGAATATTTATGTCATAACATTTGCAAAGTTCAAAATCAATCAACGCCACCTTCTACCCCTGAAAAGGTGCATACAAAACCAATTTAACGCATTAGGCCAATCACACAGAACTTACCTTTGTTGTGACTAGATTTTCTGCAAGAAAACTGCTTTGAACTTGAAAAAGAATAATGACAGTCTTCCTACTCCAATTAATTTCAAAATATTAATAATTTTTTGCATATTTGACTAATTAAAATAAAACTCAGGAGGTAAAACTAAATCTCTAATGACTAAGAAAAATAAATACAGACTTCTAACACCTGGATTTAAAATAACCAAACAAAAAGATCCAGAAAAGTGCCTTTCTTTGGCTTGAACAGTGCTTCAGAAGTTGTTATATGGTATTCAAAGATAACCTGGAGGCAAACAAAGAAGAATGTTCTTGCCAGAATTTTAACAAGTCTTTTGACAGATAGTTTTCTGCCTTTTAATATTAAATGAAAAGTGGCAAATCCAATATGTATTTTCTGCCTTATAAGTGTTTTTGTATAAATGCACAAGCGTAATTATTTGATCACTGAGTTATTTTCAGTTCAGCTTGAGTTAATTAAGTAGCACTTGAAATTTTAAATTCATAAAAATAAAACAGACTAAGTTATTCTAAAGAGTACACATTTGAGCACTTTTACAAGACTTAAATAATTAGAGGAAAGTCTAATAAGATTTATGCTCATAAATTGATTCAATTGAAAAGGATAGTTCTGATGTAAAACAAAACAGAGTTTACCACTTGAAAAGACATGAAAGCCGTAACAGTAACTGTTCAAAGATATACAGAATTAACAGGCTTCAAAAGATAAGAAACAGTTGTAGTATCCACCTCCATGCAAGCATAAATGATGACAAAACATGTCATAAAAGAAATTCTGATAGAAATACTCTTGTTTTTCATAACAACTATTAATACGAACCAAGATAAAAACCAACAATGAAAAGGTATTGTTAACAATCAGTCTGAACCTCCTTGCACGCAGGAGCGGAGCAGAATGATAATTTGATTTAAACATCAAATTACAAAGATGTGGTTTAGTGAGTAGTCATATTATTCAGAACAATTACAGCTCCACAATTCAATTCAGAGCTCACTGCTGTACAGCACAGCCGTGTAAGTGCTTCGGTCAGAGAGTGATGCTGAGGGAGTCAGATCGCCCCTTCTTGCAAATCGGATTCTCTGCTCGATTCCACCAACAGGGCCTAATACCAGCTAGTTCAGCTTGCAGAGTTAGTCAGCATTCCTGATCTGTTGCAGCAGTTTTCTACACTATTGAAGTAAAATCTGACATTAGTATGAGGTGAATCAATCATGTCTATTATACTTCATATCCCAGTGACAAAAAGCTTATTGGTATTTTTTCCTGAACAGGCAACCAAAGATGAGACTGAAGAGCTCCATATATTTGATCTGCATTCAGCAGCATCAGTGAATGAGAGATACCAAGTCAGTCTATCAGTAATTAGTTCTGAAGAACCCCAGGGAACAATTTGTGAATTTCGACTGAGATTTTTTTAGACAACTACTTAATTCCTCCAAGTGTTTGGTAAGAGGTGTAGCAATTTAGCCTGTCATTCACTCACTGGTGTCTCTACACTCTTGTCCTTAGGCTCCAAATAATCATTTAGAGCAAACAAAAGTGCATTAAGGTTTCAGAACTGTATGTAATGCAGCAGCTTTGCTGGATAGCTCATGACATTGGTAAGAATGTTCCATGGTCAATAACCCTGCTCCTGGCTTTCTCAACATCTGTGATTAACCTAAAGCATTCAAATAAGAGAAAACCCAAGGATCTAGAAAACACCCAAACAAAGCAGATGATTGATGCAATATTTGCTATGTTTGTTTTATCCTGGTCTAGTTCTAGGGAATTCCCATCCAATACTGAATGATTCTGTACTTCAATAAGTGCCAAGAATGCACTTTATTTCACAGCTCTGAACTAGTTGTGTAACCACCTGCAACTTACAAAAGTACGTGTATTGGGTTTGCATGGCCAGGTTTTGGTGAGGAGGGGGCCTGCAGCACTACATGGTATTAGCAGAAGTATAAAACTGGACTGACTCTCCCTTCACCCAGCCTCTACTACAATATAATTCAACAGTCTTGTTGAGAAACAGTATCAGTAGAAACAAAGGTATCAGAACATAGGAAAGCTTGGAATTACACCTCTCAGGCAGTCTAAGCATTAGCTTCTTTTGCTAGTTAATTGACAACTACTTATCAAAAGTATAAGGCTGAAAACAATTGCTTCAAACACACTGAACATCAGTTAGAATGCCTGGTGGAACGGTAGTGCTCTTTGAACAGGGATCTGGTATAATCAGTCACCAACAAAAGTGCTGATACAAATTAGTTTTGGTGTGGACCTGAATAACTAGAATGAAACACAACCATATAATGCACAGAAGATAGCCCAGCTGTCACATTGCTAGGCTTCTTGGACAGAAACTTCTGACAAACTAATGCTGCAACCTTTATTAATGCCAACTCTTTTAAAAAGGTTTTTCTGTGAAGACCCAGCCTAAACACATTTCCTTACTGCCTTCCTTTTACTCCACAAGACATCATCAGTAACAGAAAGCAAAATGCAGCTATTGGTATAGTTTGCTTTTAAACCTAACTCACCAACAGATACAATCACTGCTCTGGAAAGGCTCTGCCTTTAGAAACAAAGGCATAATCCTAGAACCTGAATGGCACCCGCATGTACTGGCATGTACACTCAACATACGGGTTAAGTGTCAACTGCTTTGTCTCCACATTTCTCTCTTCCCGCTTTTCCATTTCACAGTGTGTTTACAATTAGAGAAGTGAAAGAAAATATATTACCTCTTCTGAAAGTTTTTTCCTCTTCCCTTATAAATGTTTTTTTAAGGAGTGGAAAAAACAGCATTCCTCAAACTGGGTCACTTTCAGCAATATGGGGAGATAAACAGTAATAATACTCACCCTCTTAGAACTCCAGAAGCTTGTACACTTGCCACCTTACTTTAACTTAGATGTTGCTTGCTTTGGAAAAAGCTGCAGTCATTAGCAAGTGACTATAAACAGAGTACATAAACTATTGAATGAAGATTGTAAGAATTCTCTCGAGCTAACTCAGTGACCTCCAAACCTTCCTATCCCTTTGTGAAAGTGGACACTGAAAAAAAAACCCAAATCACAAACCTTTGAAAAGAGAAATCCCTAAGATAACTTTAAGCTCTGTATTTTTCTTTATGGAAAGCACTATGATGAAATAAACTTCACACCTTACCCTTCCCTGAAACCTTCAGCTTCTCTGTTATCTCGGAAAGCTCATTTTCTGCTTCTTTTAGCTTTGTGACCTATGAGAGAACAACATGCTTAGAAGACTTTATCTTGTTAAAATCTCATTTTAACAGTTATTCAAATACCCCATCAAATTACTTCCACTTTTCTACTTCTAAGCTTTGACCAGGACTTTCTGGGCTGAAAAAAATTAGAAGTCTAGATTGTTCCTAAACAACTTATTCATTCCTTGACATAGAAAATTATTTAAACAGTTCCTGAAACATGAAAGTATGCATAATTCTTCTGCAGCAGTGTTACACCACCACTGTACCCTCCAACCCCTCCTATCCCTCACACCCTATTGTCTTTGTAGGACTTAATAGTTGTCATATGCCTGTCAATCCAGGATTCTTATTCTTTGAAGCAGAATGAGATATTTCTTTGGGATGTGTCCTGTGGACTTAAAAGTTTGGAATTATTTTCCGATGATTTAAAACTAAGTTAAAAGTATCCTGTTCTGGCATTTCATTCACCCACTGCCATGATCCACTACAATTTCTTCTTATTCATAATATAATACAGGCATGAGAGAGTAACCCCAACATGTCATAATAATTATTCTTACCAGGGAGTCGTAAGTCTCTGGTTTTTCTTCTATTTTACCAGCTTTCTTCATTCTGTTCAGTCGTTTCTTTTCCACAGCACCAGTTCGATCGAGGAAGGTGTCATCATCACTGTCGTAAAAATCCTCATCTTCCCAGTTCTTTGATTTCCTTTTTCGGGATACTGAGAAAGGCATGGGAGAAGGCAAGAAACAAAATGATTTGCATACCACTCAGTAATAAAGCAAATTCAAGATAGCAATCTCAAATCCCTAATTTAGGGCATTTAGAAGGATCACAGTTATTCACCTGCTTCTTGCCTCAGTACTCCTCGAGCATCGAGCAGCCTGCAAGCTTCCAGTGCACACTGTATCATTGCTTCCTTCTTTTTTCCTGAATGGAGAACCTCTGCCACCAGCTGCTTCCCTGATGCATCATCCACAGGCAACCTGTTCAGTTTGAAGGATCAGAGAACAGCTCACATACAAGGAGCTTTTCAGGGATGCTACTCAGGTATTTTACAATGGCATTGTTCTTCCCATTTCATTTTAATCTTTTTTTGTGTTAAATATTTCCACTTTTCATTTCATACAGAACCAATCAAAACACAAGCATGATTTCCTAGTCATGCAAGTAAATTTGTGTTTCACTAGTCCAAACAATAATTTTTCTTCTATTTATTCCATTGGAAATACAGAAAGTTAAAAGGTTAAATGTCAGTCCCTGAATAATTTTAAGTACAGGTATCTTGTACCCATATAACATGAGTAACAAATAGTTTCCATGCTGAAGCAAAGGACTTTTAAGCAGTACAATCATTACCATGTTGAGGCTTGTTGACTTAATTTCCACCTCACCTTCTCCTGCCTTATGAAAGAATGACATTAGTGGCCTCTATCAGGAACCCATCAAAAACTGTCTTATACCATACAGGAACTGAAATTGGGCACACAGAATTAAGTTTGGGTTTTTTTTTGATCTTCCCCAATAGGAATTCAAAGAGATTGTTTCCTAGTTTCTTCTCTTGTATTTCAATTGCTTTTCACATATTGCTCTAAACAAGGGGAGTTGAAAAAACCTAGACTCTTGCTTTCCCAATTTTCATCCCTTAGGAAAACCAAATCCTGTCAGAACAGAAAGGAGTGCAGACACTGAACTAGGCACTGATCCTTGGACTTTTTTCTCAGTATCAGGGCTTAGGTCTAATTCTAGCTGGCCTCCTTGCCAAGTGTGACACAAGTAGTAATTCCTTCAGCTTTTGTTTGCAAATTCAACAGTCAACTTCCATGTACCAAAGGAATGGAGATGTACATACTTGATCCTGCATAGCCAGCTGTTATGTCCACGATCATCATATTCATATTCTAACTCTTCTCCTGCAGAAGAAAAGAAAGTTGACATAGTAACCAAACTTGAAATAAGCAGGAATAATCTTTACAGCAGAGAAGAATGTCATGGAACTTTCGTGTAAACAAAAGGGATAAAAAGCTCTTGTTACATATCATGATTTTGCCTTACTTATTTTTTTTTTAAGTCATGGGATCTTCATTTGGTGTGCTCATTTGGGGTTTTTTTTTCAAAATCAAGGCTCTTTAAGATCAAAAAATCTCTAAGTGGCCTGTTTAGGAACACATAGTTCAAAGAAAAAAACAATCTTGTCTCTGTATGTATTAAAGTAAATGACGCTGAAGCAACAATCTGAATTCATAGATATTGTTCGTCTTGAAGATTGACTTTTCACTTCAGCAAGTAAGTGACTATTTTTTAAGTTTCACTAGCAACCACTGAAACTTTAGATCACTTAGTTATTGCCTTTTGTCTTTTTAATAGTTTCCCATTTTACAATTATACACAATTACAGCCATCTCCAAAGCAAAGAGTCTGGAAATTGGGTTTTAATTTTTCAACATAGCTTCAAAGCATGGGTGAAGTCTGAGTGTCAGTCCAGAGGAATACAACGTACTCACTGCAATTCCCAGTTTAGGAATTAGTAACTAAGTCTCAGATACACAATGGTGAGCCAGGTTTTAATAAAAAAAACCAAAGCAAACCACTACAAATCCCCACCAAAACCTGATGAAACAAAAAATGTTACCCACAATGTAACAGAAAGGTTTTGCTCCCACATCACACCTTAAATCCCCCTGCAAAAATAAGCAACAAAATAACAGTTTGCTAAGTAGAAGAGAATCACATTTAATAATAATAAAAAAGAAATAAATTACCTTCTCTATCAAAAAAGCCCTGTAGGGCCTTCCTAGGATCTTTCACATAAAAGGCATCTTGAACATCCTGAAAATCAATAGCAATAGGGTTTTCTTCAACCTCATCGTCCTCAGCATCCTCACCTAGAAGACATACAAAGTGCAAAAAAACCGCATGGAACATCAGAAAGAGAACACCAGTATATTTCAACAATTCAAAGCATTCATTTGAAAGAAGTAGCAGCTGTCACAAAATTACTAAAATTACTTCCCTTAACTTTATTATTTCTGTATGCAATCAAAAAAGATCCCTTTTTTTGCTATTAGTCATTCCAACATATGATAGTTTTTCAGATTCATGTCAGTTTCAGCACTTTCAAAGGTTTATGAGCTTACACATTTTCATTCGAAAAAACCAACTCACTTTGTTGCAAAAAGCTCATTAATTACAATTTATCTAGCTTTAATATGAGGGTTTCCTGTTTAAATGTAAAGACATCCTGCATAGAAGTCTCAAGCAGTTAAATTGCACCTCTTGGGCAAAAGTGTGGACATCATCACAAGAACAAACCAAACAGCATTAATTAAACTCTAAGTTTCATGGCCTTTTATAGGCATAGGCAAATGACCTCCTCCTGTTTAAAAGGAGCTCCTGTTTAAAACGAGCTCACCAGATGTTAGCTTGTCACATACCTTTCTTTTTAACAGCAAAAGGATTAATTTGTACCCAAAAATTTTGACTGGATTGTGACTCTTGGCAGCCAGTTGAAATATCAACCTTAATATTCAGAGAAAACTGGCTTACAGATCTTCTAATGCATATCAGTCAATAGATACATCATCACTTACCCATTCCCCACGAGCAGCTCATATCACTATTCTGACTCCTTTCACTTCTCTCCTCTTTCTCATCTTCCTCATCAGAATCCTCTCCCAACATTGTCTTTTCTAATTTTGCTTGCTGCTGCTTGCGCAGGGCCTTCAGCTCAGTCACAGTTAGTTCTGACTCAGACTCCTGATCCTCTTTGGGTCCCTAAGTCCAAACCGAAAATTAGCAGAAGTGTTTTTAAAAACCCCCAAACAAGTATTTCCAACACACATGCAAATTACATATAATAACATAAACACGTCATTACACTGCTCTTCAAAAAGTGGAATTATTAGACCATTAGTTATGGTTTGCATTCCAAAATATATTAGTTTTAACGGCATTTTCAAAAGCAGGGAAGGAAGAAATAAGCATTATTATGTACTTGTAGTCAGATCCATCTCACATATAACTGTAATTTGAAGGCTGAAGGCAAAAATTCCGGTCAGAACTGCCCAGGTGAATTTGAGGAATGAGCAGCTTCTGAAGTGCGTGTACAGCACACGATGTGCTGTCAAAGTTCCTACTAATAAGCGCTCCCCTTGTTCACAAAGAAATACTACTTCTTTACTTTAGTGGGGCATCATAGCGACAGAAAGACATTCCTAACACATCACACTGTTGGAGAAAAATGCCTTTCACACTCACTGTGCATCAGCAGAAACCCGCAACCCCACACCTCGCTGCAGAGCCGGCAGCAGATACCCACAGCTTTTCACCCAGTAAAACAACCCCCCGATGGAGTCGGTAAATTCCTGAGCCTGATCCGGGCCAGCCTTTACCATCCCCGCACACACTCCGGAGCCGCCCGACCCCGAGCCCCGACCCACCTGCAGGAGGAAGAG
>NW_008240122.1:5987209-6006206 GCF_000691975.1 Corvus brachyrhynchos
CCGAGTGCGGCCCCCGGAATTTCTCCACGCCGCGGGTTCCGCTCAGTGAGGCCCAGGTGGGCCCGCACCAGCCCTTGTTACACACAGAAACAATTTCCGTCTCACGAGTGCGTTTGTTTCTGCCCCCTCTTCCCTCAGGAAAAGCGCGATGCGATCTGTTCAGTGCGAGAGTGGCAACCTCATGCCGTCGAGGATACTGCGCTGCTCAGCGAGGCACTGAGCGACAGTCTGCTTGGCAGCCGTAACTTGAGTTAGTTGGAGCGTCATCCCAGCTCCAGTGTCTCTTGCTGCCCAAAGTGCTTTTGCCTGCAACAAGGGTCCTTAGTACCCACAGTACTTGGTAGCCTTCCTCTGGGCTCTGAGCACGACAGGAGACCTAAGTAAAAATGCTGCGATATTGGGGCGAGATCCCGGTTTCTTCCAACCAGGCCAACCGCAGCTCCTTTGACCTGCTGCAGCGTGAGTTCCGTACTGTGGAAGTCCAGGATCCTCCACTGCACCAGCCATCTGCGAACAAACCCCGTCCGACCACCATGCTGGACATCCCCTCCGAGCCCTGCAGCCTCACCATTCACACCATCCAGCTCATCCAGCACAACCGGCGGCTGCGCAGCCTCATTGCCGCGGCCCAGGCTCAAAACCAGCAGCAAGCAGAGGGCATAAAAACCGAAGAGAATGAACCTCTGCCATCTTGTCCGGCCTCTCCACCTCTCCCTGATGACCTGCTTCCTCTGGATAGCAAAACCCCCAAAATGCCATTTCAGCTGAGGCACAGTGATCCAGAGAGTGATTTCTACAGGTGTGTTGCTATTTCTTTAGGTTAGTTCCTGGCTGAAGGAAAGCTGAGTGTTTTAAAATATATATGTAGTTATGTTGATTCCCTTAGGCTGAAGGGTCAAGCAGTTGTATGTAAAGTTTAAAACAGGCTTCAGAAATACTTGGAGTTTTCCTGTGTGAATAACATGCACGTTGCTTGCTTTTGCTTCTTGTCTGTAAGATGTGGATGTGTAGTGCTGATTTCTGTCTTGCTACTGCTATGCTAAATGTGTGTGCATGGTTTTGTCAGTGGTATTCTGACAGTTTTAGTTACAGGATGTGAAGTCTCTTCTATTTAGGTCACTTACAACTAAAGTTGTGTTTCTGTAATTGAAAATCCAGAAAACACATGACTAGGTTTTGGCTGTTCAGCTGTAGGTTCTGAAATGATGATTTGATTATGTATTTGTACGATTTCAGTGGCCAAGGACCTGTGACACAGTGACTATGACATTCCACCCAGTTTGGTGGTCTTTCAGTCAGAGCTGGAAGTGAATACTTGTCTTACGAAGGGAATTCTTGTCTTGGCTACTGGCTCCACCAGCCAAGGGCTGGAGAAAATGTAAAGAAAATTTGTGTTGCTTGTACCTCTGCTGCCAGCCTTTGATTAAGTAATATTGCCACCATCGCCTGTCTATCCCTCTGACTGGCACTAAATTCACAAGGAGGTGTTGCATTCCTGGCAGGATCTTGCGATACTTTGTAGGTTATATGCGTTTAAATTAAGGGATTAATCCTTGCTACTATGTGCACTAATGAGCATTTTGAGGGAGAGAATAACACATTTTAGTTTTTAAAATGGGTAAATGTGCGTCAATGGAATATAATTTATCAGTTAAACGCCACTGAGATCTTTAATAGCCTGAGGTTGTATAAAATGCATTTTACTGAAAGATGTTGCGTTTGGTAACAGAGTCTCTCTGAACAGTAGAGTGATTCTTTAGTGCTGTTTCTGGAGGAACACCATCATTCTTCTCAGAAGAAACAAAGTAATTAGCAGAGAGGGGTGAAGGGGAATACAGTTGTGTGAGAGTAGTCATGGCCTGTGACTCCCGTGCTGTGGCCTTGTGGTTTGTAGAACTGAGAAGAGTTCTGTTCTGCCCTCCTCAGTGGCTTCAGCTTGAAGTTCAGTTTTCTGTGGCTCTGGCCGTGTTTGAAAGGCTGCTTTGTCTTTTTGTTGTTCCTTCCGAGTTTCTGGGGTCCGGGTAAAGAAATGTTATTCAGTGGTCAGCCACATGGGGGAGTGTAAGGACTACGTTGTGGAAACTGGAGACAGTTTTGAAATGAAATGTTTTGTGGCTGACAGTGGCTTTTTAATAAGGTGCAGTATTTCTAGAATTTAATTGTGTCCTTGATAACCCAAACACATTTATGCTTTTCCAGGAGGAAGGCTTTGAGTTTGTTGTTGCGTGTTTGTTCTTAACTGTTTTGAGACGCATGAATTAAGAACAGCAGATGTTCTATAGCTGCTGTTTCAGTAGCAAAAATGAAGTTCTGTGATTTACCAATGCTTCTTAGTGTATAAAATCAAATTAAAGGAAGAACATTCTTACCTCTGATAAAACATGGGAGTGCTTAATTCTATGCTGCCTTCTGAAGTACGGTTGTCAGAATTACAGTATTTGGATAAATTAATATTTTAATTCCATTTTTTTTTGTCAGTAGCCTGGGTCTGAGGAGTAGTGTATAGGTACATTTAGACATAGGAAGAAAGGAAGATAAGAGTAGCCAGCCTGCATCTGATCACAGGTGTAGTTAATGTAGGCATGTCCTCTTCTATTTCCATGTTATTCATTTTCATTCTTTGACGCACTGGCCCCTTGTCTTTTATTTTGTTATCCCCGAATTCATTTTGGTTTTCCTCTGCCCTGCCCTTTATGTGTAACCCCTACCTCCTCGTATGATGAGGAAGAGGCAGAGCCTAATTTATGGCTATTTTTGAGTTGATTTGGTCTTATCAATCCCCCAAAGTCTGTACTAACAATGGTTTTATAATCACTACACTATTCCTCTCCTAAAGTTTTCCAGACTGTTTATAAATATGTTGAAACAAACATGATAAAAAATATCTTGATTCTGGCACAGATCTCCCAGGAAAGACCTGGACTCCACCGTGGAGATCTCTGACCTACTTGCTTGTTGATAGATTTGGAGGACTCTGGTAGGTTCATGAAGCAGGTTTTACAGTTAAAAAAACCTTCTCTGGATTCTTTCTGAGCATAACATATTTACTTGTGTGTCCTCTAGTTCTTTGAATTTCCCTCATGCACCAAAATATATTCATGCTTCCCAGCCTGCAGTTTTTCACATCTCTTCTGAAGGTACTAAAGGAAAATGTTTTCACATTTTCTGCCTTCTGGTCCTCATGGGTGGTTTAAAGCAAGAGGTGACTCACCACAGCTATTCAGCTATTTCATCCTTTCATTCTTTTAGTGTTCTTGGATGAATTACCATCTGGTCCTGATGATGTTACAGTTCTTGGATGTCACAATAAGGGATTAACATTTGGTTTTGGTTGGTGTAGAAATAGAAAAGAAGCTTAAAGTGTAATTGATGAAGAATTAGTAAGGAATTGTAGACTTGAAATTACCAGTTTCAACAGGAGACTTACCATATAACAGCTGCTAGCTTTTCCATCTTCTCTGCTCAGCTTCCTCAGATTAGCATGGATCCATCTTCAAAAGAAGCCTGACCTACTCTTGTGCCTCTTCTTGTGTGTGCATGGTTGGTTTCTTAACAGATTTCTCAGTCTATCTGTCATTTGCATTCCTGGCCACATTGGATTGCATTGAAAGGTAATCTGGAAACAAAATTGGGAGCTTGCAATGGGAAGACAGTTCTTGGCAGAAGGACCTGTACTGAAGAAATGTTTGTACAGAGGTAGAGGATCACATGTCAGTGGGATAGCAGTTTTAATGTTGGGAAGGATTTGGAGAAGTGATAATTAAAGTGGGCAGAAGACACTTTTCCTGATGATCTAAGCGCTTTGGCTTAGCCTGTTTCTAAACTGACTGGTCTGGGTTATGCCACTGGAGCCCAATTTATTTTTGCCATTATCTGTTGAGCAGTTTCTTTTCATACCTGTGCAGCCTTCTGTAGACAAAGCAGAGGTATGTGAAAAGAGACTTACCCAGGATGAGAGTAAAAAGGCTCTTTCCTGAAAGAAAATAACTTTCTGGTTTGAGTTAGTATGCTGTGTTCTTTGGTGCTCTCTCTGACTAGTATATCTTGTTTCTACAATGTTCTCCTTTATTTTACTGCTTTGGAAAAATGGCTCTAAAGCAGCCTTGTTGCACCTCATTTGGTAGAAATTCAGCTTCACAGTGTAATGTTTCATAAATTGTCCTGTTTGTAGGAAAAACAGTCCCTCCCTCCATCTGCTGCTGGCTTATGCTCACCTAGGAGGGAGCAGAGCACTTCATTCCTGCAGTTGGTTGAACCTCATCTGCTGATCCTTGTGCTGACTTAGCCCAGACACTGTCCCCTGAAGACAGTTCCATAGGAAAGGAACCATGAGCTTCCCTTCCCTGTAAGAAAAACAGGCTTGCAGGAAAGGAGCTTGGATTGTGCTGCCTTTGTGGGGTGGCTTGTTGTCATTTAACTGACTGACACAGAAAATGGGCCTTTTGTGAGTTCTGAAAACTGACTAAATCAGAAAATAAGTCTGGTTGGTGTAAATGGACACTATTTTCATGTCTTCTGTTGTGGAGTTCTGCATGTTTTGGGTAGTGGTGAGACAAGGCTGGCCTTTGGGTCTAATGACTTTGTAGCTTGGCAGGTAGATTTCTCTCTGGAACATTGTCTAGTGTTGGTGACCCATATATAAAATACATAGCACTCTGTTAGAAATGCAAAATTGAAGAGTGTGCAAGTTGGCCAGTATTTGTGATAAATTTCATACCATACATTCTGTAGAGGAGATTGCCTCCACGTCACAGGCCTAATTCCCAGCCTGTCCTGTTAGTCTCTGGTGACAAAACTTCAGGGATTAAAGCACTCGTGTTTACTTGCAGATAATGACCCTGCTAATATATTAAGTAGGTTTGGCTTTGGATGGTTGCTGGATGGAGAGACTTTCAGGAAAAGAACTAAATGCTGCAGCGGGTGGCATTCTGCATAATGATCATATCTGGATGGGTGCTTTTTTGGTGCTGAGTATCTGGATGAAATCTAAGACAGAGGCTCTTTAGCTATGATCATCAGGGAAAAGAGGTTTGCTTGTCCCTTTTGGGAAGGCTTGACATTAGATAGCTGCTCTCAACATAAACGTGTCTATATGACTGTTTTTGTTCATGTACGTTCTTACCAGAGAGTACCTAGACTCTCTTTTAAAAGTACCTTCTTCTCTTTTAAAAGAGAAGAAGAAAAATTATTTTCTTATTTGTTGGTTTCTATTAACATCTACAACAACATTTCAGTTTTTGCTCTCTGTTCTAGCTTTTAACTGTATTTACCTATTGTTTATTGTGAGAAACAGGAAAACAAGAGAAGAAAACATAAGAACAAAACAAAATTGGCCTTACCAAGAGCAAGAAGTGGAGATTTGGATTTGAGTACAGTGCCTGAAATGTCTTTTCTCTGTCTTTAATTGATTAGATTTCAAGTTGTTTATATGTCTTTCAGCATAGTGACCTTGCTTCATTTTAATGCTCACAATTAGCTCCTTTTCCTCTAGGAGTTTAAAAGAGACACAATATTCTCTGCTGCTTCTGAGCAGTGATATGCATTACTGAGTGGTTGTTTTGCTCTACTTTGCAAGTGGCTAAGTATCCAGCTTGGGATTGCCGAAATCTATGTCTAATTTAAGTTTGCCCATAGTATTTTTAGTGAACGTCTCTGTATTAATAGTAGCCTGGCATTCAGTTTTGGTAGCATAAGATGCTCTCAACTGATGGCTGCTGGACAGCTAGGTATGTCCTTTATATGTACTAAAAAAGAAGAGACATGAATTTTAAGGATTGTTTTCTGGTTGATTTTCTTCGGTGGTTGTTTATTTCTGTTGTAACCTCTTGGTCCTGGTGTTGTGTGAGAGATATGGCTGTTTGGGAACTTCCGAATTCTGCTGCTGAGGTGGAGGAGGGAGTGAGGGAGATGTAAAAATGGGTGACACTTGGTTTATAAAGAAACTGATGATCTTTTAATTCATCTTGTCAGGGTGCCTGCTGTATTCTTTGCAAAGTAGTTACATAATTAAGTAGAAATTGGGATGCTAGTCATTTTCCATCAATTAATAACTGGGATGAATGCGTGACCTGAGATTCACATGGTGTTCTTAATATCTACTTAGAAATATGATCATATCCCACTCTTAATATAGTGTGATTCCCTTTTTATTTGAATAATAGGAAGGTGTTGTGCCGGTGTTCTTAAAAATGTATGATTTTCATCCTGATAGCTCTAAGTTTCACCTTCCTTTTCAATCCTCTTCACTTTTTTACTGCTGTGTTTCAGTAGTTTTCTATGTGTCAGCTCTGAGGATCAGGGGAAGCTGAGGCTCTGTGGCCTAGCTTTTCAGTGAGACTGAAGGGTACCTCATGACTTTTTGGAGACAGTAGTGAGAATTTTATCAAGCCATCAATACTGTCTGTGTACTGTTTAATCAGGTCCTTTTACTGGAAAGAGTGTGTGGTGATACACAGGTAATCTAGGGTAACAGCAAGGAGAATCTCTGGGTGGAATGTAGAAGATGTTGGGAGAAATTGATCAGAGACAAATGAAGAGTGAAATTGTTAGCTCAGTTCTGCCCTTGGTGCTGAATGGAGTGTAAAAAAGTGTATAAGTATCATACTTAGCAGTAATGGAATTTGATTTTTTGATATCAGCTTTTGAAGTCCATGTTACTGATATGGGCAAATAGATTACATGCACTTAATTGTGACTTGAGAAATCTGGTAGATGTATGTTTACCTATCACAGGCCTTGCCTTAACTCCTCGTTTCCTCTGTGGAATTTCATCTTGTTGATGAAAAATTTGGTTGTGTGGCTATAAGTGAATGATTGAAGTGCTCATGTCAGTTGTTCTCCATCTCCTCCATCCTGTGTACTCACTCCTTCCTGCTTAGCAACAGAGGAAGGAGGTCTCAAACCCAAGACCAGGGAATGGTGCTTTATGGCTGAACTTTCCAGGCCTCCTCCTAGGGCCTGGTGTTCACATCTTAGGTTGCATATGGGGATACTTCTTTCAGTGTCATGCATAGTGACTACTGGAAATGAGGGCAGAGAAACAGTCCTTTTGGGTACAGTGTACCTCTATGAAATGTATGTGTATTCCATTTCTTGCTTTTTTATATGTGTCTTTTTCTTTAGAAATTCCAATCTTGTCTATCCCAGAAGCCTTTGTTTCTATTAGGCCTGAGACATCAGAGATAATAAGGAAGAGCAATGTAATTAACTGAAAGGGGAAATGATTTGCATTCATGTAATTTAAAATGCCTTTTTTTGTTTGTGTCAAGGACCCATTTAATTCACATCTCCAGGAGAAAAGCTCTTGGGTGGGAAGGGAGATGCTTAAGGGTGAAGAAGATTTGCATCCCACATTCGTGAATCACCCGAAGAATCTTGTGGCATCAGAAGGGAAAATGAAAATTGGAAGTCCTGATTTGGAGGGAGGGAGGAAGGAAAAGCAGATAAACCCTTATTAGGTAGTGTTCATTTGTAACAGAGAAGCCATGGAGAACCCCAAACCCTCTGCTCTCCCTTTGTACATCACCTTATTATTGACAGTACCTCTTCAACTGATACACTCCTTCAGATTTTTGAAAGTGTGCTATTTTTGTCTCTCCTGTTTTTTAGAGGAAAAGGGGAGCCAGTGACAGAGCTGAGTTGGTCCTCCTGCCGGCAGCTTCTGTACCAGTCAATGGCCACCATCCTGGCACACACGGGCTTTGAGTGCGCCAACGAGAGCGTCCTGGAGACCCTGACGGACATCGCCCACGAGTACTGCCTCAAGTTCACCAAGCTGCTGCGCTTCGCTGTGGATCGAGAAGCTCGGCTTGGGCACACCCCTTTCCCTGACGTCATGGAGCAGGTCTTCCACGAAGTGGGCATTGGCAGTGTGCTCTCACTGCAGAAGTTCTGGCAGCACCGCATTAAGGATTATCACAGCTACATGCTTCAGGTGAGAAGAGCAGTAGGGACCTGGTGGCACCAAGAAATGTACCACCAGTACAGTTGCTTATTCCTGTGGCAAGTCCTGAGTCTTACTGAGGGGAAATCTGACTGGTAAACCTCCTGGGTGTGGAGAGGAGTCATCAAGGGAACGAGAACAGGAACTTTTTGACTGGAAGACAGCCCCTGTTTTGTGTCCCTACTGAGACTAAGGATGCTTTACTGATGGCTTACCTGAGTTTAAGAAGAGTACCCCAGCTCTTAAATTATCCAGACAAAATTATCAAGTAGAGGTAAAATCAGAACTGACTGATGAACTGAATTTTCTGCTTTAGTGGGATATTTGGCTGGTTAACATTTCAGAAAACATGTAAGCAGATACAAATTTCTAGGCTGTAGAGTGGCTTATGTTCACAAGCAAGGAGTGACTTCCTTAAGCTTTAGGAGTACAGTGTAGTATTTTGCTGATCTGAGCTGTCACACAGGTGCTACCTTCTTCTTATATAAAAATAACATCATAAAGATTTGTCTTTGTTAGAAACATTCCTACTCAAAATACCCGCTCTGTTCATTTTTTGTTCAAATGTTTTTGTTCAGATGTTGTGTCCTTTTGGAATCTGGGTTTTCTGCATCATTCTGCTACTGCAGTTCACTCTCATCCTGCAGCTGATCATTGTCTTAACAATAATTGGTCTTTATGCAGGACTGGAGTCCACAGTAGCCCCTTTATTTGGAAGTATATCTAGAAGGGGTAAATTGGCTTTGCTATTCTTTTTCCTCCTTGCTTCTGCTGTTAAAATGTCTTGGGATTTTCCTGACCACAGTTCACTGGCTGTTTGGATTTAGTTGCATAAACAAGCATTTGTTAGAAGCAGATGAAATCTGAAATTTTTTAATTTAATTGTTTACTGTTGTTAAGTTTGTGGAAGTACAGGGTAGTTCTAAATCTCATTCCTGTATTGGTTTCACTTCTCTAACTGCAGAAAACTTCTGTGTTTTTTGCTCTGAATCTGACAGAATGTACTCAGGCTCTGCCCAGTGGTGACTACAGGGCTGTTGAAGATCTGAGGTGCTTGATTTTTAATGCTGGGGTGAATTTGTTACTGGAGGATGGGGGCAGTCTTATAGGTAAAACCAGCGAGTAAGACTGAGACACTTTGCTTTTGTTTCATGCTCTGTTTAAATTTCTGGGCCTCATCACCTCTGTTTGTAAAATAAAGGTGCTCATATTTATCAGTCAGATTTTAGTGGATTAAACCTCTTATTAAAGTCCCTTGTTACAGGACAGAAGAAGCACTTAAAGGGGAAAAAAATCTCTCTTGTGTAGCTGGTAAGTTGTTTACTTGTTCATTCAGGTCAGATGTTAATAATGTTCTGGGAACAGAGTGCACTGCAATGTAATTACCGTCAGAGCCTCTGAAGTCACTCTCACCTTTCTGGCCTCTTTTTCACCCAATGATCTTTGACAGGTTAGCAAGCAGCTCTCTGAAGAATATGAGAAGATTGTGAACCCGGAAAAGGCAGCAGAAGACACAAAACCTGTGAAGATTAAGGAGGAACCTGTTAGTGATATTACTTTCCCCATAAGTGAAGAGCTGGAAGGAGATCTGGCTTCTGGTGACCAGTCTTTGCCTGTTGGAGTACTTGGAGCTCAAAGTGAGCGCTTCTCTGCCAACTTGGAAGTAGAAGCTTCCCCACAGACTTCAGGTAGGGGTTTCTTGCTTCTCCTGTAAAGAGCCCTTCAGCAGGTCCATGTGATCTTGTTTCTTCTGGTTAGTTTTGGATTTGTGTCCAGAGATTCATATTCCTGTAAAGTTGAAAGCCATGTTCCTTACATAGTTTAGGCACTGAATGAGTTCTGAAAATACAAATGGTACTTGGTGCTGTCCTCCATATTCAGGAGTTACCCTGGTAATGACAGTCACTGTTGTATGAGAGCTTATCAGTGACTTGTGTGAAATGGGCTCCTGGGAATCCCTCCTAGCATCTCTACTCCAAAGCCTGCTGTACGTGACTGAGGCCATGGAAAGTGAAATGGTGAGTGAATTAGTGGGGTTATGGAGACTGCACTCTTTTCCTCAAAGTGCTATCCCTTGATGTTGGCGTTGAAGCACACTGGTGGCAAGCATGGGAGAATCTGCTATTGCTGTGCCTGCTCTATATCTACATAGAAGTTTCATTCTCTTCACTGTTTAGTGAAGCTGAACTTCCTGGAATGAAAAGAGACAGTTTTGATTTTGTATAGAACTGTGTGAACTCTGGAAGTCCCTGCAATAGTAACTGTTTCACTTTAAATCTGGTTAAAAAACAATGAAGCCTGTCCTCCTATTAACCCTAAGCTAAGTAGCATACATAGTGAGGTTAGAGTATACCTCTGAGTCCATTCGTTTTTTTGCGTTGTGATGAGCTTTAAAAAACATAAATCTATCTCATGTTTTTCTAAAAGCTCATACTGTTTTCCATTAGCACCTCTGAAATGTGAAGTGTTTGCAGTTTTGGGGGAGAAGGAACAGCAGACTCCTCTGGCCCATCCAGGGTTGCGAGTGATTCATCCGGAAAGCTTTGTATTAGCATCTACCACTTGAGACCCAGAGGTTAGCGTGCTAGCTGTATATTAAATGCCTCTTGCTTCTCTGATACAGAATTGATGTTTTCTAATTAAGAATACAAGTGCTCTGTTCCTCCCTGAAAATCCCTCTTCACTTCACAAGAGCCTTTGGAAATCTCATCTCTGAGAAGTTCCAGTGTAGACCTGGGCAGTCTGGGGAGTGTAATATCCTAAGGAGTGAGAAAAAGCTGCTGCAATTAGAACACCGCCATCTCAAAATGCAGGTGTGAGGCCTGCAGGGAGGGCATCGAGGCTTCAGTGTCTGAGGGCAGAGCTCTCATTACAGCCTTTCATGTTCTTCCTGTGTTTCTGTGCATGTCTGACATTGCAGTTGGAGAAATGGAGGCGATATTGTTTCTTGTTCCTCTGCCTCTCAGGATAACATGAAGATTAGCTTATTTGTAAAGTACTTTGAAGTTAAAGGGCTTTGAAGATGAAACATCCTGTGTTGATGCTTAAGTACTTCTAGTCATTAGTGACACTCTTAGTGACAGGTGACAGAGCTGAAAGGAATAAGGCTGAGCGGTGAAGAGCAATTGATGAAGGAAAGACAGTTTAGTTTAGTGAGCACCTTTGATTATTATGTAGACTGGAGCTGTCACTCTGGAACCGATAGCATTTTAATGATGTGTCCATTGTTGTTGAGAGGGATACATTTACTTACGATTAACATAGGAAGGACTTTCATTAAGGCAACTGAGCTAATGTAGGCTGTGTTATCATAAAGGTCTCATAAACTCTGGTTTGGGCTAAGCTGATCTGGAAAAGATTCCTGACTTCTTCATAAAGGAGAATTCTTGGCACAGATATGTTTGAACATTTGTTCTCTTTGTAATTTTTACTAATAAGGGACTGTTGTTACTAGTATATTGATAATAGGGAATGGTAGTAGGTTTGGCTCAGTACAAGAGCTTTGGTTGTGCTTTCAAACTGTGCCATGCTCTTTGATATATGAAGTTTGGAAAACTTACTAAAACTGGTTTCCTATTTTGTTTGTTGGTTTTTAGTGGGTCTTTTTTGTTGTTATGGCTTTTGGTTTTTGGTTGGTTCGTTGGGTTTTTGTTTTGCTTTGGTTTTAATTCTTTTTATTTTCCATGTGAATTTAACCCCACACAAGAGAGAGATTTCACAGTGTGTTCAGTTCTGGGCTATTTATGCCCATCTCAGCAAGGAGACCAATTAGTGTATTTTTAATAGGATTTTTGTCTCTCTTAAAACTTTAAATAAACAGAAATAATGCGATCTGTAATTACTGCTCTTGGGGAGAAAAACATTTGCTAGTATCAAGGAATATGGTTTCGTAATCTTGTTCAGAAAGTCCTCAATTAGTGCTCAGATTGCACACTAGTCCAGAATTTTTTACTAAAAAAGTGAGGTGGGGGGAGCTATTTCCCAGCAGGGCAACTATGAGGTTGAGCCAAAAGGATTTCTCTCCATTCTGCTGAAGGATGGGATGAGACCTGTGGGTGTTGAGTGCAAGGAGGCAGGCAGGCAGGTGGCTGACTGCAGCTCTGATGTCCCTGCATTTCAGTGCTGAAAGTGATATTTGGGACTGTTCATCTACCTACTCCTCTACCCTCTCACTTCGCCTCCCTTGCAGAAGCCCAGTGTGTCTGACAGTTGCGAGGGCCTCGTAATGACTTCTGGACTGCCTCGAAGTCCTGCTTATGCAGGGTCTAGTCTGTGTGCTGTGGGTGTACTCATTGCTGCTGGGACACTCCTTCTGGAGAGTGATGTGAAGTTGTTTCTCATGGAGAAAATCACATGGAGGCTAACATTGAAAGGACACCATCATATTTTTTGGAGTGGCAATTTCTGGGCTGTTAAGTCAACAGCTGTTTTTTATTGATCACAGTGCTTGGTGTGTTTTGTTTCCCCCCAGCATAGTAAACCTGTGGCTTTGCTTTTGCTCTATCTTTACCTTTGCTGCTGTCCCTCATATCTGCGTGCTGTTCGTGATTTATCTTTTTGCTCAGTTACTGTTGTGTGCTTTTTCCTTCTCTAGGGGCTGAGGTGAATGCTTCTCCGCTCTGGAACTTGGCACAGGTGAAAATGGAGCCGCAGGAAAATGAGGAGGCTAATGTACATGGCCACGGGGTCCTAGGCAGTGATGTCTTTGAGGAACCAATGTCAGGCATGAGTGAAGCTGGGATGCCACAAAGCCCCAATGGCTCTGAGAGCAGCTACGGTTCTCATTCTGCTGACAGCCTGATGGGATCCTCACCTGTCTTCAACCAGCGCTGCAAAAAAAAGATGAAGAAGATGTGAAAAGGAGCAGTCTTTTTATTTAGTCCTGATGGTGTGCAACAGACACTTGAAAGCAACTAGAAGAGTACTGTGATGATTCCAACACAGGGCTGGCCCCCGTGTGTGAGGGACCTGCATAAAATTACTGTGAGAGGTTTGTTGTGTAGTGCACTTCAGCTCCCCTCTTTCCTGGCTTCTGTACTCCATTCTGATTCATGAGACTGAAGATCACCCTTTACATTTGATGGTGGCATAGCTTGCTTTGGCAAATTAATGAGGAACATGTTGGTGAAAAGTAGTTGTGAGGAGATTTTCCAAGTTACAGAACCATTGAATAGTTTGGTTTAAAGGGACCTTGTGGCATTTCTGCTCCAGCCTCATGCTCAAGAGCTCAGCCAGTTAGAGCAGGTTGCTAAGGGCTTTGTCCATTTGAGTTTTGAGTATCTACAAGGATGGTGATGCCAAATCTCTCTGGGCAACATTTTCCTGTATTTGACAACTCTCACAGTAAGAACAAAAATATAGTTGTATCTAGTTGGAATTTCCCATGTTCCAGCTGGTGTTCACTGCCTCTTGTTCTGTCATTGTTCATCTCTGAGAAGAGTATGACTATTAAGGGATTATATACAATGAGATATCTTTTTAGCCTTTTCTCTTCTTAAGTGTGGAGAAACCATGTTCCCTGAGCTCTCCTTACTCATCCTGTGCTCCAGCTCTCAAACCAGCTCTGTGACCTTCCACTGAAATTGCTGCAGTGCCCTTGTTAGGGGGAGCACAAAAGTGGATGCCATCCTCCAAACGCCACCTCACAATTGCTGAATAAAGAGGAATAATAATTTCCCTCAGTGTGCTGGCTACCTGCTTGCTGACTGTGGTGGGCAGCAAGAGAGTCATAGGTCAGGGTATTTTAGTTGGAGAACCATAGCTTCTGCTGCTGCTGATGACCTAGCAAAGATGCTGTAGAGTGGTCTCACAGTGCCATTAGCCAGCTCCCTCGGTGCCTTTATGTTCAGCCTGTTGGTTTCAATGGGCTTAAGTTCTCACTAACTCAGTCTTCCTGTGCTGTAGGCAATGCTTTATTCCTACATGCTGCTAGAAGGCTCAAGGACCTGGCAGGCCTTAAGGCAGAACTTATCAGTGAAAACTGGCAAAAAAGGTGTTGTACACATGAGCCTGAAAGTACAAAGATCATCCTTTGTTACCATATTGCCTACATTGTTAAACAGTAAACCACATTTTCTTTAACCTTCCTTTTGCTTCCAGTGTACTTAAAGAAGCCCTTCTTCTTATTTCTTACAGTTTCAACTCCAGCTGAGCTTTGGCTTTCCTAATGGTCTCTGCCTACAGGGGCTGTCTCTCTGTATCTCTGCTGGCCAGCCCATCCTCACTTCCACTTCCGTGTACCTTTCTGTTTGGGTTTGTGATCAGTCAGGAGTTCCTCAATCATCTGTGCTGGCCTTCTGTCATGCCTGCTGTAATTTCTGCTTGTCAGAAAGGACTGATTTTTTACTTTGACAGGGCTGTCTTTGAAGATTAAGCAGCACACTTGAGTTCTTTTGGGCAGCCAGGACAGTCCCTTGTGAAATTCTGTTCAGAGATTCCTTGAATAAACCAAAATATGTTGACCTAAAGGTACAAGACTCTGTCTTGTACACATTTCTCAGGATTATAAATGCCACAATTCTATGTCTTCTGCAGCCAAGACCTTCACGTTCTCCACCAGTTCTTCCTTGTTAGAAACAAGACCAGCAGAGTTTACTCCCTAGTTGATTACTTGATCATCTGTTCAGGGATGCTGATGTGCTTTTCTGGAGAGAATGAAACAGCTTTTCCTATTGGTGTGAGCCCGTACTGGCAATGCAAACTTTTCGTTTGCTGTCATTGGATTGAGTGCAGCAACTTCAGGCTGGCCAAGCACTCGTATTCAAGGTTGTTATCTTGACAACTTAGTCTGAAACAGAATCTATTTTGCTGCTTGCTTTTATGGCTCAGCTGACTGATGGCATTTTTTTTGTTCTGCACAATCCTCAGTTGATCAACTCGGTCTTTAACTTGATTCAGTGTGTCTCTCTCTCAAAAGAGCTAGAATGAACATGAATCAAGAGGAACAGCCACTTAAACTGGCTTTATACCTGTAACCCCTTGGGATGGTTGAGGGAAATTTACCAAACCTCCCATTTATCTTTACAATTGCAGGTTTATCTTTTGTGAGAATGAGCTTCAGGCATAGTATTTTTGTTTCTGTATAACATGCCTGGCCTTAATTCTTTTTTCCTAACTATTTCTCTTCCACTTTATAGCAGTGGAATCCAAACATAAAATTCCTCAATGTCTAATAAGAATGCGTGACCATAGGCTTTCATGGACAATAGAGTTAAAATTGTCCATCACAGTTTTAAAGGTCTCTCCTGGGGGGTAAATTCTCACTATTTTAAGCCTATTCAGTAGTAGAAGAGCATACCAGGAAATCTTCATTTTGATTCCCCCTGAGTCACCATTAGCCAAGCTGGAATGTCCCCATTTTTTCAGCTGTAGAAACAGAATAGTAATATTTCCTGTTCAGAAGTGTGTTTGAGATTTAGTTACTCTGCAAAAAAAAAGGCACAGTAATCATTCAGAGAGTTTTGTGAGAGTTGTGAGCTTTTATTCCATTTCAGTTGGACTGTTGCTGGCTGGAGAATGCTTAGATGGTCACTGAAATGTCCTATATGACACAGGTTTTAAGCAAAACTGCTGATAACAAAGAAGTATAGCACAACTCTTCTGTTCAACTGCCCAAGTACAAGGAAGGCATTTGGGGTTCTCACTCAGTTTAGATGTCTGCATCTAAACGTATTCCTTTGGGCCACACTTGCAGCTGAAGAGAAATAGTCATTCTTAGGTCACTGTCCTTTTGGCCTTGAGGTAGAAGTATAAAGCAGGTTAAATGGCATTTTTAGAAATGTCTGTTTTTCCTTTGTGTGCCCATAAAGTGAGTTCAACTTGACTACCTCAGCTGAAGACATCCACACTGTTAGTGTATGAATTAAGTGACGTGAGTTAAGCCCTTTCTGGGTGGGAATCAGAGACTTCCTCCTACTGGCTCAGTGCTTTTTCTTTTCTGCACATTTACTAGAGTTTGCTGTTCAAATGGTTGTACAGGGCTAAGAGCAGGCTGCCCATCTGAGCTACACCAGCAGATCCAGGGTTCTTTACAACACACAGAATGTGCCAGGATGGTGCCTTGAGGCTCAGCCTGATTTGCCCCTTGTGTCTTTGGCACTGTGTGAGAACACCTGTCATTGGGCCTTTCTCTGTAGATGCTTTGCCAACTGGTGTAGTGAAGTTGCAGCCAGGGCACTTATGCAAAGTCCATTGCACTATTTTTGGGACCCAAATGACAGAGTGACTGCTGCCAGCATCACTTGCTCATTTGCAAGACTTCAAGTGGGCTAAAAATGAAAATCTAGTGTTCTCCAGGGCTTTTGTTAAACCTCCTAAGTGTCCATCTTAAGTGCTTTCTCTGTATTGTTCGTGTGCAGATGTTCTGTCTTAACTTCTGTGAATTTTATTTCACATCCATTTTCCACACCCATTTCACCCTGTAACACACACTCTGCAACAAGCCAAGCCTGAGTACTTCAAGTGTATTTAAATACACTGCATATTCAGTGTCCTTTGAGTCAGCTGTGTTGTTGCAGTGTAAGGGAGAAGTGTTATTGATTCTCTTTGGGATGCATGTTTATGCAGAGGTGAGAAACCCATCAGCATTGCTTATACACTTAAAAATGATAGCAGAGTAATAGCTGTACCTCCTGTTTCCCCACTGTGCTAAGGGTTGCAGCTGACTTAGTGTGCTTGACATTTCCTTTTATGCATGTGGAAGCTTTACCTTCTGGGTGAGCCCTTCCCCTCTGAACATTTATGGTTCTTAGATTTGCAGTGGTGTTCATCATGCATGAAATAGTGAAATTTAAAATCTTGCTCACAAAGTCAGATACAGACAATATGCTCTTTTGATGAATCAAATAAGATTTTTCTAGGTGTTAATGCAGCCTTGGGCAACTAGTGAGGTCTGTTCATTGACCATGTAATCCCCAAATTTTAAACCACAGTGAGATTATGCAGTGGGTTGGAATGAAGCTCTGCTCTCGCAGTTGCTGTTTCTTGCTGATGGCTGGTAAAGCACTCTGCTGACCCACCTGCTTCAACAGTCTGCAGTTTTTACAGTTCTTTCATCTTTCTCCCTTCTCTTTCCAAAAGTGGGTGGGTGAAAAATGGGAATATTGAGTATTGACCATGTCCATATCCAGTAGCATTGATGTTTTACAGTGATTCATTTTGCCATGATTGAAATTGGTAGGAACTTTGATACCCATTTGGAGAGCAAGATCTGTAAATTACTTGGCTTTTGAAGTGTTTTGCATAGGAATCATACGGGATTGTAGTTGAGAGAGTGCTGTGTATCATACTCCTTTTTCCCTCTAGCAATACCTTTTTATTCCTTTTGAAGAGTTTTGCCTGGTATCCAGTAAAGTTCGCTGTATAAATGGCTGTGTAACAATATATGTGTACAGCTTTATGTCAGACTACACTACCTAGTGATTTAATTCCAAGGCCATCCATGCTAATTTGAATATGCGTAATGCTGTGCAGAAAAAGAGATGTTTTCTGCATAGAAATTTACAATTTAAAAAGAAAACAGGAAAATAAGATTAGGTAGGGTAGGTGAGGCCAATCTGATTATGTGCTCAGTTCTGAGACTAATGCACATGTTATGTGTGAAGGATGTTTTACTTAAGATGTTTTTGTACATGCATGTGAAATATGTAACTTTGCTTTGTGTTTATATGGAACAAAATTACTTGGAAATATTTCAGGGTTGGATTTTTTTTTTTCTTGCTCTCCTGGAGAGAGTTTCTTTGAAATTTCTAATAAAATAAATAAAACTATTCAGAAATAAAAATCCTAAAGGTGTTGTGTGGATTCTTTGGTTTGTTTTGGAGAATGAGACTGTGAACATAAAAGCTGGTCTCGGGGTTCTTTTTACCCTTATGTGGGATCTGGAGTAGACCTTTTGCAGGCCTGAATAAGGTACTGGGATGATATATCAGTGTTAATATCACAACCAGGAAGACAAGAAGTGTAATTCAAGGATGTGGCCATGGAAAATGGAAGCCTTATTTTGCACAGGTGGCAGTGCAAGTGAGCCCCTGAGGTGATATTAGAACTACAGTGCTACTATTGGTATTCATCCAGCATAAGCAAGTGCTGTTTCTGGGGCAGCTGCTTATATATACTTCTACTGCTTATATTAAGAGACTACCTAGGAGCCCAGCTCCAAGCTGTGTGCTTTGCTCTTTTATGTGCTGGTCTACCTATTTTACATTCAGCTTTTTTTTTTTTTTTTTTTTTTTGGGAACATTTTTTTTAGACTGCAGTGAGTGAAGCACAGTGTGCTTTCCTCTCTGCTCTGTCATGGTAGGGCTGAGGAAAGAGGTTTGATGCTTGCTAGCCCTGCTAGGCAATTGCAAATAGCACACCCTGAATTAGGATAGTGGCCTGTGCTGCTTGGCAGGAGAGAGAGAATAATAATAATAATAATCACGGTGCTTCCCATCACCCTTGTACTTGAGCACAGTCCGCCTGCACAGCTGGTCCTCCCAAGCCTGTACTGCTGAATGGATTTCTCAGTCCCCAGTCCGGGGCTGTATTTCCCCTTCCCTGCCAGGACCTGGAGGCAGAGGACAGCAATCCCCCCTTCCCATTTCCCAACACCAGGTTGAAGCCTGAGCCCTCTGATCGCTCTGCTCCAGCAGCCTGGGGTGCCTGTGTGGCAGCCTCGGGTTTCCCGGGTGTCGCCCCGAGCCCGCTGCGGTGGCCTCGGGGTGGTGCTGGCCGCTCGCCGCTGCGGGGGCTGCCGACCGGGAGGAGCTGCAGCCCAGGGACGGCCGCTTGCGCTGCAGCCGCAGCCTCTGCGCTCCCGCAAAAACCCCAAACTCCAAACCGTGTCATTTTTCGCTGCGTCTTTTATGTTAGAGATTAGAATCTCCGTTTTGTTGCTATGGAAACGCTGCGTGAGAGAAGTCGAGCTCATTATGAGTTAGGATGAAATGTCCTTAGGGGTGGGCTTGGCACCCAGCGCTCTTGCAGTGGGGAGAATGGGGCTGCGGGATCTGTGGCAGGGCCGTCGCCCCTTTTTGCAGTGATCCTCAGCGGTTTGCAGAGTTTATGGGTCTT
>NW_008240122.1:6006237-6029416 GCF_000691975.1 Corvus brachyrhynchos
TCAGCAGGCCAGAAACAGCCCCTGCTCCTGGATCAGCCCCTTCCCTTGGGAATCGGCTCAGGAGTCGTGTCAGCATCACTTGTGCACCTGGACTGCAGGTGCCCTTCCTTGAGTAAGTGTGGAGGCTGTCATTGCAGTAGGCAGCGGGGCCGCAGCAGTGAGCTGGATGACAGGCTTGGGTGTTGTGAGGGGTCTTTGCTTCTGGTGCCTGTCAGGGCCCTGGCATTCACTGTGTGCTTTTCCCTCAGATCTGGGCTGCCACCTCTGAGCCCAAACTGTCCCTGTAGCTATGCCTTACTGTTAGCTTTCTGCCCATCCAAACATCGTGCTGCCTCTGCTCATCCTTGCCACTCAGGTTTGTTTCATCCCTCCCTTGACTTGCATTGCTCATTCTCCTCTTGAGCTCCTGACAGCGTTTCTGTGCCCTCGCTGCCCAGCTTCTTGTGGCACATTGTTGCTGCCCATCTTGAGTTGCAAACAGACGTAGGATGCAACTTTTTTCCCTGAGTTGAAAAAAATCCAGTAAGATTACTTATCTTACTTTTCGTCAGAATTTTCTTTCTCTTGGTGGAGGAAAGGAAGTTGGAACTTGTTGTAAATATAACAGTTGTAAAAGCTGATGGCTCGTCTCAGTTATTCCATCTTGTTACTGCTGGACAAACTTCCCAGCATGGAAGGTGTGCTGCATTCTGGCTCTGGGATAAAGCTCCTCCATCCCTGATGCCTTCAGGCTGAAGGAGGGGGACAGGCAGAACTTGTACAGCAGGAGAAGATGAGGCAGGAAGTCTCTGCGGCGCCAGAGCTGAGCGTGGTACGTGCTCTGGGGTCTGTATTGCCTGCTGTGCCAAAGCTGGCATTTGTTAAAAGGTAACCCCATGAAAGATTTTGTGAACTACAGTTTCTTAGCCTTTCTGGGTATCAATTTCAGAGTATTTGGAGAAAGGCTGGAAAAATGATAGTATTTGCCATTTCTAATACAAACAAGACAAGCAGGCCCTTTTTCCCCCCTTGTTGGTGGGTTTTGGATCCTTTTCCTTTTCCTTTTCCTTTCTTTCCCTTCTTTCCCTTCTTTCATTAAATTTTTCATTCATGGAGCAGCCACAGTGTTGGTTTTTGGTGTTCCTGATTTTGCCGGGGGAACTTTAGTGTGCTTGGTGAATGTGACATTGCTGCTGCTGCAGCAGCTCCTCTGAAGACAGTGATGCTGAATGTTTAGCAAACCCATTCTTTTTCATCTGCAATGCCCAGCAGTGAATAGACTTAAATGAATGTAACCAGACCAGTTTGACACTCTCCATCTTTTCACTTTGTCAGTCTCTTGACTCTTGTAATACCATAATTTTGCTATTATTTGAGTCGATACAAACTCTTCTATTGTAGAGCAGTCCTGGATTTCTCTAGTAAAGAAAGGAAACAAGGAAGCCAATTGCTGGTAACTCTGAATGCCTAATGAAAATTACATGAACCAATTCTAATCTAAAATGTTGTAGTATATAAAAACCCTGGGTCTTCCTCTTATAGCCTGAAGAAACAAAACCACACATCCAGTTCCCAGCTTCTTTGATGGTCACATTGAAAGCAAAGTAGTTGCATTTATATTGTGATATCTGAATTAAATTTGTCTGATATGGCTGAGATGTCACAGCCCTATTAACTACAGATGCTCTATAATACAGTGTCTTTTTAAACATGTAGGCAGGTAGGATAAAATAAAATATGATTCTTTGTCTACTGAATGAATTTTTCTGTGGGAAAAAGTGAGCAAACCAGCTACATCTCAGTATAACCAAATCTTTCACAATGACTTCAAAGGAAGCAGAGGAATTAAATAACTAAAGAGACACTGTCCTTCATGTATTCATCTCCTCTAGCCCAAAGCTCTGACACCTTTCTGCACTCATTTCCAGTCTTTAAAAAAATCAGCATTTCACAAAAAATCGGCAGAGCTATACAGATCTCGGCAGTGATTTCTGTTTTCCTTTGTGTTTTGTCACTCTGTTTGCATACTCAGTTTTGATAAATTATGTCCTTGTTGGGTTGTGTGCAAAATGTACTTCCACAATGAATGAATGTACTTCTCGCTATAGAGCATCTAATAAGATACCTTCTAAGATCCCTATCTTGTAAGGTGTTTAATTATACAGAATCATCCTAGAAAATGTACTAACTGATGTCCTGGTCCTGAAACAAGTGTGAATGAAAGATATCTGATCTTGAAATTGTGGGCTAGAAAGGAGATTGATTGTGGGCTGGCCACAGACCTTTATGCAGAGACTCTGCTTATTCTATTTTATAAATTCTTCACAAGTCTGATGCCTTCCACAGTCGTAATCAGTTTCAGAACCTACAGACTCGGACTTCAGTGCTGTTTGTGGGGGTTTCTAGGGTGTTTTAGTGAGGCACAGAGGTAATTTTGCAGAGTCATGCTGCAAGTAGATGTACCTGTGAGTGCCAGTGTGGGACTGTGAAAGAACTGGTTTCTTTTTGGAATCACAGATAGAAGAGAAAGTGACAGTCTCCACAGAAAATCTGTGTGCAGCCTCACATGGGCAGAAAATATGAGCTCTTGGAGCATATACTGAAAATTCATAGAGGGGTGAAGGATTTAAAAGTGAAAGGAAAGGCAGAAAAGAGACAAAGATGAAACTAATTGTTCTAGGAACTCCAAAAGTTAAAAGTTGCAAGTCTTGATTCATCCCTCTCCCTCTGCCAGGAATCCTGCATCCATGAGATGTCAGTGATTCAAATTGACACAGGGAAAGCTGAAGAGATAGAGAGGTCAATATATGTAGGCATGTATTTAGGATTTACTGAATTAGTATTTGTATATGCATTTATCAAGGCAGAGATATACAGAACAGTTATATATGTGGCTGTGCTGTTGCCATCATATCATTTACAGTTCCTAAGGCTTATGAGTAGTTCCTGTGCTACTTCTGTCATCATCTTGTGGGATGTGTGACCAGAGGAGGTTTGGGTGCTTGGGATAACCACGTAGTGCTCCTAGTCCTTCATCTAGCAATTCAGATGAGCACATCTGTGATTTTAAGTGTATGAAGAACAGGCTATGGATGTGCTTTGAATTAGGCGTATACCTCAATGCTTTGCTGAATAAAAAAAAAAAAAAAACCAAACCAAAACTGCTCATCAGGCTATATTGAGGTCAGGATCTGCAGTTCATTTCTCTGGACACCTGATGCCTCTAGCTAACTGGCATGACTGGGCTGCATCAGGAGTGATATTTTATTCCACTGATCTGACAACACCCATCGTTTGCTTATACACAAATGTCCATATCACTAAATCACCTCTGCCATCGTTAGTGCTAATTGGCTCCCTGGCTGTACCCTCGGAGGAGCATGATAAGCCTGAATGGAGGCTAAAGGCCTGTCTCCCCACAGAATGGCACTAGGATAACCTGTGAATATATAACAACCTCTGCTTTCACATTATGCTGCCTGGTCTCGCTACAGAGAGGCTTTCAAAAGCCAAGGCTGTCACTCTCACCATTTTCTGTCAGGACTGAGTTTGCCCACACAGAAGTTAAAGCATACTAGCCACTGGTAAATGTGTGCTTTCCATCATATCTTTCTGCTAGTGGATGCCTGTGTGTGCAGTCGAGTGTGCTGGGCAGGCTCCAGCTCCTGGTAAACAAGAGAGACAAAATGGGGATGTGAGCAGACTGAGAATTCAGATGGGTGTTGGCATGAGGTCAGATGCTTTTACAAAATACCACCCTTCATTTAAGCTGTGTCATGCTTTCTGATGTGTCATATCTTATGATGGATTAGACAAAGCTAGCAATTTTTTGGCAGGCTGAACAAAGCTTATGCAAGAGTAGATCTTTTGACTAAAATTTCCCTTTCAGAACCCTTCTGAGAAATCCTGAATTGTCCTGGAAATTCTGCTTTACATGTAGATATTCAGTGTGTAAACCTGAACAGATTGTACATTTTAAGCAGTAATTCTTTGAGGACTAGTAAAAATGTATTCTTTGTCTTGCAAAGAAATTTTTCTATCCTTTTCCGAAAGGAGTGATGAGCTTCTCCTATTAATGAGAACAAGAGAAAGGGAGACGGGGAGTGGCAGAACTGACATCTGTAGCTCCTGCATCTGAAATGGGTTCCATTATTTATTTTATATAACCAGAAAATCTTCTTTTGAGGAAGGAGAAATGGAGCAGGCTGCGGAGAATGGAAGAATCATGATTTCGTTCCAAGGAAAGTGAAGGAGGAAAAACAAAGTTCTGCCAACAGAAAGACAGTGTTCTATGTCCTCTGTCACTTCCGCTGCCATCCCACCTACTACGGTGGAATCCCTAAGGGAAACAGAAGTAACAAGAAGGTACGGAAGCATTTTTGTGTGTTTTCAATGCATGTTCTCAGTCAAAGCTATTTACATTCTCTCTTTTTCTTGTCAGTTGTAGGTCCTGAGGGTCTTCCTGTCCTTTGCTTTAAGTGTGTGTGGGTGAATTGTGGCATCCTTTCTGCTCCCCTCCATCTTCTTTAAGGTGTCTGCTTGGTTTCCCAGTGAGATGCACATAGATTTTCTATTTGGCAAAATGCAGCATCACTATTCCACACTCCACCCTAAATCTTATGTGTCAGTCTCCTTCCAGCTTTGCAGGTTTTGTTTGCATAAATGAGCAGATTGCAACAAAAAGAATCTGGATTGGCAGCTCTGAAGACTTTAATCCTCTTTTTATCCACAGAGCAAAAATAATGCAACAGCAATGTGACTGGAATGACTGCTATGCTAGCTAACACCAGGGACTGATCTGGGGAACTTCCAGAACTTAAAAGCATGACCCCTTTTATAACCTGACCCGAGGTAAGAGGTCTCTATGAGACCTGTAAGCTCTAGAGACTGGGAAGGCAGAGGGAGAGCTAGGCCACAGCTTGCTGCTCAGTTACATGAGTTTGCTCTGGAAATGAACTCTTTCCAAGTATCTTGGCTTTACAGCATTGCAAATCCTGTGCAACTCACTACCTAAGTGATGACAGTATCTTACTGGCCATACCAGAAACTGTGAATCTGTCCTAAGCCTGAGGAAAAATAATCCTTAGGTCAAGCTAGTCTTAGATTCTCTGCGGATGTTACTGGCAAATGTACTGGTCTTGGTCTACATTAAAGATTCTGTTGTGGTTACAAGGTTAATGGTGCTCCTGGCTGTTCCAGATGTCAAGCCTCTGGCCATCTCCAGATCTTAGATGAACTGGGTAGTCGATCTCCTGTGCCCCATCTGGAATCCCTGGTGCAGAAACAGAGCTGTCCTGCAACAGGTCTGCCTCAGAGTTCATTGGAAGCACAGAGGTGGAAGAGGTGGCCCTGTGGTCCATTGTCTCATTCAGGATCACTGGTACACAAATGATTAATGAATGACATTTGTCCACATCTCTCCTTGAAGACCTTGAGTGATGGGAGAGTCCATAGAGTCTTGGTATATGACCAAGCTGTTTCCCTTACTTTTTAAATGTATTTTCTAACGAGCAGCCTGTATGTCCCTTGCTGCAGGTTATGGTACCATAGGGTGTGTTGTTGATTTCCTGTAAACTCCTATCTAATCCACACCTTTCAACACTGTTTTTGTGCTGGTGGTTATTCAGCTGTGTAAGACCTCATGCATACCCCTTCTCTAACACGTTCCTTCCCCAGACCATTTCTACAGCCTGTTAAGGTCATTCTGAGTCCTGACCTTGTCCTCCACTGTATGTGTAGTCCCTTGCAGCTTAGTGCTAGCAAATTTAATAAGCATAATCTCTCTTCCACCATCCAATCTGTAGTGAAAATAATGGGTAGAAGTAAGCCAAGGACAAGACATAAAGAACAATTTTGGAGAAACAACAGTGGCAAATAACTGAAGGCAGGTCATATGATTCTCGAAGCTAATACTTTTTGGTTTTGCACTAAGTTCCAAGATCTGGGAAATCCCTGTTTAAATTAAAGATATTTTAAAATAATTTTTAAATAATATTTTCGCTAGCTGTTATATCAGTTGGATCTTAGTCTCAAGGTTACATTTCACTATTCTGAAGTTATTTCATGGAACAGAGTGGCTCAACTCATAGCCTTGATTAGTCCATGGGTTGCTTCCAGACAGGTGGCTTATCTCTCCCTGAGAGGGCTGCACTGCATTGGCTCCAGGGCTGGCTGTGCCAGCCAGGCATCACTCTGCCTTCACCAGCCAGAACATGGGCAGCTGCTCTCTGAGAGTCAGAGTCAGTGGCAGAAAACACAGGGTCTTCCCAGTAAGGTAGGAAACATGCCACTGTGTAAACTTTGGCAGAGTTCAGCCACAAGATATCGAATCTGGTCTGGGTAGGAGGTTCCACTGTGAGGAGTTCTGGCACATAAGTTTCACAGACACAGCTGATAACTGCTCATTTAGAGAATAAATAAAACTGGATTTAAGAATTAGTATAGTTACAAGACTTTTTTTTTTTTCTGGATGGTGATGTCAGTTAGGCCTTAAGAAAGGT
Organism: Corvus brachyrhynchos; assembly: GCF_000691975.1. NCBI lineage: Eukaryota > Metazoa > Chordata > Aves > Passeriformes > Corvidae > Corvus > Corvus brachyrhynchos. Next base: position 6,012,717 of record NW_008240122.1, read on the forward strand.
ATCTGATATCATCACTTGTAGAAAACTACAGGTAGATATGCATCTTCCTGCTTTGTCCATCTCTTCCTACTCCCAACCTGATGTTGAAAATATACACAGCTGGGGACCCTTGTGAGACCTGCCACAAAGCAGGGATCAGACCTTCTGTTTCTATTCTCCCTGGGCCATTTTATTCACTCTGTGACTGTAAGCAAATGTCTTGGGAGTCCTGAGCCACAGTGGTAAAATTGGGGTAAATTTCCATCCACTCCTCAATAAATTTCTCAAGGGGCTGGGAGACCTTCAGTAGCCTGACTAATCTTACAGTCTTCTGAGCATGTCAGGGCCACCCCATAATATCAACAGCTTGAGGAATCACAGAGCTTGTCCTCAGCCAGTGGGCAAAGGTTCTGGCAGTCCTAAAAGTAACATTGGCCACTGGGCCCTTCTTGAGGTGATAGGAAGAAAAAGACGCCGATGACGCACATCTCAGCACAGACACGTGTGAGTTGTCATGCTTATCATTACCATTGTTCATTTCCTGCAAAGCAGGTGTTAGCTCAGAAAAAAACCCATAAAAGCTGCATTCTGGATTGTTTGTTCCTTGTTAAAATGATCTGGGCCCCTGTGGGCATGTGTTGTCTTAATATTCTGGTGCTGAGAAGTGCCGCATTTTCATAATGAAAGCTGTTGCAGGAAAGCAATTCCGACCTCAGATAAAGGGAGAAGATTACAGTTGCCACTCGAGTTATGGTATTAGAACAACTGATTTTATTTGTTTTCATTTTCCCTGTCAGCTGCTGCTGAAACTCTATGCAATGTTCTTCAGAGATGTTAATTGTATTTTGTGTGTCTAGATCCCCCTAAGAAGTGACAAACATTTTCAGTCACAAATTAGATGTCTCTTTTCATTTAAACACCAACAAGGAAAACTAATTTAAGAATGGTGGAACCGTTGTTCCAGCAAGGGCCCTAATGTGCAATAGAAGCTGACAGATAGATTTAGGGACATAAAGCAACAAATTCTGTGTTGGGAATGTAAATCTATAAGATACTCATTTAATTTTTCCCTCAGCTGGTTCATGAATGAGGAAAAAGAGCCACATGTATGCAGCAGGACAAAATAATAAAGTAACTTCATTCAGTTTTCAGGGGTATAGACACATAATTTAGGTCAAGCATTGAAGTGGACACAACAATCTTTGGACAAAATTCCTGGGGACACCTACGGATGCCTTTGCCTGAAGAAAGACTGGATTGCGTTTTCTAAGTCTGGAGTGAAAAGGGGAAAATAACAGATAAATAACATGCAAAGAGATGAGGAGAACGTTGAGTACATGGATCTGCATAAAGAGGAATGAGAGAATATATTGTGGGTCCTCAGAACAGCTGAGCTGCTGAATGGAAAGGGAAGATGACCAGAACCTACACTTCTGACACAGGTGCCTAGGGAAATTTCCCTAACATGACTGAAGTCTTGTGAGAGTTGCACCTGAGTACAGTACAGTAATCTAGATCTGGGAACCCAAGCCCAAACTTGAGTCTGTCAGCAACGCAAACAGGTATTTTAAGAAAATCTGTCCTCCCCATACTGGATACTAGGACTTCACAGTGCTGAGCAGAGATGAAATGAAGGTGCTCAGCAGGTGTTACTGATTCTCTCAAACACCCTGGAGAAAAAAGACCCTGGCACAGCACACATCCCTCTTTCAGGTGCTTCTCCCTTCCTACCCTCTGATTCTGCATGGCCAGATTACATGTGGAAAAAGAGCATGTGAACATCAGGAAGGCAGTGGAATACCTTCCTTTCATTTGCAAGTCAGTGTCCAATATGTTTCAGAGCTGGAGCTCTTTTCCCATGAGTTCAGGGTCTGTTGCTCATGGTTCTCAGTTGTTTTAAGCTAGTCTGGGTGTGCTCCAAGCAGAGGGAGCATTGCAGCATTTAGGCAGCAGACACTTTCTGACAGGTTTTGTGCTCTCCTGTGAAATGTGCAACAACCCTTGACAAGAGTCAGTCACTGTGTTCTTCAGTAAATACTTGAAGGTGACTCCAAATGCATGTCTAAGTCACATTTCTCTTCTCTGGTGCTCAAGAGAAAAGGAGCCATCCTGTAGTTGCTGGAGCAAGACTGTCAGCGGTTGTGGATCCTGTCAGACCATGGCCTCAGCTTATACATTGTAGAATGGGCTTTCTTATCTCTAGGTTGGGCAAAGCAAATTTCCAACCTCATAGTCCTTTGTCTTCACCCGTGGCTCCAATAACTTGTCAAACAGGAAGTTCAAAGGAATTTAAAGCAACCTTGGTCCTCCTTTTTGATTTGTGCCAGGTACAGCATAGACCCTCGTGGAGAACAGATGCCTATTAACATGGAAATTATTGTACCAGTGATCAGCAAGGAGGCTGAGGGGACAGGGATTGCCACAATGTAAAGTCTTTCTGGAGCAGCAGCATGTTCAGCCCATGACATGAAAGAGCTCTCTTATTTATTTTTTAATGCCTTTGGGCAATAGGCAGAACTGCAAGAAAGCTAATTCTGAGGGGAGATGGCTCTGCTTGCCTGCAGTCCTCAGGGTGTAACTCACCAGGTACAAAAAGCACACAGCATCTTCCAGCACATCCTGCGGACTGTAAGTCAGGTTCTGGAAATTTTACCTGTGCTAAGTAGCATCTTCCTCTGCAAGTGGTCCTACTGCAATCAGTGGAGTAGGTTCCTACCTGAGTTCGGAAGTCAGACAACAGCTGGTCCTCATGAGCTGTGAGTTAAAAGTGTAGCAAGCAAGCTGATTTCCATAAGAATGGAAATGAGTCAGAGAGGGGAAAACCACATTTGAGCGCAAATGCAAGCAATTAGCTCAAAGCCATCACTGTAATGGCTAGAAAGACTTTTAAAAATTATCATTACTGAAATGCATTAGCAATATCTTTTTTAAAAATGTAAATATACACACTACAATCCCATCTCTCTGCCAGAGCATGAAGTAACCCCATTTCAGTGCTACGTACAGAGGAGTCTGTGGAGGCTCTTAACTACAAACAGAACTTTACACAGGAATATGAATGAAGGCATTACCAGAACTTGAGAAAGGCAGCTATGATTAGTACCAACACAAATATTTGCTCAGATGGAAAGCTGGACTTTTAGAACAATTTCTAGGAATACCTGCCTGGCACTACCTTCCTTCCTGGCCTTGACCTGTGCTGATGCCCCTCTTCCCTGGAGCACTGCTTTTCTCTCCTTCCCCAGCAGAGCCTTTGGAGGATGCCTGGCTCAGGTACAGAACTCACAGGTCCCATCATAGGACATGGCAGCACTGGGGACTTTCAGGGTCCTGGTGGTGTGGGAAATGTGTGTTGAATGCAATGGAATCTATCAGTCTCAAGGTACTCTTGGACAGCCTTGGATCTTTGTTTAAAGAGAGTCTTAAGTCCTGTCTTAACACTTAATCTATTCTCTGTAGTTGCATTTCCAACTACATGGTTAAAATAGATCGTCAATGAATTAAAAGTATTTTCTGTGAAAATGTGATGAAACTGATAATCTTTGGTTTCATTCAAGCTGGGAGTATGTGGAGGACTTCTCCCTGACTGTGAGTGGAAGTGGGTTGATTCCTAGATTGCTTTCCTCTCTGTCTTCTTTTTGCCTTTGAAATAAGCAAACAAAGATAAAGAAAGAGAAAACTCCCAATTACATACTATAACAGTTGTTTTGGCCAAATTCAGAGTTCAGCTTAAGGTTTTGCAGCCCTGTTGCCCACTGCAAGGTGGGCTGTGCAACCCAGTCACCTGCAAACCACTTTCACATCTCCACTGTATTTTTTGAGAGGAGCCGTACATCAGACTGACATAACAGAATGAAGCTCTACTGTATGAGAGCATCTTTAGACACAGAGGAGGTTCTCAACCATAACCCAGAGATGATTTGAGGGAGACACACCACTCTGATGTAAAGAAATTCAACTATCCATGCAACTCGATCCAGGAAGCATGACTGCAGCCATCCCCAGTGCTGACAGAGTCTAGGACAGAAGGAGAAAGGTTCTTGTGGTGAGCTGGGGGAAATACCTATGCTTTCTGAGCATCATGTATGAATTTGGGACTGAAACTGTGCTTCATTGGAAAATACTTGCATTTTTAAGGTTTTTCTTGAGCAGCCACAGTGGTGGGTGGGGTAGGGATATTGAGTTGTGCTCCTGTGACCCTGCAGTCCTGCTGCAGTTCTGGAAGAACTGGCCCACTCCTCACATAATTTGGTAGAAAAATACCTGGAAAAGCACAGCATTACCAACAGTTGCAAGTTCCCTGGTAGTATCTTGTCCATGCACAGTCACTGTGTACAAGTATAGTTTTTTTCACACCAGTACTCTGCAAGTATCTGAGGTGTTACTGTGACGAGAAGGCACTGTAGCATGACAGTCAGCTTGTTTGAAAATACAGGAGTTATGCTTTATTAGACACTTCAGGTGAAGACTTATAAGCCAGCCTCTGCCTTTGAGTATACCTTCATGGTTCTCACTGGAGGCAGTAGAAAGAAATAGACAGAAGTGGTGGCTATCTAATCTTCTGTGCAGAAGTCTCCCCTACAGGCAGGTGGTCAATTCACCATTTAGGTGCCTGTGGAAGCTCCCCTGTGCATGCATGTGCATGTAATCTGTACCTTCCTTCAGGAGCCTCAGGGGGGCTGAACCTGGCCTGAAGATGATACAGAGGACATTGTCTGCTGGAGAAAGATGCATCATATTTTATACCTGGATTCAATGAGGTGACAAATGTAAGCCTGTTTTTTATTACCGTGTGGCTGCTGTATTTCTCACAACTGTCTATTGAGGGTTGTCTGACAGAGACAGAAAGTCCCGAGTTGTGCGTTTCAGTTATTTATATGCAAGGTCGCTCTCTGCCATCCTTTCAGAGAGGTGACTGATGCTCTCAGCCCTCTGCACAAGGTTCTTTCATTCCTCTGAAACAGCACAGGGGGTGGGTGCTTTCAGCTGGGGCCCTCCCCTGTCTAACAGACCCTCGACTCAGTGGTGCTTCGAATCACGTGCCAAATCTGGAGTGTGCAAGCAGCCCCACCAGCCTGTGGCTCAGCTCACAGAGGTGGCTGATTCCACCAAACTTACTATGGACCAACAGAAGACCTTCAGGCAGCTGTGGTGCATGACCCTGTGCAAAGCCAGTCCAACAACAAATGCTGTTGTTGTGCTAGTACTGCTATAAGTGCAGAAGGCATCCTGTGGCCTGGCACGAGCCTGACAGCTCCTACACCCAAGGTAGGCTCAAAGTCATGGCACTGTGATGCTTTGGTGATGGAAGCCTGGGGACGTGGTCCTGGAAGGATCTGACGGCACAAAAAAGAGTGCCACTCCTTGCTTGCAGGAGCCTTGCTGGGACATTCTCACTCTATTTAGTCTCATCTCTGGACTCATGAAACAGAGGCTTTTTTTCTGAGATGGGTCCCAGAGAGCCAGTGGCTGAGACACTGTCTGCATGACTGGATGTCCTCAGTCATCCTCTTTCCAGTTTACCTTTGTGAGCAGCATCTCCCACTCCTGTCATGTTTTCTGTGTGGGAGGGGGAGAGGTAGCAGTGTGGGGACTGTCACCTTCCTGTGCTTCCCCAGCAGACAGATTCTGAAAAGGCATGAAGCATTGTCTTGAGCCCCTGGCTGACAGTGACTGCCCTGTGCTGTTTAAATGGGATAGGGAGTCAGGTCCAGATGAAGGAGCTACATCTGCTCATTTCATGCACCATGGCCCCGTAGAAACAGGAAGATGACACTCACTTTGAGATGACAACAATGCCTGGTGGGTCTGTAAGGATGTCATGAGTCAGTATGTGGCCAGTGCCAGAGCAAGGAACACTGGGGTGAAACAAGTAGAGAAGGATGCAGTTAACTTCAGCCAAAGATGGCCATCAGTTACTGACACAGTCCATTAGTGGAGCTGTTTGTTATACCAGCTTAATCGTGTTTTCAGAAAGAAAAGGGGAAAAATAATCAATATGCCTAGTTCATTTTAAAACAATAAATAACCACAAGTCTCTCTCCTATCTCATATATAGTATTGCTATCAGCTGGGAGAGTGAAAGGTGGCTGTTTGGCCAGCAGAATCAGGCACTGTGGATGTCTCTGAACTATTTTCCTGCCTCCAAGTGCTGAAAAGAGATCCTGCTTCTCAAAGGTGATGCATGGAACAGCTGCAATACTACTGTTTGACCTGAGCTTTCACACCTGTCATTTACTCCTTGCTGCAGGCTGCTTTTCCTGCTCCAGACATTTTAGAACAGCAGATCCCGGCACTTGCTGGCCCTGTCCGTAGCCATGGATATTATTTCTTCTATTCCAGCATGATCAGCAGGTTGAGAGAGATAGATATAAGGTAGAAATTCATTACTGTGAGAGTAGTGAGACACTGGAATGATCTGCCCAGAGAAGTTGCAGGTGCCCCATCCCTGGCATTGTTGAAGACAAGGATGGATGGGGCTTTGGACAACCTGGCTGTTGTGGTTTAGGAATGGCACTCTCTAATTTAATGCCCTCTCCCCTGCCCTGTGAGACTCTCCCAAATCACACACAGCTTGCTTGCTCTCCTTTCCCTGAGGAAGTAATGAAAGATTCTGAGCTGAGGCAAGAACAATTTACTGGAAACACCAGTGAGATAAGGGAAGGAATGGTAACAGTAACAATACTAATGGCAAGAGTATATGAAAGAGAAGGTGATTTACATGCAAAAATGTTCACCAAGCCTGGGACAATGAAAACCAATGTTGGACAGACCCTCTGCGTGCCCACGCTCTCCCCCTGCTGCAAGCCATGCCCGCCTCTTTCCAGAAGCAGAAATCCCTTCCTTCCACCCTCCAGCAGTGAGGTGAGGGAGTAAAGAATAACAACCTGGACATGCCCTCACATCTCCAGGTTCTACCCTCTCATGGCTAATGCAAGAAAATGAATTCTGTCCTAGGCTGAAAACCAGGACACGGGTCTAGTGCAAGGTGTCCCTGTCCATGGCGGAGGGATTAGATTAAATGATCTTTAAGGTCACTTTGAACCCAAAAAATTCTGTGATTTTATTCATTATATCTGAAAAGAGAGTCTAAATCAAAAACTGCAGTGCTTCGTGCAAGGACTGTGAAGGCCATAAGTAAAACCTTGCCTCCAAGATTGGATCTTTTTTGCTTTGTATTACACAGAGCAAACACATGCCCTGAGAAACTGTGGTCAGGAGGAGAGGGTGGGCAGGAACCATATCGAGCCCAGACCCCCAGATCAGAGACTACCCTATGTATGATCTCCAGAAGAGATCAGAGCTCATTTCTCCTGTATCCCCTCATGTAGCACAATCTATGGTATAGGAATTATGATAATGATTATAAAACATGGGGTATTTCTTTCTGTGGTGCTTGAAGAGTGTAATTTTACCACTACTTGCTTTCACACATTTTTTTCATGAGCCTTCTGTAATTCTTGAAAATTCATGGGATTGTCTGGGAAATCAAATGATTAATAAGAAAAAACTACAGGCATTTTTCTTAAAGATCTGTTAGATTTCTAAGTCTCTTTCATCTGATTGCAAATAGAAGGAAAAAAAAGGCCCACAAAAATAAAATGAAAGCTGAAGATCTAGGTGGTAGACTTTTAAGACACACTGTAAATATTGCAGAAATTATGATGAGCTTATAGTAGTCTGTGAGAAAAATCTGTCTACTGAAAATACAGCCTCTCAAAGATCAGGACCATAATTTAGTCATGTGTGTGGAGAAATATGCTATAAGTGCTTAACAAATTATAAAAAATAATAATAACAATTAATAATACATGAAACCTGAAAAAAAAGATGAATCACTGCAGTAGAGAACCCAATAAAAATATTTTGTTCCTTGTCAAGGATACTGTGCCGACAACTGTATCTGCTACAACAGCATATGCTAGAAAAATGCTCTGAGATAGGGCTTGGTTACTCAGATTTACAAACTGGGTGATGGGAATCTGGCCTGCAGCGTGACAGCCTCATAAATCAGTATAAACCTTGCTCTGCACAGCTTCCTAAGCCGTGAAGTGAGTGCCATCTTTGCAGGGGTAGAGAACGGCTTGGTGCTGTGTGTCTGGTCCTGGGATGGATGGAGCAACGTATGTGGGAAGAATTTTGGAGGGACTGGTGTTACACAGGGTGGGAGGGGGTCAGTCGTGGAGAAGACCAACTCCTGATCACCAGATATGTACAGGTAATTGAACAGAGAAGTGTCTGCCCAGTGTTTTCTGTGTGAAAATGAACCGACTCCTTGTGGACTTGCCAGCAGACACAGGTGCACTTCTGTGTCCTCTGTCCGGCTCCGGGTGCTGCCCTGAGTCCACCACTTCTCTGCCAGGGTGTACAAGCAGTCAGCATGCTGCCTGCTTGGGTCAGGGTGCATTTGTCCTCACAGTGAGTTTATCATCCACATGGGACCCCACAGAACGTTGTGTGGATGATGGAGATCACTCCCCCGCCTGAGGCTTCAGTTCTCAGTGAGCTGATCCCAAGGAGAGCAACGTGTTGCAGCTGCTGAGCAGAGAGGGAATGTCTCACCTTTGCCAGCAAAGGAGAAATCTCAGATAAACAGATAGAAAGTCTGCCCAGGGCATGCTTGAAGGCAGAAAAAGCCAAAGATATTTGGAAACATTGGATGTATGGTAGCATTTCTCTTTCTACTTTTAGAATCCTTTTAAAGGCACATTACTACTGGGTTGTTTACTCTGAACTGAACAGATCTGTACATTGGAGATCAATTTTTAGTTATAGAAGGGTTCTTTTTCTTATCTTGAATGTATGAAGGAGCCATAAAATAATAATAAATCACCCTTTTTACTATGTGGTATCCTCTTTACATTGCCAAAGTGATAGAAATTTGCCTGAGTGTAAAATGAGCTTTAAACCTAAATTGCATATTGTTGTTCTCTTAACCTCTGTCATCTTCTCTCAGAGTATGAGATCTTGAGATGTGGCTCCATTCTTCTTCAGTGTCTGGAAACTGCTCAGCATGCATGGCAGGCTACTGTAAACATGTAATAAATACATACAGCATGACAGTTTACAGCTTCAGCTTCACACTGTTTTGAAGAGACTGGACAAAATGGCCAGCTCAGGGCTCGTTATATTTTAAACAGACAGAACTTTAAAAAAGAAATTATGAATATAAAATGTAATGCAGAAAATTTCTAACCTGACTAGTGAAACAAGGGAGACTTCCTCACATCTCCTCTCATTAAAAAAACGGCTGAAACTCTTAGTTATCCTTTTAGAAAATATGCCATAATTGCAGAATGCTTTGCTCTTTTCTTCAATACAATCCTTATCCAGCCTTTCAACTATATCGAGAAAAAGACCTTTAAGTATTTCTGTACCACAGATAGACAGAAAGCTCTTTTGTCTCAGTTTTTGAGGATTTTTTGTTGCGTTTGCACACAACAAGATGTTTAAGCCCCAATTTAATTTTTTTTTTTTTTTAATAGAAGTGGAAACCTTTCCTATACCATTCTTTCCACTTCATCTTTTTCTTCTTTTTACCCAGGAAAATTTATTTGCCATTCCTCTGCTTGGGCTGACCTTTCCATTAGGATCTACTCCACGCTCCACTCTTGCTGTGTTTTTCTGCTCACAGCCTCAGGGCCTTGTAACACAAGATGGTGAAACCAGTAATAGAAGGAATATCAAATATCATCATTATTATGAATGTTTACTGCAATTTCTCGAGATGATGAAATATAGCTATTGATAGAACAAGAGCATCTAGGAGACCCTGTCTCTGGCCAAGGTCACTTTGGCCAGTCTTTGCAGAGGCACAGGACAAAATGGCAATTATTGCTTCTAGATGAAAAAAGAAAATCTCAGTTTATACTAGGCAGTACAACACAGAGTGGGGTGGCATGTTGAAGCTGATACAGTCAGTGTGGTTTCAGCATGGCAGGAAGGAGAGACTCCCTTATGGAAGCACATTTCTCCTTGTGAGTCGAAGCTTTGAGCAGAATGGGCCCATAATGTACTGGAAGAGAAAATCAACTGCATATAAAAGCAGTCAGGACTTAAAATTGCACTGCACTTGATGAGAGCATCTGTCTCTACCTACCATCGTTGTGCTCACCCTGGTCCCAGTTACTCAGGGTTTTTTATGCATCCTCTTTATCAAGTCTTAACTGTACTTGAAGGATGAAAGAGAAAGTGAAAAATTCTAGGTCGTTTCCATAGCTATACCTCCTTTCCCATAATCCAAACGACAATTTGACACCCAAGTTTCTATTGTCAGCTCTTCCTCCGAGGGGATGAGGGAAGAAAAATTTCTCGAGGTTTCCAATTACAAGTGTAATGATCTCCGCAGAACAGAATGCAATATCTGTCAATAACACAGACAGGTTGAAACAGAAGACACAGAAGAAGAATAATAGAAACAGGAGCATGACACATACATACAGAGATGCTTCTGACATCTATCTCCCAACAATCCTCTGTCATTATTTGCTGAAAAACTCAATTTGCTTGTTTGGAGATGAAAAAAGAGAAAGCCTCCAAAATGCAGAAGCAAAGAACTGTGGCTGAAGAAGGGGAATGTTTTTCCCTCCTATCATTTTGAAGGTTTTTGGAAAGCTGATTCCTTTGACATGAAACATCAGCTGACATCCTGATGTCAGGTAGCAGTTGGCATTTTTGCTGGTTTTGTCAGCTCTTGAACGTGACTCCTGTCTCAGCTCAGTTGTAGCTAGTGAAGTTAGGCCCTTACTCTGCATCTTCTCTGGTGCTGCCATGGACAGACCATGACTCCTTTTGGGCTGTCATGTTATCTATCATCTTTCCCAGTTTCTCTGTTTGAAGGGAACATTTGCCCATGTCTGTAGGGAATATGATCAGCGTGGTGAAATTGGTGCTGTGCAGAAGGATGGAGGTTGCTTGTTTGGTCACCTGTGGCATTTTTTGGCTTTGTTTTGAGAACAAATAAAATCATCAACCTTTTCCTCTCTACTAATTTAGCCCTTATCCTACTTGTTTTCCTGCTTCCTGGGGGGCATTTTGTAACCAGGCCTTAGAGGCTGTTTGATTTATTGGATGGACTTGTAGGTGATAAACGGATGGCTTGTAAGAGCAATTAGTGCAACCAGCAGAGACACCAGGCACAGCATGGTTTTACCAGAGTCAGTTATGGAGAATGGTTATCTGCTTAGAAACTGGGCTTTTCTGAGTTTCTTTTAACATTTCTTTTGAATCTGGGAGGGTTTTTTTCCTAAGATCCCCGATCCTGGTGTCTGTCTGTGGAGGGGCTGTCCCTATTTGTGATGAGAGTGTCCATGCTGTAGTGTGCTAAGGGACAAGGGCAAGAGGAGCCATTCAGGTTTCAGCTGCCTCCAAGGAGTGAACCACATGTACACAGATAGGTCCTGCCCCAAGGAAGGGAGGCTAGAGTGACCATCAACTATATTGATATCTTTTGGACATCTTGGGGTAGATAAAGGCTCTGGCACAAAGTAAATCAATTCCCTGTCCTCTGCCTGACTTGATCCTACTTGGTTTATCTACCTGCCTCCATAAAAACTCTCATGGCACTGTCAGGTGGCATCATCCACATCCCAATGTGTCCACCTTTAGTAGCATTCTTGCAAAGTGGCCTGTCCTGCAGTGGCTGGAAAAGAAAAGGAAGGATACTGCTTAGCTTACTTCTCCTTGAAGTTTATTAATGCTTTGAAGATGTTTTCCAGCTTGATTCCTGAAGTGTGGGGAATTCCAGGTATTTTTGTCCTTTTTCCTCATCTCACAGTGACTTGCTCTTTGCCTATTGGTTCTGTCTTTGCAGACAGCCTGGGTGAGCTTGGCAAATCAAGCCAATGTTCTACCACTTAAAAAAGTTGTTTTGTGAACTTTGATGCTTATTGCAGTTTGGGAAATGCTCTGAACCAGATTGGCAGAAGCAAAGATTAGCTGTGTTTCTGACAGAAAGACTTGCTGGAATAATTACAGCTCTCTGCATATACTGACCAGCCCCTTTCACTGCACATGCAGATTTCAGGTATGTGGAGTGACGGCTGCTTTGGGCTCTAGCCAAAGGGCTGGGATGCACTTTTCTGGATGTTTTAGTTAAGTGGGAAAGAACAGCTCAGCAGATGGTGTGGCTTGAAGCTTGTCTTGCAGGAACAATAAAAGCCACAATCTGGGATCTGCCTCTGCTGGAGTGCTTCAAATTCTGACCTGAAATATACATCAATCTACACCACCATCCTAACAGTGACTGTTGGATTGTATTCAGGCAGGTTGTGGTTGCCAGGGGCCAGGAGTGGTGCACAGAGATGGACAAGTGGGTTCGGCAGCCAGGAAGGGGCAGCTCAGCCACAGGGCTCACAGGAGAGACTGAGCTGTATTTTCTGCTTCGATAAGGTGAGGCACCATCTGAACTGGTTAAAAATCTGTTTACTGCTACCAAGGCAAGCGCAGTCTAAATGATCTGATCTCTAAGGATGGCACTTTGGCTCCAGCATGTAGCCTTGGTTAAAATGCATAGACTTCTGGGTTGGTAGGCTGCTGCTGGGAACAAATTGGTTTCAGACTTAGTCCTGTACTGCTGTGAGCTCAACACAGCCATGATGTGCAGTGCTGGAAAACCAGGGAGGATTAATGGAAAGTGAAAGTGATTCAACCCTAGGGCCTGAGAAATTCTCTTCTAATGCCAGTTTTCCAGCTGAGAAGCACCTTGACTTTAGTGGAATTACCCCTGATTCATACCAGTGAATGTAAAGGTTCTGGAAAAAGACCAAACCAATGTGGATGTTGCATCTGACTTAGCTTGCTGTTCATGTTTTAATTGTCTGATATCGAGTGTGTCTTGAATGCCAATCCTATTTTCTCTCAAATCCCAGAATGCAGATTTGTGGAAATAGGGCTTGGATTTGAGCCCCATCTCTGACAGGCAGTCTAACTTCAGCTAAAGAAAGCATAAGCCTGAACAGCCAGTGTTACTGAGGAAAACAAATGAAATCTGAAGAATGTGTTAGGTTCAAGATAAGATATGGAGACTGGAATGATGAGAGGTTTACAAGCCCAGCTTGCTTTGTTAATAGCTCTGGAGAGGGGACATCAATTCTTTTAACTTGATTCATACCCTGGTAATGTTCCTTTAAGAAAAGCAACAACATAGTGAGACACTGTAAGGTTTCATTCCCACTGATAGGGTCTTTGCTGTGGGTGTTGTTATTCTGATCAGCTTTGACATCATATAAAATAGCACTTATTCTCCAAGTAAATCCAAGAAGCTTTTCAGAATTCATGAGGTTTAAGTCCAAATAATTACATTTATTGATCTCTACTATGTGAAGAAAATTTACAATTTGCTGCAGACCTCTTTGGTGTTAGACCTCAAATTCAGCCATGTCAGGAATTTCTTTTTTTCTGTCTCTATTTTTTGATGCTTTTGCTGAACATGAGATTGTTCACCTGATAAAAAACATTGTCAAAACTGTTGCTGCTGAGCAGGTGAACTAGGATGCCTCAAACAAGCCCCAGGCCAGGCAGACTCTGCAGGACCAAGGGGAGGAAGGAGGATTTTGGGTCAGCAGCCCACGTCTCTGATGCTCTGCTCCCCACACTGCCATGGCCTCATGGCAGGAGCCTGAGTTGCTAATTGCTCTGATCTCCTCCGGAGGATAAAACAGGAACAATGCTTCCTGTAGTTCAGTGAGTTAAAGCCCAGGTGTTTGGAGATACCCAAATGCACCCTGTGCCCAGGGGCATTGCCTGCTGGTTGTGCCAGAGCTGAAGGGGAATCACCAGTATGGCTTCACGGTGACTAGGAGATCCATATATCCTGCATATACATCTAGATAAATTCTCGGGGCTATCTTTGCTGGCCAAACTGTGGCTTTGGAGTCAACCACAAGAGACCAGCCCAGCACCTACCTGGGGCCCAGGATAGGTGGTAGGGTCTGTCTGGAGAACTCTGCTTCTGGACAGACATGTTTCTCCTTCTGAAGGTAGGTCAACAGGCTCCTGATGGAGAAAACCACTTACTAGGAGCTGTGCCTTAAGCATGGAAATCGTCCATGTGCTTAAAACCAGCATGTACAGAGTTTGCTGGCTCAGAAGTTCAGAAGCCAAAGTTGATGCACTAGGAAGTCATGGCAAAAGGGATTTCTTGCTATACACTAATATACTCTGCATCATGTATGAGCTTTCAAGGGCGGGAGGCAAGGTCTGCATAGGTTGCTGCTTGCTGTCTCTTGCTCCTGGGCTTTGCACCAAGTTCTTGGGCAGGAGGCTTTGTAGGGGCTCCCTGTGCTGGTGGCCCTGCTCTGGTCTTACAGTGGTCATGGGAAGAGCATCACAGTGCCCTGGGGCTGAACAGCTCCCTGCCTCGTCCTTCAGCAGGGTACTGTGGGCTTTGCCAGGGCTGGGGAATGACCCAGCGGGGCAGGAAGGGGACATTTGTGCTGGGGGCTTTTTGTGAGATTGGAAGGTGCTGCCAGCAGTTTAATAAATTATGCCTTTCTTCAAATACACCTTTAAATCTCAGATCTTAGATCTCAGTTTAATAAGGCAATCCTCACATGTTCTTTCAGGGCACATGTATTATTTAAAAAACATTTATAAAGGATTAATGTACTCTGGAGCCCCACTGATACGAATCTCTATCATTTCCAGTGGCAAAAGCCAAAACATTCCAGCTTATTCTAAGAAATGCTTTTCATCTGTGTGTTTATCTCTAAATCAGGCCGTTCTGGCAGTGGAAAAAATGCTAGACTTACAATATTTGTTTGTCTACAGGAGTCCTTTGTTTATCCAGTAAACAGGGATGGCATAAGCAGTGGTACAGCTGTCTCTCCTCTGCTCTGCCTAACCTTTCTGTTCTGCACATGGTTAGCATATTTGTACGGAAGATGTCAAAGCTTCTGATCAATTTGTGCTGACTTCTGCCACCTTTAACTGTGCAGGCTGGTTGCCTGGACCTCCAGTGTCCTGGGTACTGATTTTTAAATTAGGAAATGTGTCTGTCTGTCTTTTGCAAAGGGCTTCTTTTATCTGCAGATGTCAACAGCTAGAGGGATCTTGCAGATGGAGTGCTTATTATCTTTACATGGCAGATAGTTGCTCAACGAGGAGCAACTGAGCTGTCTTCCTCCATGACCCCACAGTGGGCTGTCAGTAGCTGCCCCTTTGTCCTGACTGCTGGGCAGTGTTGTCCTTCATTTAGCTGGAGCAGGCAGCATTTCCAGCTGTGGCTCAGCTTTCTCCTCCTTAAAACCGTGGAAGTGGTGACTGAAGCCACAGACAGTGGACTTAAGCTTTTGTGGGGAGCAGAAACTCATACCAAGAGAGGAGCAGGAGGTTTGATGAGGCATTGGACATTGCTGTTCTTCTGGCGCTCTTCTGGAGGAGAAAACACTTCCTCTTCTGGAAGTGAAAACACTCTCCTCTTCTGGAGGAGAAAAACACTTCCTCCACATGCTCAGGGCTAGCACAACCTTGCTGGGCAGTGGGAGGATGATGGAGACCAACTCCCCTCTCTGTTGCCCTCTGAGCAGCCCCTGCGCAGCCCCACTGCTCTGCTGTAGGTGTGCAGTGGGTGTTGGGGTGCACCAGGGCTCCCCCTCCTCTGGCTGACCTTGCTCTCTCTCACCAGAAGAGCTGCTTTGTTAGGCAGAGGAGGGACATGTCAGGACAGCCAAGAGATCAGAAGTTTTTTACACAGCTGAGTAGAGAGGTGAGCTGAGCCTGTGTTCTTACCCGCAGAGAGAGGCAGTCAATAGCCCAGCCTCACTGAGCCTGAACAGGGATCACTGTCCCAGAGGGTGTTTCTGTGTCTGCACATGGGGAGGGTGGCTGCTCTTGAGCTGCTGGCTGGGCTCCATCTCAGGTGCTTGCCCGACTCCCTGTGTCAGGAGTAGTTGTGGGGCCAGGAGGCTGGAGGGATTTCTCTTCACCATCAGCACTGCAGAAAGCAGCCAGTCATTAACAATCAAGGTTTCGCCGGCACCTAAGATCTTTGCAAATTATTGTTGTGCATTACTCCTCTCCTGCCCTTTCCTTTCTCTGTGCTCCTTCCCCATGGCCTTTGATTCAATAAATCAAAGCTTAGTGCCAAATCTTGTTACATTCCAGCTTCCCTGTTATTCCCTCTCTGCCCTTTGGGAGATGAAAGCTTGGAAATTCGTATAATAATGAGGGTGAGATGTGAATAAAAGACATGAGAAATGTAAACTAGGAGGATGATCAAAGATGATGCATTAGTTCTGACAAGGATCTATATCGTTGCTAATAGGGTGGCCAAACCAATACAGGATGACAAAAAAAAATGCCTGTGGTACTGCCGATGAAGTCTCACTTTTCACTGGGAGGAAGGTGAGAAGAGTGTCATAGAAAGGGATGTATGGTATTTGCACTTTTCTTCAGTGGCAGAGAGAGATAATCTCAGTTCCTGAGGCAGCTGAGGGATTGGGGAAAAATATCTAGTTAGGCTTTCATCGAAAATAATAGGAGTATTCCCATTTATTTAATATATTTTTAAATTGAGAAATAGGAAATAACATTAATTATTTTTGTTTTATCTTTTATTACTTAACTGCCATCTTTGAAAATTGACAAAATAACAAGTTTTTAATTCTAACTTCTTGACTTTTTTCTCTCCCGTTCCCCTGTTTTTTTCATTTTCATTATCCTATGTTTTTTCCTCAATAGAGCAAAGAGAAAATAATAGAGGAGTGAATTAAGGAGTGTAT
>NW_008240122.1:6029467-6055576 GCF_000691975.1 Corvus brachyrhynchos
ACAAAATACCCAAAAGAGAAACCAAGGTCAATTTCCGCTTGAAACCTGTTTCTAGTAGCTTTTTCTGAAAAATACCTTTCTGGTTTTCCAGATCAGAAAATTCTGTGTTGTTCACAGTCTCCTCTGCTGCATGCTTCCTTAGATTTTGTCTTTTCTGCAGCTGTCTTCCACATTTTCACCTGCTTCAATCTTCACATCTGGTGCATAGCCTTGGATCCCAGACACCAGCCCAGCCCTCATGGGAGTGGGACAGCACAGAGATTTCCTCATGATTTTGGCAGGCAACAAGGAGCAAGAGTTGCCAAAATGAAACCAAATTCCCCTTGTGCTTGCATTTCCCTCTGTCCTGAAATACATGCTTCTAACTTCTCAATTATTCCCTGTCTGATGTCTCAGTATTTGCATTGTTTTTTATGAGCTAATATTTTGTTGAAGACTTTATTGATTTGTGGCTTGTTGATTTCAGACCATTTCTCCAATTTATTGACACTACTTTGAATTCAGGTACTGTTCTACAATGTGCTTTTAAGCTGGAGTAATCAGCAGATTTTATAATGCACACTCTCTGCTGTTGTTTCAGTTACTGAGGAAGAGCTGGAACAGATCCAGGACTGGGTCAGATTCTTTTGGGAACCGGATGAGATTTCAGACTGACAGTTAATCACTGACACTTTACTGTTTGGTGTTGCCTTTTTGTTAGTTAGTTTGTTTTGATTTTGGTTTTTTGTTGTCTGTTTGTTTGCTTTGTTTTGTGTTTTTATGTGTGTTTTGTGTTGTTGTTGTTGGTTTTTTGTTTTGTTTTGTTTGTTGGTGGGGTTTTTTTGTTCATTTGTTTGTTTTTGTTTTTTCTCCCTGGCTGCACTGACAGGCAATTTCATGTAGGCCAGTGACTCCTACTCCATCACCTGTGAAATGCTGATGAGCACAAAGCCATAGCAGGTGGTCTGCAGGTGCTGCAAAGAAGAATTCTTCCTTATGAATATTTTCCTATTGAAAGTTTGATGGTGAGGACAGACAGTGTTTGCAAGGCAGTTGATATCTGGTTATACTCAAGGGTCCAAACAGCTGAAAGTACTGCTAAGCTGGATTGTATTTCCTTGGTTTGTCCATGGCCATGTGGGAAAATATTGAGTGCTTTGCTACGGCATATATCTCAACTACTTTCTCCTTAGTCTCCTTACCTTGTCAAAGATGAAATTAGATTTTTCTGGAATAAACAGCAGACTTGTCTTTTTTGTTGAAATGAAGAACTGAAATTATTTTTACTTGATAAATTCATTATGCTGAGCTGTTCTTTGTCAACTGGTTTTCCTTTGGGTTTTTATGTATAGATCAGGTAGCAATCTCTGCTAGGGTTTTTCGAGGAAGATTGACTAGTCAACATTTTCCCATGTTCCCTTTTTCCCTTATTTTAAATAGATATCATATTTGCCCTTCCTGTGTCTCCAGGGATCTCTTCCAAGGCAGGAATTTCAGTGTTGATTTCTGAACAGATCAGATATTCTTAAAACTGATTCCTTCAGTGCTTGAGGCTGAATTTCAGAATACACTGATAATTTGACCATATCTCAAGAATTTTTTCCTTCTGACTTGTATTTCTGTCCCCTCGTTCAAATTAATTTTTGAAGTATGTTATGGAGCCTGAAGCAGAGATGGATGAGGCTACTTCACCCTTCTCTATATCAGCCATCGTCTCCTCTTTTCCTGTTAAATAATAGCCTGTATGTTCTCTTTTTCTGCCTCTGCTGATAACCTAACCCTTGTACTTGCAGCTTTAGGTCCATTACTAATTGTAATTAAATTTGTGCTTTAGCATTTCTGATTTTTATGCTGGTTCTTTGCTTTGTGGTCTAGTTTTCACATTTTCTCTATTTTCTTTTTGATTTTCAGGTCCCTAAAGGGCACTTGACACAGCTATAATGGTCTTTAATTCAGCTTTCTATATTTCTATCACAATAGGATAGGTTGTCATTGTGCTTTAAAATGGTTTATCTCAGTAATGGCAAATTTCTTTGCTCTCCTCTATGCTTAAATTCTGTTCTTAGGAGACTTTATCTGCCATGTTGCTGAATCTGTTGGAGCCTGGGAGGGAGAGTTTTTATTTTCTTTGGGCTCCTGCTAATTCTGCCTCACTTTCAAAGAACATGAAGTGCCAGCATGTCAGAATGACTGCACCCAAATGACTTCCCAGCTGAGATTTTTAACTAGTAGCTACCTACTGATTGCAATCAAGCCTAGAAAAGTGGCTTTTTCTGCCAGCATCTTCCTTCACTGTTTGAAACAAATCCCCTGAGCACTTGAACAGTCTGGCATGCTGTCTGTTCCTGCTCTACTCCTTTTCTAATGCTTCTAATACCAGATGAATATTGTTGTTTTCTGCCAGCCAGAGTTCTGCCCCTTTGCTGCCTCTGGTAATTTATAAACACAAAAAAGCCAAGCTTCGGGATCTCCTTGGTGAGAAGACGGGTGCAGTAACATTTTTTATGGATGTCAGCCTTAGTCTTGTCTTTGCTTCATTTAAGGAAGGTTTTGGTTTGTTGTTTTTTTTTTTTCACTTTAGAGTCAGGTTATGTGCACTCCTCTGTCTCCTCCATCTGTTTTCATTCTGCCTACGAGGGGCTCCCACTCTTCCTTACTACTGCTTGCACTCCCTGAGCAAGTGCAGGCCACTCACTGTCTGCCCTTGCACCTCCCTCACCTGACATTTCACATCCTCCGTGCAGCAGCTTCTCCTCCTTTTCCTCACCACTAGGTTTTCTCACCTTACCAACCAGCAGGTTGTCTTACCAACTCAGAGAAAGGCACCATCACCCACGTGTGGGCAGGTGAGTGGTCAGGAGTGTGCTTTTTCTGCATCCATCTGCATGGTCCTGGGAGGAAAAGTGGTTCCTGTAGGTAGCTAAAAGACATCATATGAGTCAAAGCTGTTGACTGTTCTTCCCACATAGTTGTAAAAATCCCCAGAATTTTAGTGTCTGCCATGAAATTTATTGATTTCCAATAAACTGAAAATGCTTTGGTTACAAAACAGCTGCTTTTTGTTTTTCATTCTTCCTTCTCCTGTCCTGGAAAATGTCCAGTAGTTGGTGGTGACTTTTTAAATAACACTCTTCAAGCATAGAGTAAAGGACATTTTTTTTTGGGGAGGGGAGGGGGGAGAAGAGCCTATTTTTCTATAAAATGACTTTATATAAAGTATTTAGCTGATGATATAATTTAGTGATTTCCCTCTGCAAAATACAATTTACCCCTCTTCTTTTTCTTTATCTCCTCTTCACAGCTTCCCCAGAAGCTGTGATCCTGCAGACCCTGTGATGCTATCAGCTGCATTTACAAAAAGTCTTTTATATTTATTTTTGCCCTTTTCATTCAGAGTTTAATTTTTCCTGTGCATATTAATATGAGCAATTCTCTTTATCTGAGAGCAAGGAACTAAGAAAAGAAGAAATTAAAATCTTGGGGCTCGCATGAGCTGAGGCAGAAGCAGTTGGTGGTTTTGGTTGCTGAGTGTTCTGATTGGGTCTCCAGCATATTGGCTGAGGTGCTGTTCCTGAAATGAGCAGGATGGGGTCCTGGCCATCACTCTGAGTTGCAGCTGAAATATTTGAAATATTAACAATAACTTTAGGGAACATGGATCCTTTTCCAGGAGCTCCCTGCCTCCTTTTCCAGGCTGTAAGTGCATGAAGAAGTCAAGGTAGCTGTGCTGGCACTGCAGGTGTCCCAGTGCTGTCATACTTCTGTCCTGTCTGGGGCAGGGGAGACAGATGTAGTGCTCATTATTTTTTTCATTTTTATTGCAGGTTTAACTTCTTCATAGGTTAGTAAAGTCTCATTTTGGGGTCTGGTGATTAGCTCCGATTTGGTTGACAACAGCTGGCTGTTGTCTTTGCCAATGACACTTTCTGCCTCTGAGAAATACCAGCCCCTGAGAGATACTGGCCACAGGGTAACCTCCCCTAGGAGCAGCCCACGGAGAGCTTTGAGCTTCCTCAGTCTGAAAATTAAACAGTGGGTTGCTGGTAGCTGTTCCACTGGCAGGTTTTGTTAATGATGAAGAATTACCTAATATGCCAGCGTTGGGTGGCTTTGACAATTCTATTGCATATTACTAATAGAGTTATTAATGCATGGCAGCTTCTCCATGGCTTTTGAGCACGTGTGTGTATAAATGTGTGAGTGTACGTGGGTGCTCGGGGGAGGCAGCGATGGAGACATCAAATCTGTTGTCAGAATGCAGCAGCCACTGCTCTGTCACCTCTCCCTTTCTCCCATGGGGGGACTATGCCAAGAGTGGCACTGACTCTGTCAGGGAAAGGCCTGGCTCTACCTTTCCTGGGAACAGAAGCATGAGTGAAGTTGACTGATGGGAAAGATGCTGATCTCTGGTGCTGTGGCACTCTCGCCTGCTGCCAGAGGAGTCCATCTGTGACTTGGGAAACTGATTCCTGTATCCTCTTGTCATTCATCCTCACTTCAGATCTGCTCCCCATTCTTCTTTCCTGGTCTTTATACTTTAGACCACAGCCAAATAATTCAGTTTCTGCGATAGGTTTAAGTGTTAGACCTCCTACCAGGCACAGTCTAAAGCAGTGGCACAGAGCTGACCAGATAATGGAGGGTGGAACTGCCTTGCTTTCTCAGCAGCAGTTTAGCTCAAAGGATTAAAAAATGAAACTAAATTCTTGTGGTGCTATCGTAATGCAAAAGACATTGATATGACATGCATGCAGTTAGTGAAAAATTGATCTCCATTTAGGGTTCCCTGGAGATCATATGCATGCAGCTTTGAGGGAAAGGGACATATGGGATTAGGGGGAATGCCAGCCAGAACAATTTGGAATGTAGTGATGTAGCTAATCTCCTCCCAGAGGGGTAGCTCAGCCCCCCCCCCAGAGGCAGCCTGCCCTATTCACCTCCTGCAGCTCTATAGCGTGGGGCAGCTCCTGCCCAGCAGTTCAGGCAGGTGTCAGCAGTGCTGAAAAAAGGGATGGTTGATGCTTTAGTTTTGTTTGTCTCAGGTAGGGAGAGAATGTGCAGCAGCCCTGCCTCTAAGTGGGCTGGAGTCTTTAAACACCTCTTGAGGCAAGTATCAGAAGTCTCTGTATGTGTGTGTGTGTCCACCCCTGTCCATCCAGCATCTGGACAGTCCAATGTATTTGGATTTAACCCAGCAAGAGGCAGAAAAGGTGGAACGTCTCTGTTGCATCCAGAGCACTCCGTCTATACAGACCCCCTTTTATCCTCTTTATCTGCCTAATTTTCAGGATGTTGAAGAGCAAATTCTGCCCTACAGTGCTTCATATGAACAGCACCAGGGCATTCCATTCCTGGCCAGCCCCTCAGGGGTTTCTACTGCAGTGTGAACCCTGATGTCAACGCTTTGTGTTTTGTTGTCTGCTTATCTGGGAGCAGGACTCCTCTGCAGCGCAGTATCGGTGGCTTTGTGCACAACACAGCTGCTGTCTTGGGCTGCCTTCAGGGCTCCAGCACTTTCTGGGGTTGTTGCAGCTCTATGGAGGCCAAGGACATAGCCCTCATTTGATCTCCTGGCCTTTCTTCCCATCCCTCTTGCAAGGAACTGTCTTCTGTTGTCTTGTGCAGTGCTGGGAGTAGGTATAAATATGTCAGACCACTTAATTGTAGGCTGGCCTGTTCTCTTTATGTCGATGAGCCAGAACAGGATGAGAATTTCACTCTATTTTCCACCAGCAGTAGTCTCATCATGAAATACATGGGAAGAAGTTTATGAAACTTATGAATAAACACCTCCTTCTCTTTTTTTTATTTCCCCACTTCCCAATATTTTGAACTTAAACCATCTGGAGAAGAAATATGTGTAGAAATAGCTTGTGCATCAACACAGGTGAATTTTTCTGTGTCTTGAAAAATGGAACAATTCTCTCCTACAGCTACTGATTGTCATTCCACATCTATGCTGTCCTCCTAACTTCAAATCAATTTGTGCTTTACTAGGCTCTTTCATGTCATCTTATGACAGAATGCTAACTTTTCCCCTTAAAGGCTATTTATCTCTGTCTCTTTGTAAGGTCAGTGAAAATCACTGTACTCTGGCTCCCTAAAAGTAATCCATCTCGTGGAGGAAATGATGAGGTAGTATTATGTCTGGCAGTCTTTTTAAACAAGTCCTCAGAAACATAAAGAAAAACGTGACAGGCTTGGTCAGGGAGGGGGGGAATTGAGGATGTTGCAAGAGTCAAGTTTGAAAGCAATCAAGGGGAAGCTTGGAGTTTGTATTCTGGAAATGTCCCCTCTTCTGGAATCTGTTTACAGGTATTTTCTGCTGCTACAGAGGGGGGGAAAATTAATAGTAATCCAAGCAGGCTCCCAGGTGGTGGATGGCCATGAGTCTGAATTGGAAGGATAATTTATCTCCTCTGCCACTTTGAAGCCTTTTAGCCTGGGGGAGATCCCTTGTCTAATGAAATTAATTGAATGTGTCTGCAGTCTGGGTACTCCACCTGAATTTAAGTTTTAGCAGTTTCCAGGTATCCACTCCTCTCCAAGAGGCCCAATGCCAGCATAGCATGTGTCACGCACTGCTCCAGGCTCACGCAGAATAAAATCTCCAGTACAGAAACAGCCTCCTGCTGTCTCCACCACTGTGTGTCTGAGCTGCCACTGAACTGCATGCACTGCAGTGCAAAGGATCAAATGCAGTTAGAAAAAGTTATAGAAGAAATTGTCACAGGCTATTTTTTAGTGCAGAATGATACCATCACAGAAAACTTCTGAACAGCAGGTTGCCAGAATGTAGGGGAGTGTTATTGGGAAAGGGTCACTCTATTTTCATCCTCCTCTTATGCTGTTCACCTCAGTGTTAGTTATTGGCAGTTATTGGAGACAAAACACTGCAGAAATTTAATCTTTGGCCTGACTAGGAATAGCCATTTTTGCACCTGCTGCTGGCTCAGGAGAGTCCAAAGCTCTTGGTGGAAATGATATATCAAACATAAATCTCGGATGGCAAAAAAAAGTGTCCCATGCCCTTTTCCCAAAGAAACTTACAGCTTGCATATCAATTAGGTGCTGGGAAATTGAGAAACTGAGCTGTAGCTGTAGGCATCCATGTTGTCGTGGCTGCTCGTGTTGAAACAAAGAACCAGATCACTGCAGGAACCCTCTTGCCAAGGTGGGAGCACAGCAGTCACACTTTAATGTAGGTCTGATGGGGATTGATTCAGTATTTAATTAATCAAGAGAAAATTGGTGGGGAGGGAAATTGATGACAGGCAGTGTAAATTACCATAGATGGCTGGACACTGTAAATGGGATGGTGTTATTTCTTCCTTTTTCTCATGCTACACGGCCACAAGAATGCGACAGGCATTCAAATATACTTACATTTCTTTTCTGCTCATTTTTTTCCTGCAATCTTCTTTTTCCTTCACCACCAAGCTGCATTCACTTTCTGTGTTTTTACTTTGGAGCAGATTATCTGGTTTTGTACAGATTTAAACATGGATCTGAGACTACATAGAAGTGCCAACAATATGACAGTGGTTTGAGTGGGCATAAATGCTGTATTATGTGGATAGCCAGCAGCCTGGCTTCATCATGAATAAATACAGATTTGGTATGTATAGATGTGTGTTTATTTGCTGAATACTGGTGTCCTCACAGCTCTGGGAGCTTCCAGGAGAAAGTTGTGCTTGTGTGACAATCTTGTTCCCAAGGAAGAATAAAATGCTTGTGCAGAAGCACTAGCCCTTAGGCTGTTGGATGAGGGAGGTTTTTCTTTTCTGATGTAGGTTGCACTGAAATCAGCACTGAGAAAGCCAAACTCTCACTAGCAGAGGCCTGATTTTTTTGGTGATATTTTAATTCATTTTTAAAGGGACATTTAGTTGGTATGCTCTGTTCTGTCAGTGAAAAACAAAGTTATGTTGATAACAGGCTTCTGTTAGATTCAGTGGGGGTCTGACTCACTTGGATGCAGGGAGGTAGAGAGGTGAGTATCTGAGCTTGCACGTCCTCCTTCTGAGGCTTGAAGACACACCCTTGCCTTGCTTACTGAGGAGCTGCTACACTATTCTGCTGTGCTTCAGCTATGCTGTAAAGATACGTGGCCCCTTTCACGTGTAGAAACATAGAAATCTCTGTTGTCGGTCTCACTTCTTTGCCTCGATGTCAGAGAGTGAGCTGTGTCTTCGACAGTACTGCAGTGCAGACTGATCCAGAGAAACCCTCAGGATTCTTTCACCAGGTGGTACAGGGAACATTGCCATGGCAGGGCTTGGCCAGCAAGAGGTGGCCTTGAATATGATTCATGCAGAGAAATCTCCCTGATGGGAAGGTAACAAATGTTTCTTACTGCAACAGGAGGTCATTCCTCTGGTTCCAGCTTAAGTCCAAATTTTGTGAGTCGTATCCCACAGCACATATTGCAGGTATTATTTTTTATTTAATAAATCTTTTCTCACCTATTACTCACTAACGTGTTCCTCATCCCAGTGGGCACCACTATCAGAGGCAATTAAACAGCAGCCAAATTTCTGTTTCTGTATTCTGTCACACTCAAGTATTTAATCACAGAGTGGATTGATATGGATGCCTGTTCCCCTGCCCTGCTTTTCCCAGGTGAAGAGGCCATCATCAGCAAAGAGTGGTAGACTAGGTTTTAAAAAAAAATTCATAAAGATTAGTCTTAACATTTGATAAAGGTCCAATAAAAGGTGTCCCACCAAAAAACCACCTATTTTTACCTTTTGTTTTTTGAGTAAAATAATATAAATAAGAGAAAATGATGGAACACTTTTCCGTTTTCTGCACCCCGTTCAAGGCAAACATGTTCTTTCCCAGACAATGTATAAGTGAAAAAAACCAAAAAACTGCAGAGAACTGGCTTTTATAGCAGACATTAAAGGTATACTGGTGTCCTCTATAAATACAGATAGTGTTTGATGTGTCTGGATCTACCGTGAAATGAGTGAGACAGTTTTATGACAAAAGACTGTGCCATCCTGGGGAGCTTCCAGCTCCTGATCCTGATAGGGAAACAGCAAGTCCACTTCAGCTCCAAAAGAGAAGTTTTAATGCCTGCTTACAAATCTATGTGGAGGGATATGGTATCGACCGAGAGATTGCTGCAGGGACAAGGCAGAAAACTTTCCTGTGAGGAAAGGATCAAGAAGGGCTATGTAGGATCCCTGAAGGACTCTTTTTCACCTTGTCAGAGGAAGCTGTGGGAAATGTTCAGCAGGACAGAGCCCATTGCCAGAGAGACTGGAAGGATGTGAGCAAACAGTCCTGATCTGGCTCAATTTCTCCTGTAGTTCATTATTTTCACATTTGCAGAGGACTAACTGCTGTCTCTTAGGGAATTATTGTTCTTAGATGTGTAAATCTAGAGTGGCTTATCATTGTTCTTAGGATGTGTAAATGTGGTTGAGTTCCTGGGAAAGGATGCTCCTGTGTCCTCTCTGAATGTAATATAACAGTAGGATAAGAGTAGGATAATGCTGGAGTGTCAAGGGAAGGGTCAACATACTTTTCTCTGGAGATGTCATTTCAGAAGCTGCCTTGGCCACACAGAAAAGGAACACAATCACAGAAAAGGAACAAGATCAGGAAATCCAGCTCATGAACTGGGGAGGGTGCAGTGTAGACACAGGTTAATGTAGTAATGGCCACTGGAAATGGCACTGGAACACAGCAGTAATGGTCACAAATGGGCTGAAGGGCATCTGAAGAACTGAAGGAAGTGTTTGCAAGGCAAATTTGCTGTTCATATACTGCTGGAGTTCTGCTTCCATAAGCAAAAATACTAAAAAGTAATTCCAGCAGAATTGCATTTCTCCTCGGTAAGTGAGATGAAGGCTGACTTAGCATGGAAGACTGGATTGACATAGATCTGGCAGCTGAGTACAAGATCTGCGATGTATCAGGGAAAAAAGGAACATTTTAAAAGGGGCTTGTGGGACTCAGACTTCCTTTAGGAGCCGTGAAGTTTAACCAAACATTTCTTCAGCTGCTTTGGCTTCTAGGTGCCTTAAAATTTCAGTAGTCAAAGTAACAAGGCTTCAGAAGCTGTTTTCTGGACTGTGCATTCCCTTGGATCTTGAGCTGTCTGAACTTGATCATCTCTAAAGATATTTTCATGGATATCTTGAACATGTGCAAACTGAATGTGTATCCAGCTTGATGTTGAAGAAATTTCTGTGGGAAACTGAAATTTGTTTCCTGTGGCTATTACTTCTGCTGCAAGTGTCTAGAAACTGCTGTTTGGAAGTGATGTTTCACTGTTTGTAACTGCAAATGTACCCAGAGTTTGAAGAACAGTTGTGTTAGCTGAGAAGTAGGGAAACAGCAGAGATCTGTGAACCTCGTTGCCTGCAACACCCCAGCTCCTTGCTCAGTCATGAGACAGCCCAACAGAGGCAGTGCCCACCAAATGCCACCTCGTGAGTCACCATATGGAGCCAGCAGGAGCTGTGCCACAGCTGCTGGCAGCCCCAGGCTGTGGGAGAGAGCCATCTCATAGCAAATGATGATGAGAGAGGGTCAGGGCGTGCATCATTTTTGTAATGTCTCTTGGTACTTTCCAGCTTTCCAGCAGCCAGGAAAACAAATTGCCTGCAGGCACCACAAGGGCCAGGGTTGCCATCAGCTCAGTGAAATCGCTGGCAGTAATAGTCCTATCGACATTTCCTTCTGCAGCAGTGGCTGTCAGCACAAGGGGCTTTCATTATCTGTGGGCTGGGCTTTCGTGGCATCATTTTGTGTTGCATTTCAGTGAGAGTCACTTCTCACTTGTCATGTTCCTGGTGAGCTGCTCCCCACATTGTAGCAAGGACAGGGGAAGAGAGGCTCAGAGAGATAATGTGTACTTTAGTGAAATATTGGAAGTAGCCAGATGTGCCATTGCTTGCAGAGTGGCAGGAGGGTCCCAACAACCCTTTAGTTTCTCAGGTCTCTTGCACTGGTGTAACCCACAGGAAATAACATCTCAGAGTAGATGTTTACATTGTAGCTCCACTGTTGGGAAAGCTGACTTAGCAGGTACCCCTGATCCTTCTTCCTTGGCACTGATTCTTATTTCTGTTTTTCCTGTTGCTTTTTATTGCCATTGTGGTTTTGGTTTTAAACCTTGTTTTTAAACATCCCCCATTCCTAGGGCTCGTTACTGGTGCATACCAGATACATTAAAATGTCAGTGACCAGTCCTACAGAGCTGCTGGGTGCTGCTGCCTCCTATGGTGTTGCCAGCTTAAGTTGGTGTGAGTCAGGAAATGTGGGACGTACTTCACAGGTCATCCTATGGTTTGTCCACAAAGGCAATCTCTTTTCAGCCCTGAGGTATACAACTTGTAACACTGCCACTTCTCCAGAGAACCAGAACATACAGACAGGAACCAGGGATAAGGGGCTTGAAAAATGGGGTGTGAACCTGACCTTTTCTTCAATTCATGGCAGAAGCAGCAGCAGCAGGAGCTGTGCAGGTAAGAAGACTCTGGGCCTGGCAAACCAGCTGCCAAAGCACAATTCCTCTCTCACCTGCTTTGTCATCAACATATTTGCTTTAACTTCTTTAAAGATGGACTGTGCTCACAAAGCAAACTCAAAATCTTTCTGTGGCTGTGAAATGCAGAGTCAAGAGACATGAGTCATTCAGACTCTCATTTTCCAATGGGCTTGATAGTTAGGCTTTGAGAAATGACTTAGTTGCATGGCTTAGTTGTGCAGTGATTTGAAACCGGGCACAGTGTGAGTCAGGTGATGCTCTGAGCTGTAAATTTGCTGCCTGACTTAAATGGCTACATGAAGTGCAGGCCTGGAATTAGGACACCCAGTCCTTAACACTTCAGAAAGTGGCTATCTGTGGGTACAAGCTGGATAACGGCAAACCCGTGATACTTTGTGCGGTGAGATTTCTTTTTACCTTTTACCTGCTAGTTGTGAATGTACTTTCCCTGTTATATCAAAGTTTGGGGCTCCTTTAATGTCAAATTAGAATTCCTTACCTAATAAAACAGCCCAATGACTTGCAATTGAGTATTTAGCAATTAACCGAAGCATGGCATTCAAAAACCCCTTATTTGCATTTCTTCCTGCATCATCTTCCCTCCTTTCCTGACATACTCCCTTACCTGCCCTCACAGTTGTGCTCTCTTTCAAGTCATTTCTTCTGATCTCTCCACCAACTAATTAGAGAAGCAACCCTGAGAGGCATCATGGATCTCAGCTATGTGTTACAGCCGTGTAAAATTCACTTTGACATTCAGACAGCTTTCATTTCTTCCTGTCTGAGATGGGAGTCAGTGAGCTGGAGAAGAAGAAATTGTGTGGATTGTGCAGATGGGATGGGGTACCAGTATGAGCCTCATACTGCAGCAGGAAGTGCTTTGTGATTTAAGCTAATGTCTGGAGAAATGGTAGTCTGGTTAGGCAGCAGCAGGCAGGGGAGCTGAATTTTGTCTTTGGAAAAGACAGTCCTGGAGAGTGTGTGTGAAGGTTTTGAAGTCTAAACCTGTGGCTTCCAGTCTCACAAGACTCTGCTGCTTCCCTTTGAAAGGGGCCAAGCAGTGTATGAACTGGGTAAACCAGAAACCGTCTGAACTGCTGCAATGAAAACTCAAAGCCCCTTGTCAAGCATGAGGGCACGACCAGAAATGGACATAATCACATTCATTTAAGTAAAACTCTGTGGTCTGTTTTATTTGACAAATTATTATAATTGTCCCATTTGGAGGTAGAAGCTTTGAAATAGTTTCTTAGCTATTTTCATAATTCACCTGTCATTAGGAACCTCATGAAGACAGTATTACCACTACATTTGTTGATAAAAGCCACACACATACATTTGTCTCTGTGCAATCACACCCGTGGCTGGAGATTATTAACAGGGTCACAAAAGCAGGCATTCAAAACAGGATCAGTGCCCAAATTAACACTGCCCAGGCAACTTGTGCTTTGTGCACCTCTGCTCTGATAGTTTCTAATTACATTATCTCATATGTTTTATGCCTCCTTTCAGGGCTCAGGATACACAGCGTTAATGAGCAGCTGCTCAATATTTTGTTTTACCATCACTGATGAAGACACATCCCCTTTCCTTATTACTGGTAACTAATCAAACCCTGCTCTGAGGATGACATGAATCACTTCCACTTGTTTTTTTCTGTGGTGCTGGCTACTGATGTATCTTATCACTTCCCCCTCGAAATTGTCTTCAGAAGACGTGGTGAATTGAACCAGGGTGCTGTTTTCCACTCACTGGAGGGAATAAGAAAGTCGAAAGAGGCTGTGAGTTTCAGAGGCCCGTATGCGATTCTGAGAACACCCTGTAGTGTGAGCCAAGCTCTGCTCACAGAGCACCACCGCTGTTGCCTGCAGCTGCTTTCTGTGTGCTTCTGCCAACCACACCCCGAGATGACGTATCTGAAGAAACACATGAATAATGACTTAGTTGCTTTTGCAAATTTCAGTCTCTTTTGTGTTTACAATCACTGTCTTCATTCTCTGCAAATCCTTCAACTTGAAAAAAAAAAAAGAGAAGACTCTAGGATTAAAAAACCCCAAGAATAGAGGAGCATAAGAGATCTTGTAAAAATCCTCAGGGAGTTGAAAATAATCAAATTAAATTAGCCTGCCAGGGACTATATTATAATTGCACAAAAACGTTGCATAGGCATCTTCAATTCCAAAATTTATGTATTTTGCTTGCTTTTGCTGAATTTGAAGCCACAAGAAGTTTCTTTGCAAGTGGGTGTGCATGTGTGCCTGAATGTATGTGTGCAGTGTCCTAAATTAAAAAAAAAAGTTGCTCAAAACAAGTTTTCCATCATGTAGCTACAGATGACTGTGTATGAGCTATGATAAGGTTTGGAACATTTCAGTTGCACAGCTGTAGACCTCTGCCCCTGAGTTAAAGGAGTGTCTGACAGTAGCAGGAGGTTGTCATCATTAGTAATCTTCCGTAACAAACAAATTTGTGATTTTCTGTAGAGGGAGAAGAGACACCCACTCTGCTAACACCTATTCACAGATCCTTCCCTTCAGCAGAAGATGGGTAACAGTTGGGATCATGGGCATCTAGGTTCTAAGGGCTGGGTGTTCTGCTGGGTGCAAACTCTTTTGCCAGTGAAGGACTGAATTTGTTAGATCCGCTTCATCTACCTTGGAAGGAGAAAGGAAAGAAGAACAACAACAAAAAAAAATTATAGGAAAGACAGAAAATACAGAAGAGTTCAACAGGAATTTTCTAAGTGCAGCTGAATGTGGCAAGGGGTCTGTCATTTCATCTTCCTTATTCTCTGAGTGGCAGTTGCTTAATATTTGTCAAAAACATACTATATTGGTTTTATATAAAGAAGAGGCTCATTAAACTGCACTAATGACCAGAAATCCCGGGGTAGATTGATATATTTTTGAAGTTTACACAGGAAAACATACAGTGACCCCTAAGTAAAATTGTACCTGAAGCTGATGTATTATATGTGGAATTGATTTAGAAAGTTTTTGTTTAACTTATTTCAGAGAATACCTGACAGTCAACTGGTGAATCCACTGAAGAGTATATTATAATGCAAGGAGAGTCTGAAAACTTGTGGTTCCCATTCTGCTTTTCAGTCCTTGCTAGAGAATGGGGGCAGAGTCCTGCATCTTGATGAAAACATTCAGGCATCTTCAGCAATTAAGTGTTTGTGAGTGAGCTTTTCAAACACACTTATCTGTTCATCAGCTAAAACAGAAGTTGCCAGACTCTGTCTAGCCTGTGTTATGATCAGTGTGCTAAATGGTTTCCATGGGTGTTAGAAATTTCCAAAGGAAGAGTAGAAGTCTCCCAGGGGACGGTTTTGGAATCACTCTATTTTCTTTCACCTGTCCTCTTTGCATGTCTCAGTTATTATTTGCTATTATTATCAGAGGCTGGAAGCTACTCTAAGTTCTGCACAGTAATAACAGCAATTGGAGCTGAAATTCTAGTTATGGAGATGGAGACATGGAAGGAAGAACAAAAAACTGAAGGAGGAAAAGGGCACAAGCAGTGGGACTTTCTGGTCACATTGTCTTTCAGAGGACCATCCTGCTGGCTCCTGTAGGAACACTGACTTCCACGAGGTATCTCTGAAGGAGCACAGTTGTCCTTGAAGAGAGCTGCTGCTTAGAGAACATATGGAGGTGAGGAAAAAAGAACAAGGGGCAGGTGCAAGAAGTGTACATGACCAAATCTTGAATAAGTATGAAAGGTAAGGATGGAGATAGTACATGGCAGGAGCCTTGAGTAGAATTGCAATCAAGGGCTCTTTATCTGACTTCTTTATGAAAAACTGTATTGTCTATGGGAACAAATACAGCGTGGTTTGATGCCAAGAGGTTTGCTGCATGGTATCAAATAAATCATCTTCCTCTTGTATGATGGTCTCTCAGGTATTTTTTTGCCTGAAGTCACCTAAGTTCTTCTTGTGAACGCCTGACTTCATTGAAACATACCCGGCTTTGTCTTTCTGTTTACTCCATCTTCACTTTGTCTCAGCTGATTCAGACGTAAATTACTTCTTATTCTATGAATCTCACTATGTATCTTTTGTTTCTTGGAAACATGTCCACCATGGAAACCAAAGCTGCAGTGAGATTTTTTTCCAAGGGAGCCACCATAAGCCCTTTGGAATCATGTAGTGTTTTGCACAGTGACTTTGTGTCCTATAAAATGTCACCTCTCTTGGCTGCCCTATGGGGAGCCTGAACAAGCAGGAGGAAGAGGAACTCTGTGCTGTCACTAATGGATAGGATCACAAAACAGAAGACCTTGAACCTCAATAGAATTGTCAGGTTTGCTCATTTCCAGCTAGAGTGTTTTGAAGTTTGGTTGGAAAGAGCATCCAGAGCCTCCTTTGGGATTTATGACAAACCTGACCACCACAGCTGGCTGCTGAGCTTACCCTGGCTTCAAGAAAGTGGTGAGGCAAGCTGTGGCTTGCCACATGTCTAGCTGAGGTTCTCTGAGTGCCACTGTACTGCTATAATATATGAATTTTTGTGATGACTGCCAATTTTTGAACCTCTAGCATAAATGAAGTTTCATTTCTTTGTGCTGCATTGAATTTGTGAACCCACTTGAACAAGCGGGTCTTGCAGAAGCTGTGTGTTATATCCTAGATCTGACAAAGCTGGTGAACTGTGGACAAAGAACATTTTGCTTTATGAATCACAGTGAGCTGTTCGGGACGCATTTAAAGTAAAGGAGGAAAAGACTGTATTTTCGTACACATATTTAAGTCAACTGCCATTTCTTTAAAGTACTACTACTTGAAAAAATTCTCAAGGAGCCCTTATGTGTAGATAATTTCACCTTTTGGTGATAAAACAGACCAAGGCCAAGAAATCAGAGAAAAGGGAGGATTCTATGGATGTACTTTGGGGAATACTTCCCAAGAGTTTCCTCCATGTATACATAATCCACAAAGATGATGAGTCCTGGGGAGGCGAATTCACTTTCTGTGATTTTAATGCTAATCACTGAATATGCACATGAAAATGCAGGTGCGCATTTGAAGATGCATTGGTCTAATTTTTTTTTCTTTTGGTTTGAATTGAGGTTTTTCCCCTTTTGCTGTTAACTGTTTCTCTCCAGCCTAGCTCTGAAATACACATTTTGAAAGGCTTTGTACGGGATGCGTATCTCAGATTGAGCTGAACTCGTTAATCTTCTATAGTATTGAACTGAAAGGATTAATGGAAACACCTCTTCTGGATTTGTAGTTATTTTGACCCTTCATTTTTATTTCTAATTTCTAGCTTAAATTAATAAACCCCTTAGAACTCACCACCTGGTTTCTAATTAATTAATGATAGTTGTCCAGTGTATTGAGTCTGGCTGGGACAGAGTTGATTTTCCCCATGGCAGCCCTCATAGTACTATGTTATGTGTTGGTACCTAGCAAGGTGTTTTCTACAAAAGCAGTGTTTTGGCTGCTGCTGAGCAGTGCTTGCACAGGATCAAGACTCTCTCTCCTGCATTCCCCCACCTCACCAGTAAGCAGGGGGTGGGCAAGATCCTGGGAGGGCACGCAGCCAGAACAGCTATCCAAACTGACCAGAGGAATATTCCATACTGTATTGATATCTGCTTACTAATAAAGGCTAAGAGAAAGGAGTAGAGAGGGGGATTTTTTTTTTTCTATAATTTTTATCTTTCAGAGAAACTGGGAGGTGGCTATACATTGCCTGATGATGGGATGGAGAGAATAAATCTTTTATTTGCCTTTGCTTCTGTGTGTGACCCTCGCCTTTGCTGTATTAAACTGCTTTTATCTTGGCCCATAGGAGTTTTTTCATCTTATTTTCTCCCCCTTGATCTGCAGAGAAAAGGGACTGGTGGAGGGGCTTGGTGGGCACCTGGTGTCCATCCTGGTTAACCATCACATCTGGGAACTGTATTGCTCCCTGGAGCTCACTGGTGACCTTATTTAAAGTCTTGTGATCAGCAAGGTGCCTCTCCAAGCTGCAGCTCCAGAGCTCCTGTAGACAAGCCATTACATGAGAGTCTTTGTTCTCCGCAAAGATAAAATAAAATGAAAATTGAGGTTTGAAATTCTCAGGTGGCAGCAGTAATCTGGAAAGTCTGATATAGCCGTGTGCTAATTCTCACAGTTCAGAAGGGAGACAAAAGAAGACCATCATCAATTCATAAGTTAATTCAATTCATCAATTCAAGTAATCAATTAATTGTTTTTACAATTGTGATTCTTGGGTATTTGATTTACAATTTGTTGTGCTCCTGAAACTGGCACCCTCAAGATTTATTCAGCCTTTGGTCATGGTGCTCTTCCAAGCTAGGCTGCTAAATTCCTCTGCAAAAGCACATTAGGCAAAGCAAAAAGGAATAGGAGATACCAGTCCAAGTCTTAACCACAAGGTCTCAATTTCACTTTTTAACCCAGGAGCTCCATGAAAGTTGTTTTTGCATTGCAAACGTAGCAACTTCTACCTTCTTACAGGATGAGGAAAAAACCTCAAAAACCCCAACAGAACCAACAAAAAACAAGCCACGCTCACATAACCCAAGAAGAACACCTCAGATACAAATTAGCTCATCTCCAAACCAAACTCAGGCATGATAATTTGATTTGTGCCAGCCGAGACACCTATTCTTGGCCCTCACTACACTCAGTCTTTTCTCTACTTTGCAATGACCAAAGAAATTCTATTACAAGCAGTGGTTATTAAACCTGATATTTCATGAAAGCTGGCTTTTCACCTAGTAATAGCACCTATATATTTTCAAAAGTGGCACACTTCAAGGTTAAACTCTGGCTATGATTTTGCAAAAGGTTGTATTAAGGTAGCAGCTTTTTGTGCAAACATTTGCAGTTAATTGCAGAAAACCCGAGTGTGGCATCAGGGCTGAAGAAACAGGTACAAGTGATTTACACTTCAAAGATTTCCCAATAAACATCAATCCAAGCATTTTACACTTGATTCCACTATAGCTTATATAGGTGTAAACCAGGAGTAATTTCATTGAGGGCATGAACCATGCAAGGCTAAAATGGCGCAAAGCAAGCTCCATAAAGATGTCATTGTTTTAGCTGAAGCCTTGCTGGCACTCTTTATGACTGGGAATAAACCATTTCACTTAGTGGCAAACACTGGAACCTGTGCCAGTGTGTTTGTATTTATTTGATGATGTCCATTCACACAACAGTGGCTTGTGGAGAAATTATGACCAACTGTACATGTGACTGGGAGAAAGATTTTTGAAATAGGTGTGATAATAACAACTATTTCTAGTAGAGGAGGACTTGGGAGAGAAGTGACGTCAAGTGATCACTTAGTATTCTTGGTATTAAATTAAGCAAAAATACTTGTCAGCTGAAGTGAAAACAAAATTGAATGGAAAATGTAAAATAAAATGTAAAACATTATTTTAAAATGAAAACAACTCCAGGCAATGGTTGTTCAAGTTTTAGGCATATCATGTCAAGATCCACAAGCAGCAAAGCATTAACTTGAATATGTAAATTTTAATTTACTAACTGTTGCAGTGATTTCAATACCAGGTGCATGAAAGTGGTGTAAGGGAAAGGGGAAGCAGACCCACACTTAATTGAAGGGGGTACTCCAGCTATTCAAGCAGTTCAGAGATCCCAGCACGGGGCACCTCTGCCTTTCCTTCTTCCAAGGACTTTGAAAGGATTACCAGAATGCAATTCATCTGCAGGCTGAGGGAATTTATTGTCTGAAAAGCTGCCTTTCACTGACTTGTGTGTATAGCATGTTTGTGGAGTAAGTGGGGAGTTCTCTGCAGTGTCATTGATATTTCAGAGTAGAATGTTATTATCTGACCTTGTCATTCGAGATTCTTGGAAGACATCTGAGTGTGAGGTTTTCTTCTTAAGATTAGAAGTACAGTCCTGAACAGTGTCTGCATGAGTTAGTCTTTCATCACTGGACTGGTAAACACTGCTATTTTTGTTTGTACATGCAATAATTGAGTGAGTCTGAAATTTCTTTTAGGACATTTCTTGAGGTAACATTTGCAGGTGCCTCTGAAAAAGATGTTGTGTGGGGAGAGATTTCAAATGGACTTTAAAACTCAATATAATTAAAAATTTAATTCAAGCACAGATATGTGCTATTTACATCTAAATACTATCTGTGATATTTACTAGATTGCAACTCTGTTTGAACAAAGGAGACAAAGAAATTCTGATTTTTCTTTCCTTAATAATACCAGTGCAAAAAAAATAGGAGTCTGGATGGCAGGGATAAATCCAGTTCTATTGTATATTTTGACCAATTTAATCTGATGGATAGTTCAGTAGATCAGACTTCTAGTAACAATAGGCTATTAGTGCTGTGTAAGTTCAAAATATCTTGGGAGGATGAGGGCCCAGTGTTTTATTCTGAATTACAGAAAAAATGGCACTCAGTCATTTTGTCTGAGTGCTTCGAGCCAACACTGTCTTGTGTGTCAGTGAAATACCTTTTCTTCTCTTTCAGGTACAATACAACCTCACTGTTCACAATTCAGGGCAAGGGGGGGTTCAATTGAGAGGACAGTCACGGTTCTGGAAACATCATAATGATATTGCTGCTTCTTTTACCCTGCAAATTGCCTGTGACATTTCACTTGAAAACTAAGGTTTAATAAAAAAGGGAGTCCCTAGCTACAACAGTAGTGGCATACACAGGACAAGCCTTGAGAAAAAAGGGTTTTTAAAGTTAACCTTGGGAACAAGAGAGTTGTAGGCACGAAGATGCTCTCAAAGGAGCAAGGGGAAGAGGGGGAACCTCTGCTACATGTGCACTGCTGTCAGAGTGACAGTCCCACTAGTGCTATGAACTGAAGGAGGCACAGGGTGAGTTCACAAATAAAAGCTATCCTAGGCTGGTTGTAGGATTCAGGAGTGGTTGCAAAGTTTGATGATCTTCTCAGGTATTACCACGGCCCTAGGCCCTAGGGTATATCACTGTGTCCCGCAGCTGTAGAGGAAGAGGAGAGAAGATCCAGCAGGCAGGAATTGTGCAGCAAGATTGATTTATTTAATTATTTTTCAAACTCTTTTATAGACTTTTTTCTTCATAGTCTAACTGGACAAGGGATCAGCCACCCCTTGGGGTGATTGGCCAAAATCCTAAAACATTCATTGTCAAAATATTTTTCTACTGTACTATAAACAAGACTTTTCAAGGCTGCAGGTGTTTGGTTGTTTACATAACTCTGCTACCTCTTCTGTGAGAGACTCACGGGCTTAGAAAATAGCAAGAAAATCCTTGCTAGCAGCATTTTTGTATCCACACTCAGGGAGGAAAAAACTGCTGTGGCACTGGTGCTGCCATCTCATAAGTGCGATAGCAAAATGAAGCTGTGACTAGGTGAGTGCAAAATTTCATTTTTTATTAATATTGTACATAACTCAGGATATTTTTAAGCTGCAAGCAGACTAATAAATTTGTCTTCTTACTTAAATTTCCCTCTATAGTTTCAAACACAAATGTTGTCCGAAGTTCTTCCTCTTAAAATGTGCCAGTGAATAGAGGTGTTCTTGTAAAGACACTGAGGAAGCCGCATTTTAATGCAAATATAGGATTCTTACATATATACATAGAAAAATTGTCAGTTAACAAGAGCTGGTGAAATATGATTTGCCTTCCCAGAGACTCTGATCTCCAGCCATTAAATTGCCTCCAAAGGCCTCAGGCTAACAGGTTTTCTTTTCAAGCCCCAAATTCACGTCTTTCCAGGTTCCTGCAAGGTCCTGCTCCCTCCTCAGAGATACTCTCACTGGTGAATGACTCTTCTCTGTTACTGCTAAGTAGAATATAAACAAAATAGAGACTCATTCTGCCAGCCAGGGCACTCAGAGGATTCTTAATGATACGCTGGCCAGGTCAGTTACTTCAACCTGTGGGGCTGCTTGTGTGGAAACAACATGATAACACACATTAAGAGATGTCTTTAGGACATGAGGCTCACTTCTCTGTGAAGCAAGTGGCACTATTCCTGCTTTGTTAACTAAAAGAATGTATGCTAGTGCACATGGAGGTTTGTTGCTGTTGCTCTGCTTGTAGTGCAAAGTCAGATTCGGGGTAACCACAATGTTTTCTGAGCCAGCAGTGCAAAACATGCCTGTCCCTTTTATTACAGGGTTGGGATTATAACAGGTGGTGTTGAGGGCACTTTTAAAACATGAGCAAATGCAGGACTGTAGCAAACATATGCCCTGTTACTACTCCTCAGAAGGTCTTGAGAAAATCATCTAATCTACATCTGCTCCTCCCCTCTGTACATACAGATACAGAACCAGTTCTGTCCCTAAAGAGGAAGCCATGTGGGCTAATTAATGAGTATTTGTAAAATACTTTGTGGAGGAAACCTGCTACATTGTATAATTACCTGATACCAGCCAGATCCCAGGGGAGCTCTCCAGATGGCTGATGCTCCATCCCTCACCCCTGCTGCTGAGGCCAGTGCTCTTCCTGTGCTCTTCCAGAGAAGCAGATGAGGGGGCCTCTGGGGCATCTGCATGGTGCTTTCGGTGATGTGACATTTTACTTCTTTAAATGAAAGAATAATTTTGTTATCTCTGCAAAACTCAATATTTGAAGTCTGTCTGTTTCCCTTTGATCTTCACTACCTTGATTCTTTTTGTTTGCAGTGGGACCATGGTGCTGAAAGGAGCACAGAAGAGGAGGCAGGAGAGTTGGAAGGAAAGCTGAACCCTGCTTTTCCCATTATGTATATTTTATGGACAGGTGGTCGCCTTAGTGGCCTTGTTGCAAAAAGCGAGAAGGATTTTGTCTTTCTAACCTTGTCAGCACTTATTGCTTTAGGTTTTTTTTTGTTTGATTGTGTTTTGGGTGGTTGTTTTTGTGTTGTTGGATTTTTTATTTGTTTGTTCATTTGTTTTGAATAAAAATCTGTTGATGCAGAATGTATCATGTAGAATAAAACAGTAAGTTGCTCTGAGCACATGGGGCCTGGTTCAGGCTCCTTGCTGGCTTCCATGTTATTTCTTCATCCATGCCAAGACCTCTCACCACAGTTGACTTTGCTACAGCAATACTATTTTCTGTTCGCCTTAACTTTAAAAGCTGTCTCTTAGTGAACTGTCTATGTTGCTGAGAAGGAAAGGAACCAGGCTGCATAAAATTTGAGAGCATGCATTCTGTGATCAATGTGTTTTGTAAGAATGACATTAATATAACCCAGGGATAAAAGATGGCAAAGTTTTCTGAGAAGAGCTAATGGGATGATTAGAGATGAGCTCCTCTGGGAGCTTAAACTGTTACATTTTTAAAAAGAAGTTTAAGTTTGGCTTTAGTAGTCTGATCATGGAATTAATTTAATTTACAGACTCTGCAGTACAAATGTCCCCACAGGTGTCTGTCTCTGAACACAGCTAAACCACACTGAAGACAGGCCTATTTCTCATCCTGACCATAAAGGTGACTGAAGCAGATGAAGATCTGTGGTCTGATCCATCTTCAATCAGGTTTAAAGTCAACAAGACAAAAAGAGTCAAGGACTGGGAATTAAAACTGGTCTGGTTTATACTGGAAATATAAAGTAGGTTTATTACAATGAATGTTGTAAAAGGTGTATGATAAGCTCTGCCTCATTGTAGATTGGAAAATCTAGCCAGAAATTTTAACTTTCAGTGGGAACTCTATGCAAAGAACAGTGAATCTGAAGAAGTCCTCTGGCTGAAGGTAAATCAGAGGCCAGCTTAGCTTACTTTTGGGTGAAGCTTTCAGTCCAAATACATCCTTGTTCTGCCAGTTCCTATGGAAAGACCCCAAACCTCAAAGTGAACCTCAGCAATCACCCAAATTCACATGGCCAAAACTATGTGGATCAGCAAACAGCAAATAGTACTAATAAATGATGCAGGAGTCTGAACATGTTTGCAGAGAAAAGTGGAGGAGGCTGGGGAACTATTTCCTTCAGTATTTTGGGATCTGACATAAATTAAATTCCCATGAATGCTGGAGAGATAGCAACTTCAGGCTTAATAGAATGCACTGTTTTTATTGCCTCTGTGCTTTCCTTCAGCATGGCATCACGTCTACATATGTGCAGGGTGAAACCCAGAGTCTGATCTGGGAAAATGGGCAATAATAATAAGTTAAAATCATCAGAAGTACAAGAAAACCTGCTCACAGATCACAGCCCTGAAAAACAGCAAGAGCAAAGATCAAACCTGAAAAAAGTGTAACTCTGAGTGTAAAACAAGAGAAAAAAGCAGGGTCCAGACAGCAGAAATCACCAGAGAATGGCGGGGCAGCAGTGGTACTCCCCTTCTCTCTTCCACCAAGCATGACCTTGTCTCCTCTTTCAAGGTGAGAATTTTCACCTTGCCTCTGATCAGCCCTCAAGGATAGTCTCTTCTGTATCTTTTGCTGGCAAAGGTACTCAGTAAGTTTTTTTCCCCATGTTATTCTTCACATTTTGGAGGATTTCATGTAAACATGCACAAGTACCTCATTATCCTGTGCTAGGGCTCTCGTTATAGCTTCTCTTTGTGCAGCCTACAGAAAGGTTAGGCTGCCTGATTTTCAGAGGTCTGCTTGACCCATTGTTTGCTGCCTTGGATCGCTTGGAAAAATGTCTGCACTCTACATAAAAGGCTTTCAGAAAGTCACATTGAATTATCTATTATATACTATGTGTGTACATATATCTAAATATATATAAATAGGTGTTAATCTGTGCATATGTGTGTAGAGTCCCTTTTGCTTGTGTAGCTGTGCAAACTGCCTTACCCTGAAGATCTGCCAAAGAGAAGCCTTCTGCAAAACGTGCGCTGCAAAAATCCTAGGCAAGCGCTCTGTTACAGTGAGTCCCTTTGTGCATGTGCTCTTACAACACATCATCTCAGCCTTCTCCTTCCAGACTGAATCTTTCCTCTTGAATCCTCTCTTCTTTTCAAGGGCTAAGTATGCTTCCAAATAAGGACATTAACCTGCACAGTTCTTTCCACACAGGAAGAATGTTGGCCTGTCTGCTGAACATTTTAACAAATGTTTTGGGTTCTTTGGCTTTTTATTATTCTGCGTGACACCATCTGCTGTAGATAATTAACTTGTCTACTTCAGTGTGCTTTTTGTAGGCCTCTCTCTCTCTTAATTTTATGTTCACAGGCCACAATACTGCAAGCAATATTGGATTGTAGCTCTGCTGATGCAGCCTCTTGTGGCTCCTTCTCTGACCTGGCAAGTACTCCTGGCAGAACGATATTCATGGATCAGCTGAGATGCTGGGAATTGAAGGCAGTTGAAGGCAGGGACTGTAGCTTTACTGAGTACTAAACCTGTGCTGGAGGCTGCACATAATGAAGAAGCTCCAGTGCACTCTTCATGAGGGGCCTAAGCCAGTGGCTGTTTTGGCATTAATATTATCGTCATTTTTGCTTGCTACCAGTGCTCCATAATAGCAGGGACACATTACTCCAGTTCCAGAAGCAAAGGGAAAAATTTTCTGCAGTTGTCTGCTCTCATTACAGCCTTAAAGTTGTCAGAGAAAGAGATTAAGGCTGTGTCGTTCTTGGTTTTTGTTGCTGTCTTTGCCAAGAAAATGAGTTGTCACAAAATCTTAAGACCTAATCTCATCTCATTAAGAGCCCCTCTCAGCCTAAGACTTAGGGGAGTTTTAATGAGAACAGACATTGATGCAGAATGAGCGTGTTCTCACTGAGGCTACTCCAGTGGCAATCTGCATACTTCCAATTCTAGGCCCTGCTGGAATTTAGAGATATGTTTCTACTGAGTGGCGAAAGTGAGGCATCCATTCTAGGTTCTGCAGCCTCCAAATATTCTTTAGGGCACGAAATGAGTGATATAAAACCATCAAGCAAAAAGACAATACCACGAATGAATGTCCACTTTATTTACATATAGACAATGTCTGCCTGAGTCTTTATGTGCACAGAGAAAACACATTGTTAAACAATACCTTTGAATATGCAGTGGGCATATAACATGAGGTTTTTGGTCATTGAAGATGGGAGTGGTGTCTTCACTGTCAAGACCTCCTTACCAAAGAATTACCAAAAGTAATTCTTAAAACTATGAGGCCCACCTCTGTTTGGAAAAAGCAGGTATCTCTCCAACAGTGATTGTGTCTGGGAGATACTGTCAAAGTCCAGTGCCTAGAAATGTCCCGTGACCTCTTGGGACCTGCTGTACCACATTTCATGCATAAGAGGTTATACCCATTGTTGTAGAACCGTAAATAGATTGTTTACAACATTTTCTCAGACTAAAAATGGCTCAAACAGTGGCATGGGGCTGCCTTGGAAATATGTAAGCATGAAAGGTGTTGCTGTGTATTTCTGAGATGTGCTCACATCTCAGCTGCCTTCAAAGTAGCCCAGGGATCTTTGTAGGTGGAGCAACAAGACGTCTTTAGCCATTTATTTTCAGTACTCTAGTTGCATCAGTAACCTGACTGTGATCATAAACCAGCCTTTTAAACTCCAGTTGGCTAAAGCCTTAATCTGAATGCATGCTGTAGGCTCACAGACCTCGATAATGACAGCTGGCATGGTATGAGAATGCTTGCTTTTTTGAGATGTAGCACATGAATGGCTGCATTAAGGCGTTAGCTCAAAACTACATCCCATGGATCAACAGAAATCT
>NW_008240122.1:6055620-6134024 GCF_000691975.1 Corvus brachyrhynchos
TACAACCTTCTGTATGCAGTTTCAATCTTCCTGCATCTTGGTGTTTTACCTGCCTCCTGATTTGGGTGTTTAAACTCTGTTTTGTTTTATCATTAGGTCATTTAGGCTGGTGTCAACAGTTCAACCATCATTAAAGCTTCTGTAATGCCTCTAGTGTCTAATGCATTAGCAAAGCCTTTACCAGGGCTATACAGGAACTGCTCCTGTGAGCAGATAGGAAGGGACCTACACTGATCTTCATTTTGCTAATGCTCTTTTGGCTATGTGACTTAGTGCTGAGGCTTTGAAAGTAAAAGGTTAAAAATGCTAATTTCTTGCTGGATCTTCAAGTCCAACAGCCTTAAATATAGGGCATTTAATCCATCAAGGGACTTCTAAGGTTTGCCCATATTAAACATCTGACCACCAATATGTTTTAAGTGAAGGTGGAAATTAGATTTAAGTTTTACTTGAAGGCAGAGAACAATAACAAAGTCCTTTTGGTCTTTTAGCCTTTATAAACATCATCCCTTATTCTTGGTGCATATTCTAAAGAAAATGCAGCATGAAACTGAACTCCTCATTTTGGTCCAGGTCCTTAGCCTAGAAAATGTCGCAAAAATCGCAAATGGTCAGTTAGGCCCTTCAGATACAAATATTCATCCTCATCCAGTGGAATCATGGAGATCTGTCAGTAAGCCAGAGTAGTTGTCCTTTTATTTTCAAACTGTAGAATTTACAGTAACCAAAGGCTTGGATATAACATCAGCATCAGTATACAGTCAGCTGAACTTCACCAGTCCTTAAGCTTTTTCTCACAATGGTTCTGTGTACCACAGACTGACATGAGAAATCTGGAATGCCTTTAAACCTTATTCTGCTATACCTTTATGTGAGCACTCATACCAGTATGAGTTGAAAGTATGATACAGGTGATACTAGCTGCTCTACAGTGTCCCACAACACATAAAATGGGTAATAAATCATGTTTGGAGTTAATTGGGTAGGTACCACAGAAAATATGACAATGGACGTATGTTTCTGTGTTTATTTACCGTTCTGCCTTCCCTTCCAAATGTTCATCCTTGACCAACCTAGAAATGGTACCTTCAGTGAATATACTAAAATATATGGACTAAATATACTGATCTTCTTGACATTAAATTTTATCCCTCAAAACAAATAATCAAAAAAACTAGTTTTGATAGACTTCAAGTCAAGAAGGTTATCTGTGGAATTCAGCATGTGAATAAAAATGTGCTATAGGAACATTACAGGCTATTGCATATATATATATGTTCCAAGATGTTAAGAAGCACTGAGAGGTGGCCTGCCTAGCAGGAAGAAACTTTCCCTAAATTTCAAAATGGTTTCTAAGCTTAGTGATGGCTGGAAACAAATGACTGGTGCCTTCACTAAGTGTAAATTGATGCTCCTTGCTGACAGAAATCCCCACTGAAGGTAAGCAGGTTGTGAAGTGCAAGGTGAGGCCTCAGCTACTCCAACTTTCTTTTTGTGTACCTATCACAAAGCTCATTCTCTGCTTATGCTGTAAATATGGGTAGGTTACCCGTTCCCATGCCAGAGGTAAACATGGTGAGAATCCTTGCTGATACGAATCCTTCTTCTGGCTCAGCAGGACATCTCCAATTAGCTATCATTTCCTCTTCTTTTTGTTTCAAAGTCAAAAATAAAGTGTAGCCTAAAAAAAGTGAAATAGCTATTAGATGCCCCAAAATAAGGATTTCTTTTTTCTTTTCTAATTTACACACATACACACTTCCCTGTTTTCAGCCTGATTGAAATTTTGTAATTTATTAGTTTTGCAGGAGTATATTTTTGAACTTTTGCTGACTTCCAGCTTCAAATGCCAGGGAGCAGCCCAGGGAACTTAACATCCTTCCTTGTGTAGAGAAAGAAGCCTCAGTCTGAAGGACAACAGGTCCTTCCTTTA
The DNA here is from genome assembly GCF_000691975.1 of Corvus brachyrhynchos. Taxonomy (NCBI): domain Eukaryota; kingdom Metazoa; phylum Chordata; class Aves; order Passeriformes; family Corvidae; genus Corvus; species Corvus brachyrhynchos. Next base: position 6,057,554 of record NW_008240122.1, read on the forward strand.
ATTTGAAACCAGGTCTGGTGTTCTCAGGAGGGTGTCTTCATTCTGCTAGTGCAACTTTGGCATGCGCAGGACAGCAAACAAGTGTGAATGCAAAGAGAAGCAGAAATGTTTCAAGGAGAGACGAGCATGTCAAAGCCTCAGACTTCTTTTCATTTCCTTTGATTAGCATTTTCATTGCACTGGAGCAATCAATGTCAATCAGGCCACTTTGGGTGGGAAAGAAGGACAATATTCCCTTCAAAAAGACTTAGGAATGAGTGATGATATGTTCAGATTGACTGATCAAACACAAGAAACTTCCATCTTTCTCTAAATGTTTTGCTTCATTGGCAACAAAGTGATATACATGCACATAATTAATAATGTTAGTAGAATTTAGTGCCATTCTTAATATTAGAAACAACTTATTTATAGAGGTGACATTCTATTCCTCATGGTACTTCTAATGCAGGTACACAACTGATATAACTGATTTTATAATGTTAACAAACATTTAACAGCCAACGCAGTCATGAAGTAATGTGGTTATAAACATTTATGTGGAATGTTATAAACTCTCACGAAAAGGTAGTGAACCAATAGCTGGAGCTTAAATTGCACACATAGACACACACAAACACACAGATGAAATGAAAAAGAAAACTTTTGCGAATGATGCTTTTCTAAATGTTGATGTGCATGTGCTATTATTTATAAAATATGAATCGTGATGTTGACAATGTAAAGCTCCCGTTTTAGAACCACATATGTTTTGTCTTAATTTAAAAAAAATCCACAGGGCTCATGTAGAGCTACTTGTAAGGACTGCACACTTTCCAGCCTTCCTAATTACACTGGCGTATGGCCACAGAACTAATCCTCCTGAAGAGCCCTCCTCCAGCCACAGCCAGCTGTTTTGGACAACTCCCACTGGAAAATTGGAATCCTCCAACAAAACAAGGAGGGTGACAGATCCAAGCTGAGGATTAATTCAGCTGGGGCTAGAAGCACATCCTAGAGACAGAGATTCTTTCACCAAGTGTTTAAATAACTGCTCAATTTCCCTTGGGGTGAAGTTGCTTAAATTTCATCACTTCTGCTGAAAATTACCCTTGATAGGGTTATCTTGAGAGAGATCTCCCAGGAAACCATGGCCAAAACTACTGGGGGATTTAAGAATTAAAGAAGCAGCATCAGAAATTCCCCCAGAACCAATCAGGACTTGAACAGCTCCTGGCTGGTGACAGAACACCCAAAACCCCTGGGAAAAGCACCCACCCCCAAGAGGAACATAGTTTCCCCTGAGCAGAGACCATGGAGTGATCCATCACCTAGAACCAAATCCAAGGGGTTTCTCTCCAAGCTCTCTGCTCCCTTTCCCTGATCTGCAGGATGTGACCTACTTAAAGCCAGCTCTAGAGAGGAGGAGGGGAGCTGATGTCAGCCATGCAAATCAGACTGATTTATATTCTGATGCAATCAGCCACAATCACGAAATCCACTTAGCTGGGTGAGGACTCCAGCTACTTTGTTCAATTACACAATTATCATATTCCATTTAATCCCCAAATCAATTCCTGTATTTAGAATTATTTAAGATGCTTCAGCAATTATACCTAATGAGGTTCTATCAGTAAAGTAAATAAATGATGTGGTGTGCCAATCAGATGGCAGCAATGCCAGCTGAAGGAAAAGGAGCTCCTAAGTCCTCTGCATCATGCAAATGAGTGTTTGGGTGCTATAAAGCCATTTGCTTTTGCATTGGTGAGAAGAAAACCACCGAGTCCAGAAATGTCATTAACAATTCAATCATTTCAGGGCTGTGCCACCTTGGACACCTGCAAAGATAATGACTGCTCTTTTTGTTGGTTAGTTTGGCCACTTCATTTCCCTGCTTAATGTTTATAAAAGGCTCTGAAGAGATAAAGCAGAGAAGAGAAATGTCTGATCTTCCCATAATCAGGATCAGCTGTTCTGCCTATAGAGAGAGGTTTTCAGACCTGTTTCAGAGGAAGAGGGGCAAGTAAGAGTAGACTGTCTTAGACTGGAGAAGAAACCTCCAGAACACTCCCTGCTCTCACAGGAAGCCTGTGCAGGTTCAGTGGCTGGAGCTGTATGACAATACCCCCTCCAACTTCAGGCAATCTTTTTTTTCCATAGACAGACTGGACTGTTTTAGGGTCTTCTGATGCACTCTAGACTTCACTGAACCTGTTGTTGTGTATGGTCTGTCTCCATCAGGATTATGTTTTCCTGTGGGAAAAGCCACCAATTTTGAAAATACCATCTCTGCTTTTTGGCCATTTTATTTAATTCTTGCAGTTTTTGCTTCATGTCAGCTAGAATATCTGGCTTTCAGGCACAGAAAATTATTTCTTTATGGCATCCCATTCTGTCTTGCAGAGCAAAGGGCTTTAAAGCAAATGCCAAAGCACAACTTTCTACAGCTTGAGCTGAAGAGTTATTCCTTCAGCTTGGCATACAAAGCTATGACATTTTGATTAAAAAGAAGCTTTTTTAAAAAACAAAAGCTATTTTATAATCTCCCACACACACGGCATTGAGAAAAAGTAGACCTAAATGACTGGATAATGTCTTTTTCAGCTGCTGAGCACAAATACTATGCAAACCTACTCCTCTACAGAACTGCTGCGAGGGAATTACTGGAGAACACCATGTAATTACTGGCTGCAGTAACTGCAGTTATGTGTTAGATTTGACAAAGTCATTAGAGCTGGTGGGTTTAACAGTCACCATGAGACAGGCAGAGATAGTAAAGTATCATCCCTGGAGCTGGGGCCTGAGATGTTAAACCCACAGCACCCACAGGCACTGTCAGGTGGTCAGTGCTTGGTTCTCTCTCTCTCCCCCACTTGGCTAGGGATGGGCATTGTGAGAAGATGCTGCCTGGAGTCTTTTCTGATCAAGCTCATGTGCCCAAAAAAGCATTTGTTCCTTTTTGGTGCCTGTTTCTTCCCCAGGGAAAAAAGCAAAATAAGCCTGAAATTTGTTCAATTTAGGCTGGTATAGGTCAGGAATTACTCACTGGACTCAGTGTGATAACTGATATCAGCATTTTGTACCCTACCCAGCACATGTAATTAAAGAGCTGATGGTTAGCAGGCAATTGCATTTAATCTGTGCTCCCATAATTTGCAGTGTTACTGTGGGGGTGATTCTCTTTTGCTCTCAGCCTTTTATTTGATCTTCCTGCTGGACATTGAGAAAGGATCTCAAATGACTGCTCTGTTTGCAGCAGAGTGGGCTTCCTGGCTGGGCTGTCCCTGATCCCAGCTCCTGCACAGCCCTGGCACAGCACTTGGGCACAGATGAGCCTGAGGCCAGGGGCTGCAATAAGTAGCCTCTTGGTAAATTTGGATGGAACTTTGAGCAAACAGGTCTAGTGTGAAGTGTCCCTTCCAACCCAAACCGTTTTATGATTTTATGATTCTATGATTCTATGATTTGCTCCTGAAAGTTCAAACCCAGGTGGATGTTTCATCAGCTCCTGCATTTAGTGGAGGATTCACAATTAAGTATACTTTCCTCAGGCCTTTGCAGCAATCTCCAAATTTACCCTGACCGAGCTGACAAATAATGGGATTGGAGCAAAGAAAATAAAGGGTTGGACCACTTAAAGAGAGGAAGGTGTCTTGTACTTAGAAGTTGATCTTCTGCAATCTGACTTGTGACAGGAGCAAAGTATGGTGCATTTTTGACTTTCGTTGAGCATTAACGCAACATGGGGCAAAACCCAGATTTCCTAAATGAGGGGTATTTCAAAAGAAAATGTGAATTCACCAAGAGACAAACAGGAAAGAGGAGTCAGGGAAAAACTGATGAAACTTTTCAGAGGCCACCAAGAGACTAAGAATGTTGCAGCCAAGATACCCTTGGAGAAATGGTGAACTCCTGCCCTGTTCCCATGCCATAGTGAAAAATCCTCTGTACAGTGGCACCATGTCCAGCCATTCAGCTATTTCCTGCATGCATCTGACTGTGGTACAGCACATCACCAAGCCACTGAACAGAGGTAACCTGTCACTACATTTGGATTTTGGCATCATGGGTTTTGGGAAACAAAGAGGCAAGTTTTGGGGTAGGTTTGTCTCCTAAAGCGACAGCTGGAGTTGGAAGAATTTTGCCCATGGAGGATGCCGAAAATATGGTGAGGAATATATTGTGTGCTGATCTATAGCCTACAGATGATGCTGCAGTCGCTCTGGCATAGTTATTAAGAACCAGCCCAAATGATATTAATAGAAGTAAAACATTACTGCTTAATGATACTGTGCCGTTAACAAAATGCCAATAATGGCAGGATGGCATTACATATATAGATTAGCCATTGAGTGTCAACAAACTAATGAGTTATATTTATATCCCTGTCTGATAATGTTTATCAGTTGGGGAAAGCAAGGGAGACTGTATGTTTTATGGGCGGTCTAATATTAGAAGTAATTGGGGTTTGTGAGCCAGAACATCTCCCTCCATTTAATATGATTGTTACAGAAATCACATGCTTTTGATGGCTTTGCTCTGAGGCTGTGTGTGGTTTAAAAAGGGCGAAAAAGAAAGAAATGTAGAAATGACTGATAAGTCAAAATGTAACCCATTTTGCCCTGTGCATGTTCTTGTAATGCTTTGCACTAATTTTTCCATCTGAAACAATCATTAAATGCTTCTTATTTTTTGTGTGTTCTCAGCTCAGCTACCTCAGCTCTCTCCTTTCTTCTCTGCAAACTTTTATGAAGGCCACTCCTGAAATGAAGATACTACACAGATTTATGAATGCCAGAACTTTATAAAAGCAACCAGCCAGGACAACTGGCAGCGAAGCACATTGTAGAAAGTCTTCTCAGATACCCAGCAGCATCCTGAGCAGGGCATATCATTGCTATGCAGAAATCCTTTCCCTGACTGTTAGACTTCAGTGCCTCAGTGGAAACAGGATTGCTGGCACCACAAAGGCCTTTGGGTGCTACATGAATGTGAGTCATTTACAAACACCTCAGAGATGTGTGTGGGTGACCAGTGCGTAAGAAAAACCTAAGCAGTTCTTAAATAACCACAGCTGAATTTCTAATGCCATCACCTTAGACATATTCATTTTTTAATTAAAACCAGTTTGAATTAATGCATGAACAGTGCTGGGGAAGGGTCTGACACTTGGAAGGCCCCCTTGGTAGGGAAGTGTCTCAGAAATAGAACATGAACTCTGTCTCTCTCTCCTCTCTCTGCATGTTGGAGAGAAGGACACTTGATGAATTGGGTCCCTGGGGGAATCCAAACAACTATTTGGTACCTGTTAACCTTGGATGTGGCACTCCAGGGAACTCATGCAATTAGACCACTAGGAAGCTCTGGTGATCCAAAATGAGCATGCTGATTGATTTTAAGTGTTGGAAAGAATGTTGCCTGTGCTTCTCACTGAGCCTTGAATGCCAAATATCTACCCAAAGTGGGTTGTAGTCCAGCTGGTCTCGCCCTGAGGTAATCTGTCATAATCTGAAGTCACTCAATGGCTGTAATTTATATGAGATGATAACTTCAGTCCAGCCAGAGACATGTGTTTCCATGATGAGAAGTGACCTTGTGTCTTATTCTCAACAGACAGGTGTAATATAAATGGTTAGACAAATCCCTTCTGCTTGCAATGCCTGCTGCCTCTGGATGGAAAGCAGGGGAAAGGCTCTGGAATTGAAGCAAACCTGTCTCTCATCATGGTGCATCATGGTGCTGTGCCTCTGCAGGAGCTGGTGTGGCATCCGCATGTTGTCTTCCTTGCTGCGCCTGTTCTGGGTCACATGGGAATGTTGGTCAGGCTCATCCATGGCTACTGGCTTTACAGCAGTAGGTTGTGTGACTTCAAGGCAAAAGGGAAACACAGCTCTTTTCACTCCTAATATCATCCAGCCCATGCACAACTGATTTTTATAATGTAAAGTAAAATGGCACCTGCAGTGTCAGACAGATTTCCTGAAAGGCTGAGAGAACCTGTCTGTAAAAGGTTTCTGATGGTAACTTCTGAACTGCTTTCCAGCCCCACTTACTTATCCTGTCATGCTGGACCAGCATCAGCCCCTGAGGGGAGATGGAAAATGCCTGATCTGTTTCTGCACGTTGGTCCCGAGGCATCACATAATGTTCTCCTGTCACTAGCACAGAAGGCTGCAGTTGGCAGGCATGTGCTACCTATGAAAGCCATAAGATATATGAATGCTGTGGGGGTGTCTGACCTTTATCTCTGTGCAATGATGGGGACATTTATCACAGATTCTCTCACTCTCCACACATTTCTATAAAAAATAATGGGGCCCCGCATGGGTGCCTCTAGTCCTTCCTTGCTTCTGAGAAGTGATAAATGCAACAAAGTAGCTAATTAAACATTTTGCCTGTGTGGCATTCACAAATAATTGAGACTTCTAATGATAGTGCTGTGATAAATGAAGGAGTTAATGTATTCTGATGGTACCCAGACAATGTGGATAAAATGATCAACCTGCATCTTGTTTTCTCTCCCTAGCATCCCTTTTTTCCCTTCCGGAATTCCTGTTGGTCCTCCAGGCAGACCAGATCAAGGAGCTAAAGAACCAGAGATCTGTCCCAGCTGGGTATCTCAGTGAGAAAACTTAAAAATATTAGATGTCAGGTCATGATCCTCCTGTGCTCCCAGCGGATCCTGCCCCTGGGAAGAGCATTGGCCCCACTGTGCCTACAGCTTCCAGAACCCCTCTTCAAAACCACTTGTCTGTACCAGAGTACATAGGGCAGAAAGGAGCGTGGTAGAAGATAGAGAAGAAAAGACACAGCTACAGACTCATTCAGGCACAAGCTCAGCTCACCATGCAGCCAGCTAGACAGGAGGAAATGGAATCACCATCTGGCTGGAGCAATATGAGACTTTTATTGTTTTCCTCTGTTACTGACAAGCTAAATAGAAAAACTGTGGGAGAGAAAGGATATCTGGTGAACCTTAAGGGCATAGTCTGCTCTGCTTTGTGTCACTGTAAATACTGGCTTGAGCTGAATGAAACACCCTGCAGATGCATCTGGGTGTAACCTACTGCAGAATTTGGCCCTAGAATGCTGTAGAAAACCAGATTTTGCTGCAGCTGTGGGGTAATATTGCCAAAAGAAATGTGTTATTTAAGCCCTGTGTGGCATTTTTAATAAGAGTCTGTGAGTAAATATGTTGCTCTAACTCCTTCCTGGTGCGTGCATGAATTTAATGCTCAAAGAGCGTGTTGGCAGAGCTGGAGGCTGAATTCTCTTTTCAGAATGTTCTAATACCATCATCAGCACTGCCACTGTCCCCCCAATGAGGCCTAGCAGTATCCCAGGGCAAAGACTTTCATCCACAGGATAGAGTTGGCCACATGAAGTCAATAGGATGATAATTGTGCCTTCTCCATCCTTCCTTCTCTTCATCTCCGAGACTCTGTAATTCCAGATTTCAAAAATGTTTCCAGCCCAGTACTTTGCTGAATTCAAGCTTGTCCCAAGCAGAGTAGTGGTTTTATCAAACCAGTGTTTTCCACTGAAAAGCCGATTGCAGTGAAGCATTTCCAGACAGATGCAGTGAGGACATTCATTAATATATGCCTTTGGGCCTGTTTTATTTCAGATGTCAGAGGAAGATAAATGCTCTAAAGTTCCTCCTGCTTCAGGTGACGTGGTTGGTTACTATTCCAGCAGAGCCATGCTGGAACTGAGACAAAATGGGATTGTGGAGATCGAGGCAGGAGCTCAGTAGCTGATGGCTAACAGACACTGCTACTCTTGGTAAAATGCACGCTGGAATTGCTGCTGCTTTCAGAGGCAGCAGGTGCAGGGATGGTGTGTCCTGCTTTGAGCCAGGGTGGTTCTGTCTCTCCATGCCTTTATCTGCCAGAGGTAAATGCAGCTGCTACTGTGAAAGCTGGTAGCTGCTGTGACCAGAATTATGTTGCAGGTTGACACTTATTTCTGCAGGCTTTCCTGTTAAATATGGAGATAATGAGCTCTTCCTTTGGTCTTCAGGAATCCTGAGAGGTGGTGCAAACTTGTATGTTGTGGGCTTGGAAAGAGAAGAGCATGCATGAGAATTCACCCTTCTCATCCCTTGCTCTTATTTCTAAAGATATTGAGATAATTGCAGTACTATTGCAAATTTTTTGAATTTCAGATGCACATAAGAAGAGCAGCAAAAAGGAAGAGCTGCCACTTGCAGACTCTTGCAGCTGGTGGATGTTGTGTTTCACACTCACGACTGGCACACAGCACTGCACAAACACAGCACTTCCACAGGGGGTTCCCACCAAGCTCTGGACTGTGTGTCCAGCTGAAGGCTTGTCCCTGAGTCATCGTGTGGAGACAGTGTTTGCAAGGTGTCAGTGGAAGGACCTTGACAGATGCAATGTAAACCCTCCCATTGTAAGCAGGAATCACTTCCAATAGCAGGAAGCACTGAAGACACACAGTAAACCTAAAGGGCAGCACTTATGGAAGCAGTTGTTGAAAGCAGCCACTTTTATTCCACAGTATGTGACAGACCCATGGAATTAACAGCCTCAGGATATACTGGCAATAGGGTTCAAAGGGGAGAGACATCAGTGAAAAATTGTTTGACAGATTTAAACTCAGTTGGAGGTAGCCTCCACTGCTTATTAATCATTTATCAATGAACAACTTCTGTTCTTATCTGAGGTTTCACTGTTGCAGATGCTATACTGAGGCACAGAGACAGTCCTGGCCCTAAGGTATTAGAAATATACATATGAATTGAAAGAAAGGATGAGACTACTGGTAACCAAATGTCTCTGTAATTTCACCTTTTCTATACTGTGGTTTGTGTTTTCCTTTTTTAAAGTTAAAATGGGCTTGGAAAGAAAGTTTCCTGGAAAAAAAAAGAATAGCATGTCCAATGGGAATTCAGAAATTAAGGAGTGGGGAAAGGACATTACATTTCCTCTGATGTTTTGGGTGGTTGTTGCTAGAAACTGAGCAAAAGGCAGTCGTCTGATACAGAAATTCTTCCATTTCTCATGATGCAAAGTACAACAAAGGTAAAAACAAGAGAGGACGGAAAACGTAACATTCATCAAGTTGTCCTTTACATCCAAAGATGATTAATCAGACATTGTGAAACAAATCCTTGTAAGCATAAGGTTGTCTTTAAAAAAATCAGGCAGTTTTGAAATTATAAAGCTTTGCTTCATTTGTTTGCAGTTGTTTAATCCTTTAGGGTTCACATGCTATGCTCTGGATAAAATTTGGTGTTGTCCGTCCTATATCAGTGCTCTGTGGGGAATGGCTGTGCAGTGTCATCAGGAGAGACCCAGCTGCACCAGCATGTGGTGCTGCACCAGCACCAAGAGCTGCTTCATTTCCAGCTGCTGCCAAGAGGAACTAATTTTGGAGCAGAGGAAGACAGAGCTGTTCACCTGTTCACTTTTAGCCTTCAGAGACAGCCACAGCCACAGCCCACTGTAGGGGCACCACCCCCTTGAGCAGGTCTCATAAAGGCTGTTTGTTCAACATGAACTGAGAACAGATGCTTGCACAGGCAGTTCTTCAGGCTGCTGGATTTCATTGCAAGCAGAGGCAAAACCAGAGTGAGTAGGGAGCATGAGAATTCAAATCTGAGGAAGGAGCAGAGGGCAGCCGAGGCAACTCATCTCTGCCTGGGACAGAAACAAGCACCCAGTGTTGACATCTGACTGCTGCATGCCATCCATTTAATCATCCCAGCAGATAGCTGGATTTTCCTCTCACAGGGAGGTGGTATCAGGAGAAAAGTGCCAGATGCTGAGATAATTTGAAGAAATGGGAAGAAGCAGGCTATTTACTGGCCTGGAGATGCTTTTATTTTCAACTGCTATAATTTTCAGCTGTCTCAATGAATTTAGGTCAAAGAGCCTGCTATGCAGCTTAGCCCAGACAATACCAGGCTGTAGAAAACACTTGTTGAGGAGCATCAAGGAAAGGGTGATGTCATTTACTTTAGTTCTGCTGCCCCATATGTTGTGTCCCTCTCTAAGGCAGGGTGAAATGTGACAGAGCATGGCCAAATGTGACTGGACCCAGCCCAGGATCTGTGCTCTGGCTGATAGTGAGCTGCTGAAGTAGGTCATCACTGCTTCTTTTGTTCCCAGTGAACAAGGAGAGAGAGAGAGTTTAATTAATCCTGCATTAATGAGATGAACAGCAGTGGAAATAGCAGAGAGGAAGATTTTGGTGATCTTATGAATGAGGAGATTATGATCAGTTTTTGGGCTTGAATATAGAGTTATTTAGAAGTTGGCATTCTGACTGGCAAGAGGCTTGTGATCAGAGATAGAGTAACTGGTTGCTGACACACCTACTAGACAGCGATCTGTCTTCCTCCTGCTCTGGTAAATCCCCAGCAAGAAGCTCTTCCTTCCCTTAGAGAGAGCTCCAGTGTCAGGTTCGTCTCGCCTCCTAAGAGGACAATTCACATGAATGGGCAGACCTGAATCTAGCAGTTGTCCTTCCCCAGACCTGGGCCTCTCTGCTGCCACCTTTTCATTCCTGGAATCCTGATCTGTATCTCTGCTTTGAGTCTTTATCCTGTCTCAAGGTACACCAAGGTTCTTAGGACTTGTACATGCCTCAGGTGATGATTTGAACTCATCTCAGCTGGCTTTGGAAGCGTCTCCATGAGGACCATGCGCAATGGATCTGAATTGGTGCAGCATGGACTTAAACATGAACCTTGAAGACACAGGCTAGCTTGGCAAAGAAGACCCTTTACACATGGACACAGCTGTGGGCACACACATTCAGCTGCATACATTTTTTCCTCACAATAAGTGTTTTAATCTTTTTATATGACTACAAATTAAAAAGTTTTTAGAAAAAAAACAACAACAGCAACAATTACAACAACAACAAAAACCCCAAACCCGACCCCCCAAAAAGCCAGGATATTTTCATATAGAAAAGGTGCTGTATCAGAAACCTTCCATCAGAAGACTAAACCAGTGGGAATTTTTGTAGCAGCTCAGAAAAGCTTCCTGTCTCTTTCCTGATCCTTTGAATGATCCCATCCCTACCTGTAATGTTTTCCTTTATCTTGTTTTTGGCTGGTACATATTGTCATTAAGGTGCAATAGATATAGAGGATTAGATTATTGTATCTGTAGTTTAGACATCAGGTAGAGCCTTTCTCTTTGTCTGTGGTTTAGACTTCAGGTAGAGCCTTTCTCTTTCTTTCAGATGTAATTATAAATATTCAGGGTTGTCTGAAATACTGTCCAGGTGTTCACCTATAAATATTCACAAATCATTGTTGTGTGTGAGCATAAATCTGCATTATCTAAGCATGAATGTGAAATTGTCCAGCTAGATCATGAATATTCATTGTCTAGATAGACTCTGAATTACCCATAAACTGTCTCATATTTTAGCAGCTTGATCGAGGTTTCTTTTACAATGAGCCCCCAGCTTTACAAGAGGCTGGTCAGAGTGGAGACAATAAAATTCATCACCATGAGCAGTAGTTACTCATGGTAAAAGCACAAACTCATTCTGCGTTTCTTTCTCAGTGTATAAATGAGCAGGGACATGGCCCATCAACCTCCAGTGCATATTCTATACTGTGTGTTTTCACTCTTGATTTTCTCTAGGCTCAACTTGTTTTCTTTATAAGTCAGGGCAAGACTGTCTTTCTCTCAGAACCACAGACACAGTGTATATGGAGCTGTCTTACTTTATATTGCTGTAAAAGACCATTTCTGGTGCCAAGCAATGAAGAATTAATCCCAGAATGTCTAGAAGAAGTGTAAGGTCTTGGTTTTTTCTGTGGTTGTGCTAGAGCTGTCATGGAAACCAGGAGGGGCCGTGTTGTTCCCAGACTGCTTGAAGGCTATTTGGTGCCACTGAAAATTCACCAGGAGCTACGTTTTTCTGCTCCACAGAGGATCCCTGTCTCACCTAGTAAAGATCTCCACACATCATCTCCACAGTGTCAGATACCCACACATTAAGGCAGGATTTATAGGAAGAAGATAATACCTTGTATTAGACCATTTGATGGAATTGGAAAAAATCAAAGTTTTGAGCTTTTACAGAGCTCTAAAAGTACTTGAGGGTTGTTTTGTTTTCTTTTGACCCAAAAAAGTAAAGGATGTCTGGATCACATGTACATATCTACCTTGTTTAACCTGTAGCTATCTAACTTTAAAGGAAGTACTTTTTCTCTTCGTGCCTCTAATGCTTTTTGAGGAAGTGGGTAGTGTTCATTGTTCTTTACTATAAGCTGAGGAGGAATATGCTGTAGCATGGCGTATTCAGAAGTGGAAATAGCAAATATGAGGAGAAGAGGCTGTGGACACCATAGACTAACCAAAACTGCCAGAAACTCTGGATCAGAGCTTTTCCCAACAAAATTAATGTGAATTTGACTCCCTGACCCAAAATTCTGGTCAGGCTTGGATCTACATGTATCGCCCACATGGGCTTCTCCCACAAAGTTCTGTTAGGTGAAAAACCATATGAAAGCTCAGTGTAAGAAAAGTAGTAATCCATGCTCGGTATTGGAGCAAAATATTCCTTTGTGCTTTGTTTGTCTTGCCAGGATGATGTACTGCTTTTTGTGTCTCTCCTTGAGAATCCAAAAAGGTGATAGGCACAGGAGAAGTGGAGATGAGATGATACATATTTCCACTTGTGTTTCCAGTGCCCAGAAGTGAGTACCTGTGACTTCATTGAAGAAATAATGTGAGAAAATCTCCTCCATTGCAGTTTAATTGAAACTCAGAACATTATGGTTCTCTCCATCTGAGATATATCCAGACCACCCAATCCTTGCATTTCCTTCATCACTCCTGCTTTATTTCCTCTTTGAAATGCTCTCTGAGTTGTGCAGAGTAAGAATCACAGAATCATAGAAAGGTTTGGATTGGAAGGGGCATGCAGTGGTCAGGCTGGGTTTACTCAGTCCAAATTCTTCTAGAGTCCATTTATGGTGTGAGTGAAAGGACAATTGTGCCATACCAGTCAGGATCCTATAAAAGCTAGCAGCTGCTGCCTAAAACCACAAAGATGTCATGAAATAAGCTGACAGTGTTTGCTTTGGTGGTACAATTCTTCTAACATGCTTTTTCTTTGGTGAAGGGCTTCTTGCAGAGGAACTGTGTCCAGTGAAAATTCTCTGAGACTGACCATCAACTGCAATGTTGCTATCAGTAATACTAGCACCACAGTACACTTCAGAGGAGCATTGTCCTGCTGCTGGAGGAGATATCGTTTACACAGGCTATGAAAGTCCTTGACATAGAGATCAATTTAACCTAACTGCTGATGCCATTTGTTCTGTTTGTCATTGTGGAAAGTCAGGGTGCTGTGTTTTTCCAGTGCACCTTTTTATTTTCGAGGAAGTGCAGCTGGGCTCTGACAGAAAGCAGGGTGCAAAGCAGTGAAAATCCCTAGATGTTTGGTCAGATGCTTGTTTTCAGCATCTGTATCCTTTGCTGCAACCCAAATAACTTGTTCAAATTCTTTCCAGCTTTCACTTAGAATGATGCCCATGCTTTGTGCTGGTCATTCATCAAAGACAAAAAACCATAAAAGCTTGGACGGGTAAGAGACATCAAACAGAGGGAAGATACTGCCTGACAGTAAACAGCACCACATTGTACAACACCTTTGGCTGGTGAGAGAGCAGAAAATGGCCTGAAATCCCTTTAGGGGGAATATGAGGGTCAGGGAGAAAAAGGAAGAATGGTCTTAAGAGCTTTCCAGGGCTAAAGCAGAGATGAACTGTTTACCAACTCACACCTGCAGGAAGGTGACATCTTGAATCACCATTTTAAAGAGGCAACTCTAAAAAATTAGAATAAAAATGTAAAAAAACCCCAAAAAAGGCCATGCCTCTTCTTCATGAAAAAGGCAATAAACTAAACTCCACAGGAACAAGGGTGATTCTGACAGGATCCTGCCTGTGGTCCTGGAGGGCATTAGCTCCGCAGGTTTGAGTGCACAGCAGCAGGACAGAAAAGACTATATTTGTGTGAGGAATTCGTTTTCAAGAGTCAAACAGGGCTTGACTTAGCTGTGAAGAAGGTCATGATTATACTTCTCTGAGACTCACAGGACCTGAACAGTGTAGATGCTTAGAAAAATAAAATTACTTTAAATAATGTTTCATATACTAAAGCTGCTACCTCACAGGTAACTTCAGCCATCTTGGGTACTCATGGCTATAGTACATGGTAACTCAGGCTGACAGTTGAGAAATTCTGTGTATGCCCCAAAAAGTAGTAGATCCTGCTGACAGCTGGGTTGGAAGGTAATGGGAATAATAGGACTGGCTGCAAAACCCACTCTGGGGTGTAAATTGAACACAGAAACACAGCAGCATCACAACTATGCAAAGCCAGGACTCATTACAAGGACAATTTTGTCTCCTGAATGCCAACATGGAAGCAACTGCTCAGCATAGCCTGAAAAAGAGGAGTATCTGTATGACCGAGCCAGAACACATAATGGTTGAGCTGCACATTTTCTACTTTACTGCGCAAAAACTGCACAGAAAATGTTCTCCTCAGCTGTGCTTAAATCAGGCACTCCCAAGCTTTCCTTCTGGGGAGCTATGTCTAATCTGGCACACTGCTTGAGAATAATCAAAGGCTCAGTAGTCCTATTGCCACAATCTCGTAGTGACAACGGCAATTGCTATCAAGAGGGGGATGCTCCTTCTGAACATACTTGTAGAAGCCTTCATGTGATGAGATGCTGTATTTTGCTTGTATGGCCAGGTTTTTGTAGTGGGGGGCTTCTGTGAGAAGCTGCCAGAAGCTTCCTCCATGTCCAGCAGAGCCAATGCCAGCTGGCTCCAAGATGGATGTTCTGCTGGCCAAGGCTGGGCCTGTCAGGAATGGTGGTAATGCCTCTGTGATAACATATTTAAGAGGAAGGGAAAAAAAAGGTTGTTTGCAGAAGCAATTGCAGCCAGAGAGGAGTGGAGTGAGAATGTGAGAGGAACAACTCTGCAGACTCCAAGGGGAGTCAGTGCAGAAGGGAGGGGAGAAGGTGCTCCAGGCTCTGGGGCAGAGATTCCCCTGCAGCCTGTGGTGCAGACCATGGTGGAGCAGCTGTGCCCCTGCAGCCCATGGAGGTCCATGGGGACGCAGAGATCCACCTGCAGCCTGTGGAGGAGACCCACCGGAGCAGGTGGATGCCTGAGAGGAGGCTGTGACCCTGTGGGAGGCCTGTGCTGGAGCAGGGTCCTGGCAGGGATCTGCAGGCCCATGGAGGAAGGAGCCCCCGCTGGAGCAGGTTTCCTGGTAGGACTTGTGACCCCATGGGGGACCCATGCTGGAGGCTGTGTCTGAAGGACTGCACCCCATGGAAGAGTGACCCACGTCTGTGGGATTGCTCACATTGGAGAAGTTTGCGGAGAGCTGTCTCCAGTGGAAGGGACCCCATGGTGGAGCAGGGGAAGGACTCCTCTTCCTGAGCAGGGGCAGAAAAAACAGGTGATAAACTGAGCATAACTCTACTTCCCATCTCCCTGTGCTGCTGGGTGGGATGGGGAAGGTAGAGCTGAGAAGGAGGGAGGGGTGAGGGGAAGGTATATTTAAGGTCTGTATTTAGTTCTCATTATCCTGCTCTGATTTTGTTATGAATAAATTCAATTAATATCTTTAATTTGAGTCTGTTTTGCCCATGATGGTATTTGGGGTGTGATCTCTCCTGGCCTTGTCTCAAGCCATAAACCCTTTGTTATATTTTCTCTCTTCTGTCCAGCTGTGGAGGGGAGTGAGAGAGAAGCTTTGCTGGGTGCCTGCCATCCAGCCAGGGTCAACCTCTACTGATGCTGTTCTTTTAGGAGAATGCACATGGCTTTTGTCCGCTGTTTCATTTGCTCCTTCCCCTTCCTCTTCCCCTTCCTTTCCCCTTCCCCTTCCTTTCCCCTTCCCCTTCCCCTCCCCTATTCTTTTTCCCTGTGAAGGCATGACATGGCCTGTAACGTCATGGCCCTAAAATAAGTCCCTGCATTTGGGACAAAATCAAAGCCTTTGAGTGTATTGGTTTCTCTAAAATCAGAGCCTGCCACGTAAGTGATATGTTTCCAGAGCATTACACTGAATATGGATTTTGACTCTCTTTTCATGAGTATCTTCTCTCCATGTATCCAAGTCTATGAAGCTGTGAAAATGGATTTGGTGTTACTCCACATCACAAGGGGCTACATTAGAAATGACCTGTTTAACCATTAATGTAGAAAACATAAGAAACCTCAAAGACTGAACTACATGTTGAACTACATGTTCAGGGATGAGGAGTCCCCATTTACTCTCCCTACAAATAAATATTTACTGCTTCAGAAGTTGTTATATAGTATTAGCAAACACTTCCGCTGAAGAAGTTAAGAAGTTGAACACTGATTTAACTGGGAGCAAATGTGGCCTTTTGTTGGCTGAGGATGCTCAAGATGGTAGTTTTACAAAGATAAGCTGTCATGAGAAGTCTATAAATAGTTTGTATTCTCTGAAGTTTCCAGACAAAATCAGCAGCTGGAGTTTTTTCATGTTTCTGCACGCAGGGGCAGACCTTGTGTTCTCACCTTGCAAATAATGGGACTGTAATTTCCACATTGTTTCTGTGTTTAAACTGATGGAGAGCTGAGGATGAAGGGTGACATTGACAATGTCCTTTTAACATTTTGATTGGCAGGTCTCTACCTCCTGTCACTCACAATACGCAGAGAGAAAGCTATCTCATTAATAACAAAGGAAGAAAAAAATGAAAGCCACTGCCTTGTGTTGTCTGAGTGCAAGTTGTAAGACTTTGCTGACACCTGCAAGGTGGAATAAACACCTGCATTTCAATCTGGGAAGAGAAGTACATGTATACAAATTCAAATGGTCTGTGCAGGTGGTTCTTATTTAAAAGTTAACAAGTCAGCCCTCAGTCCGAAAATCCAGTTGTGATCTCCCCCAGGATGAGAGCGATCAGCGATGTGTATGTTCACTACCAGGTTCTATGGGCTATCCAAGCACAGGGAGCACCAGGCAGAGCATCCTTTTACCAGTAAACAGGAAAGGGTAGGTTTACATTGCTGTAGAGTTCATGTATATGGCTTTAAGTGGGCAATATGGGCACCTAAAAGGAGAAGAGCCCAGACTGGTGCTGTCACTGCCCCATGACTTGCTCAGAGGAGGAGATGCATCTCTGCTCACTCCAGAGACCACGAGCAGCGAAGGCATTGCACCTGTGAGGTGTATTGCTGGGGATTGTCTGAAAACAGAAGGGCCAGGGTGTGCTGCCATGTGCCATGGAGAAGGAGAAATCTCACTGAAGGAAGCAAACTAATTCCGATGCACCAGCAGTACCGCGCTTCCTGCCTGCCCGCCAAGGGCGATGGCAAGTCCAGCTGCCCTTTCACAACCTCCAAAGCAGCACACAGCACACAAAAATAGAGAGAGAAATGAAAGCCCCTCAAAGTAAAACTGAGGAGCACAGAAATTAAAACCAAAGGGAAAAGAGAGGAAGAATTGCTGAATAACCTTTTGGAGCTGGTAGGTTCAGACATGTGACAGTTCTGGGTGGTGAGCTGCAGGCATGGATACCTGTAGTGGTCCAAGCTATGCTTCAATTAAGTCACCCGGTTTTATTACAGTGCCCCAGATAATATCCTCCTTGCTCAAGTTTGCAGTGACACTTCTCTGTTCTTCAGACTAAAGCAGATTCAGCTTGTTGGTTGGTTTTGTTGGTTGCTTTTTTTTTTTTTTTTTTGAATCATTATGTCACATGTTCCTTTCAGGGAAAAAGAAAATGAAAAACCTTACCCATTCTATGATTATAATTCAGGTTAATCTTCTTTGGACTGCAGTTTTCCTCGCTCTGTATATATATATATGTAGGAATTATTAAGTGAGAAAGTAGAAGGCAGAGGAGGTTTGTTGCTGCTTTTTCCTAGTTCTGCTTTGCTCAATGGACCTTAGCAAAATTTTTTTAGTCATCATTCCTTTCCCCAGTATTCCCTTCATCTTTAAGAAACCTAATGCTTAAGACAACCTCAGACAGTTTTCTGGGACAGAAGACAGCAGTACAAAAATCTTAGACAATTAGCACCTTTCTCTGCAGTATGAGCAATAGCAGCTCAAAATATCTCCTCCCCAGCTTCCTGATGGGCCCTCTCCTGATACAGATGAATCACCTCTTAGAAAATACTGGCTGCTTTGCCCATTCCCTTCTTGTTCTGCGCACAGTTTATGAGTGATTGTCAATGTCTTTTTAGTGTTTTTGTCCACACCATGCCCACACTAGAGGGGTCAAAATGCCTTCTTATCTGTTTCTGGCAGATATTGTTAAATGGAGGATCTCAGTGCAAAGCCAGATTTTAGCCTCAATGGAAATTTTGGGTAGGTGTTCTGTCCAGCAAGTGATCACCAGAGCTGGACACCTCTGCTGTATTTTTAGTCCCTGTATCTATGCACCTTTGCTTCCAGTTGGTTTGGGTGGTGTTGTGCTTTGGGAAGGAATTAATTTTTTCTGAGAGTGTGGTAGGGTGCTGAGAGTTTGGGACTTTTGGGTCCATCACTACCTACACTGTGTACCACAACCTGGTGGTCTGTCACGTCGACATGGGCTTATTTCAACCAGATCAGCTCCTTTCTCTGTGCTGTTCCCAGCCTTTTAAAATTTTTGTTGTTGTTGTTGTTTTTTTTCCCCTTGGATACAGAGCATAGAGTGAGCCATGATGAGTTCTCTGGGTCTTCTGCTTTTACATCGCTTTGTCTTCCAGCATAAAGTTCTTGTTCTCTCCACAGTCCCTGTTTCTCTGGCTGAACCACAACAGGAAACTTCAGGCAGTGCCACAGAGTTGGGGTAAACAGTAACTTCTAAATTAATCTCAAAGCAAGATTACTTCGGTTGCAACAGTATTTTTCTTGCTGCTTTAATGCAAAATGAAAGAGAACCAAACCCCTCTGGAAATTCAGGTTACTTTTTGAAGTCACAAATACCATTGTATGGTAGCATCCTTATCTATACATCTTAGAGGAAAGACCTGAGAAGGAATCTGTTGTATTACCTACTGTACTTTGTACAGCAGCGTGGGTTCTTTCTGTCTGTCCTCTGGTTTTCCTGGAAAAAGAATTTGTCTTCTCTTAAATAAATGCCAAATATGATGCTATATAAGTGCCACTTTCTGACCCTATTCTGTGCAAGTTTCATGGTCCCAGTGGGTAGGTCTATCCCATAATTTAAGGCCATCCTCGCATTGCATGCTGAATGGAATCCATAATCCCCTGGGCTTGATCACATTTGCACGCTAAATATGAAACCTGCTGTCTGCAGGTCAGCTCTGTGGCAGGAGGACAAGCAGGGCACGTAGCCATGCTAATGACCAGCTGGCCACTAAAGACAGTCCTTACTGAGAGGTAACAGTGGCTCTTTCTTGGAGGTGAAAACAGTTACGTGGGTAAGAGCAGGAAGAATGGGGGTTCCCCCAGGGAAACATATTGCTGATCTAGATACAGGGTAAAACCTCTTTCAGCAGTTTGATCTTACAAGGATGAGGGATCTGCAGCTGTACCAACATCTAAAGAACATCAGTCCATGCAGCAGTATTCAGCTGCTTCCCCTAAATAGTATAATAGATGCATTTTCTGGAGAAAACCTGAGAAAATGATGTGGTGGGATGACCCTGACTGAATGGCAGGTGTCCACCAAAGCTGCTCTATCACTCTCCTCATCAGCTGGACAGGGGAGAAAAAATAGAACAAAAGGCTTGTGGGTCAAGATAAGGGCAGGGAGAGATCACTCACAGATTACTGTCATGGGCAAAACAGACTTGGGGAAATTAGTTTGATTTATTACCAATCAGATCAGAAGAGGGTAATAAGAAATAAAACTGAATCTTAGAACACCTTTCCCCAACCCCTTCCTTTTTCCTGGCCTTAACTTTACTCCTGATTTTTGTGACCTCCTCAATTGCACAAGGGGACAGGGAATGAGGGTTGTGGTCAGTTCATCACACGTTGTCTCTGCTGCTCCTTCCTCCTCAGGGAGAGAACTCCTCACACTCTTCCTCTCCTTCAGTGGGAGTCCCTTATACAGGGTGCAATTCTTTCCCTGTGAGCTCCTGACAAGATCCTGCTCCAGCATGGGTTTCCCACAGCGTCACTGCCTCCTTTGGGCATCCACCAGCCCTGGTGTGGGGTCCTCCACAGTCTACATGTGGATGCACCTGCTCCAGTGTGAACCTCCAGGGGCTGCAGGGGACTGTACCATGCACTGTCTGTACCATGGGCTGCAGGAGAATCTCTGATCTGGTGCCTCGAGAACCTCTTCCTGCTTCTTCACAGACCTTGGTGTCTGCACCATTGTTTCTCCCACATGTTCTTGCTCCTCTCTCCAGCTGCCGTTGCGCAATGGTTTTTCCCCCTTCCCACTTAATGTATTTATCCTGGAGCTGCTACCACTGTCACTGATGGGCTCAGCCTTGGCCAGAAGTGGATCTGTCTTGACAGATGGCATTGACCGTGTCAGACATGGCGGACATAGCAGCTCCTCATAGAAATCACACATGTAGTCCCCCCGCCACCAAAACCTTGCCACACAACACCAAAGCTGATAAAGTTGCATCTCCACTTGGTGTAAACTGGGGTTTCCCATTGGTTTGAAAAGCTTCCTGCCAACTCAGAGCAGCCAAGTATCTGGCCCCAAAGCTGCTGCTGCTGCTGCGTCAGTTCTCTGGGTAGTATTGCTAAATCTGCAAGAGGGCAAGCACGCCTTGAACTTGCAGATCACACCTCCTTAGCATTGGAGGGACCTCAGATAACTGTAATAAAATGTTCATAAGATGAACATAAAAGCCCCTTGAAAATTTTGGCTTGGAAAAGGTGCCTATGTGGCTTGGTATCCTGGGGTATCTCCTACTTCTCTGCTTACACAGACAGATGGGTCTGCAGGGAGGACTGTGTTTTCTGCTGGTGATGAGAAAAGAGAAAAGCCTGGAGTATTTCCAAGATCATCTCTGTGCTCCCACAAGGCCAGCTTGGTGAAGAGACTTCAGAAAATGGTGAATTATGCAGTGTACTGGGAAAGACATGGGAATTCTCTGAAGACTAATGCAGACGGTGTGAGTCACCCTGTGGGCTTCCCTGCTTCCACCTTCACCTGCAGAGACACCTCATGCCCTCTGTTTTACCTCCCTAAGGTAAATGCCTCTCAGCATCCTAACCTGGTCCCTATGCCTTTTATACAGCAGAACTGAGCTGGAGTACCTGGGGGAAGAGGGCATTTTCCCCATCCCATTCCTATCTTCAGAGCCCAAAAGACGTCATGGTGATGTTAGTCCCTCTGCTCCTCTTACTTTAGGAAAGTGACTTTTGATGTACTAAGTAATAAAGACCCAGCCACCTTTTTTTTTCCTTCCTAGATTCATAAGCTCTAATTCTTATCCTGTCACTTTCTGGGGTCCCACAGAGAATACTGCAACCACAGCATCACATTCTCCCATGAATCCACCTTGTGACTACGTCTGCTCCTGTGCTAATTACCCTGCCTAGCTCTGTTGGTTGAGTGCTTCTGTTATTAAATAAACACTGCTGTTCTATCGGCCTCTGGTGAATTTCTGGAAGCGCTATCCAAACACTTGGAGCATTCTGCTGTCTCTACCTCTTGTGGAATAGATGTATGGAATATGATTTCCTAAGGGTATGTATTTTCTCTGTTAGTGTTGCTCAGGAGGAGAGTGTATTAGGGACTTTTCCCACCTGTGTAGGAGGGCTAAAATGAAAAATATATATTCTGTGTTTCTAAAGGATAAAGAATGTCTTTGAAAAACTCAAAAGGGTCTTGATATCTCCATTTCTCTTGGGTGTGAGAAATGTGCATGTCTTTTTCTAGTGGTGTTTGATTTTCCCATTGCTAGTTAATTTTCCAAACACAGGGATCTGGGCTCAACCTTTGCAGATTGAACCAGCATTTGATAATTTAACCCAGACTGTTTTACACTTTGTTGCCAGAGATGATCAACCTTCCTCTGGAATTTAGTGGGTTGCTCCAGAGTTATTGTGTGCTACAGCTGGTTGAATAATGATGAAATCTGGATGACTCTCTCCTCCTGAATGAGATTCATGGCTATTCGCAGAGGCACTGCAACTCATTAGTCACCAGTATCCCACTGACTACTGGGAATTTATGAAAATGTTTGCAAATTTTAAATGGTTGAAGAATACATTCTGGAAATGAGTTATTTGCTATTTATCATTCACTGGCCTCATTTTTGGAGGCATATCTCACATAAAAGTTTCAGACATTGAGTCTAAGAACAAAAATTATGCCATATGACTATTCACATATCACAAGTGACTGGGAACCAAAGTGAGCCATTTGTGAACAAATTACATTTTGGAAATTATTTATCTGTACTAACTGGCAAAGATTTATAAACATGACTTGAATTGTCCATGTTTGGAGCAAGTCAGTACTTTCCCTGATGCTTTCTTCTTCTGTCCAAGAATCTCATTTTCGATTAGGATACATGATATATAAACACATAAAATTTTAGTCTCTTGTCTGTGCCATTGGGAAAAAAATCTTCAAAATATGAGCAGGATATAACCAATACAGTAATGCCATTCTGATCCCACAAATTACCTGGTACCTGCAAGACATTGTCTCATTCATCTCAGATGAACCTGGTATTTGAAATTTAATGAGCTTTAGAATGATGATGGCTGAAATATTAACATTTGTATTCCATTGTTTATTAAAGCCTGCAGGAAAGGTGTGTATGAGAGACGGCCACATTTTAAAGACTAGGAAAACCTGGAGCAAGAAGCAATTTATAAGTAGGATGAGCCTGCAAGATGAGTGGAGCTTGGGAATATTCCCTTCCCTTGATTTTTTGCATCTTCAGTCCCTGCTTATAAATATTGAACTCTTTGACTAGTTGATGAATGATTCATCAACACAAGCACACGCACAGAGCAAAATAGGGAAAATTTTTGCTTTCATGAGTTTTGTTTAACCACTGTTTTGCTTGAGACAGAACAGAACTCAAGGTGCATGTGGTGATTGCCGATGAGGTGCAGCTGCTGCAAGTCCCACGGCAAGTGTAATTTTGAATAGTGCTTCACCTTCCATGAGTGGCTAGTGGTGACTTTTGTGCTCTGATGGGCAGATCATGCGAGGAGATTGGTTTCACGCAGCAGGACTCTGATCCTCTTATCCTCCTCAGAGAGCTTTGCAGTGTAGCACTACGGGTGCCCTTTTGATCATGCATTTTCTTGCAACACAGTTGTATCATATATCTGTCTTAATAATCTCATTCATTATTTGCAGAAAAAGGTAGAGGTGTCCTATGAACTCTGGGCTGGGATAAAACAAGCTCTTTAACCCTGTCAGTCAGGTCTTGCAAAAACTACAGCAGGCCTGCAAAATGTAAAGTCTCTCCATGCAGTCCGATTCTAGACCACAGCAGTGCTCCAGAAGGACTGGAGATTAGATAAATAGGGTCAAGGACATATCCTACATTCATGGTTGATCAGTGATATAACTACAAATAAGGCAAACTTCTCATTCACCTTGTCTTCTAACCTGTGAGATGGAGACCAGTGCTGGCGATGTATCTGTCAGAAGGAGTCCTGCAAAATGCTCCCCTTGCACACAAGTGGTGTGTGACACCCTGGAGTGGGAGAGTGACCACTGCCATGAGACTGAGGGCAAGACAGAGGCCTCACTGCTGGGGAAAGTGAAGCAGGAGCCTGCTATCAGAGAGCTATGGGTTGTGCATGGCACTTACAGCTGCAATGAAGGAGCTGGTGCTGGGACGTGGCAGGGCTGCATCTGTATCACTCCTGGTGGACAGGAGCTGTGGAATCTGCTCTCCTCTCTGCAGCTTCATGTCTCTTCCTTCCCCAACCCATCTGTGTGATGAGGGTTAATTACAGTTACCCACTAAGAGAGATGAACCAGACTGTGGGAAGAGTAAGGAAAAGAGTAGTCAGTCCAAATAGCAGGGAGCATCTTATGAGGAAATCTGTTGGTGCAAGACTGAAGTAAAGAAGCAAAGAAGCAAAGAAGACACTGAAATCAGATGCTTGGAGAATATAAGGTCAGTCAGAGGAAAAATGGGAAATGTTTTAAGAGGGAACATACAGAAAAGAGGAACATCCTTTCAGGAGACAAAATGAAGAAGTGGATAAAAACTGTTAAGGCTTTTCTGTCTTTGATTGTACCTTGTACAATAAAGTCCTTGATTGTACAGAGGGGGGTCTGCTTACCCTGCTGTTGCTGGCTCCATTTCAGTAATGGCCACAACACTCTGTGTGTAGCTGGGGAAAAAAAAATAATAGAACAATCTGGAAGTAATGAGTCAAGGATAATGTAAGATGACAGTAATTAATTCTTTGAAATAAAATTCCACAGGAGGGGGAAAGAAAACAACCAGAAGGAGGGTTGGGAATGATGCCAGATGGGAAGCCCAGGGGACAGTTCTGGGAGCATACAAACTTGAAACCATTTGGAAATCCATGCACATTCTTAGGGGAGGACCATAGCTGGGCTGAAAGTTCCGAGTAGAACATTTGAATTTGCAGGTTCAGTTTCCTATTTTGCCTGGGAAGCATGACTTTAGTATAACTATCTGCTGTGTTTATCACCTTTCAACGAGTGCTCATTTACTTGTTTGGTTTATAAAGGAAATTTCTGGGGCTACAGAAGCAGAGCACAGTCTGAAAAATACTACACTGACAAACGGTCTGGCTTCCTGGTTCTGCTCTCCTCATTGTTCACAGAGTGTGTGTATGTTAGCATGTTTGTCCCTAAATCAATCTGATATCCAGCCTATTCAGACTTCTTAAACTTACATAAATTTTAGAAATTGTAACAAATCTTTTTAATACAATTTTTTTTTTGTGACTGACTTTTTGGTGACAGTCTAGAGCTGTTAGAACCTAACAGCTGGGTATAGAGGCAGTGAGTAAATACAGTGAAGCAAAGTCTCAGTTCAGGATTTGGAATTTTTGCAGTTCAGGAATTTTGGAATTTGGAATGTGCAGCCAATTGTGTTCTGCTCATCTATAAGTTAAAAGCCTTCCTCTATGGCTTCAGAATCAACAAAGGATCCAGAAATTTCCATCCCTTACGTCTTAATTTACCATGAATGGAACTGATCTTGGAGAGTCAGGGTTTACCATCCATGGTCATGGGCTCTGCTGCAGGTACAAAAATCTGAGTCAGTCACAGTTTATGGCTTTTGGGTCCTTATTGCTCTGAGATCACATCTCATCTCTCCATGGAAGTGAACAATGTTTTGTATGAATTCCACGTATGGAGGTGTAGTTTCTGCACCTATATACGCCAAGGTTCAAACTCCTTCTGAATCTGGAAGAGCTCAAGGCAGTATTTACAACAACCCTTGCTCTAAATTGTCAGGGAGGCTTAGAACAAGCTTCTATCAGCCTCAGTGTTCAGACCCCTTAATTTGGACTAAAGGAGTCTCTCTAAGGGCTGGAAGCAGCAGCAGCAGCATGCTGCGATTTGCAATGCAGATCAGTTGCTAGGGGCTGAAATAACACACCCTTTACAAGCTATTTATTTTTGGCCCTCTGAAATCAAGCCTCAGAGCTCACCTGTTTTGGTTTCAGAAGAATAACAAGGGATTGCAGCAAGGAAGCTGTATGCTAGGAACAGAAGGAAAGCTACTTAGGCTGTGTGCACTATGGGAAAGCTATCCCCAAAACCCACAGGCAGTGCAAATTGTTTTCCCTGCAAAAGATTGATACACACTGAAGCCATTCACATAGGGCTGGCAGGTGTCTAGTGTGGATGTCCCAGGTACCAAAGGCATTTAGAGGACTGTACTTGGGCAGCTAAATTGCCCCTGGCACATTTGGCTACACAGTGCTGGGCTGCATGGAGGTCTAAGCCATTTCCACACCCTTGAACAGTGACTGGTGTTCATTGGTATGAAAAAGGTGCTGCATTCCTCCAGACCAGTCCCAAGGGAACTGGCAGGTGCTGGAGTGGCTGTGGTGCTCTCAGGCCAACTGGTTCAGGTCACCCTGGACTCAGCTGTTTCTCTGACAGCCTTTCTCCTTCCTGCACTCTCTCACTTGCCACAGGTTAATTTTCTGAGTGCAAAAGTGAACAGGGTTGTGCTCTGCTGCTTCCCAAGGATGGGATGTCTGAAATGGATGATGGTGTGCGCTGGAAGGCCAAAGGATCTTAACTTCAGGGAGGTCTGCAGAGGTTAAGGGAATAAGATTGGATGGGAACAGGGGCTCCACAAGTCATGCTCACTCAGCTATGAGCTCCAAATATTGAAGGCAAAAAGATGACTTCTGGCCTTCTTTGTCCACCACTACTCCCTGGGTTTCATCCTTTCAGGCAGAGCACAGCTTCCTGTTTCCCCTCTCATCCCACCTTCTTGTTTTCCTCTTCCCAACACCAGTCACACACTCTTTTTCCCTTTCCTTCCCAGTCTATTTTAACATCAAGTTTTAATGTCAGCCTAGAGAGAGAACATGCATTATTCCTGGATAAAAATGGTGGGAAGTATAGCCTTACCCCATTCAATCTCTTCTCTTAAAATCATCAAAGTTGGTAGCAGCATCACTCTCCTGCATTCTGCCTGCAGGTTTTGGTTTTTCACAGATGGAGTTTTCATTTAATCATACTCATACTGAATGAAAGCAGCACTATTAATTAAACAATGGCCCATCTGGTGCATTGCAAATATCTACAACACTGGGAGATTAATATCAATTATATCAGAAGCTGGACGGATGCAAGAACCTGCAGAGATACACTCTTTGGGTTGTGTTAGAAACCAGACAGAGGAAGAGTGTATTCCTGTGGAGAGATCTCTGGGCAGGGAGCAGCAAGCATCTGATCCTGTTGCCAGCTGTGATGCCAATATTCTTTGTGCAGCTGGACAAGCCACATTCATGAAGGTTTCTTCAGGTGAAAGTTGGGGCAAATTCGGTGTGTTACTCCCAGTTGTACCTTTGAAAACACATCCTGTATTCCTGTACCCTAGAACTCCTCCACTACAAAATCCTTTCTTCAAAACATGCTTTAGGAGCTGTGGAGAAAAGTGTCTACAAGGATTAGGGATAAAACCTGCAACATCTGGTTTGAAATCCCTATTCGTAGTGTTTTAGTTCAGTGTGGTGTTTCCTGGCCCCAAACCAGAAACTCTCCTCTTACCAGTTCTAGTTCTCTCTCTAAACTCATAATTGTGAGCATGCTGATTTGGAAAGTAGATTGTTTTTTCTACACATCATGTCCCAGCCCACTGGCACAGCCCAAGACATCCCAGATTCCTTATGTGCATTATTCTGTAGCAGCAGCTATCCAGAAATCCTGGAAGGTTGATTGTTGTGGTGGCACATAGCTGATTTCTGTCACATATGTAGCAAGTCTGGCACATGTGGTGCTGGACCTGTGCAGATGAAAATAAATCATTTTTGGACATGTTGACCCTCCACTTTTGACTGTGGTGGCAGCAGTGGGTGTGTGTGCTATTTAATCATGGCAGAGCATGTCGTTGGATTTTCTTATGAGAGCACGAAGAAATGGGACAGGAATTGAAAAAAAAAAAAGAAACCAGCTCTGTCATATGATTTTTAAAGCAGCTGGCCCTATCAAGGTAAAGAGTTGTGTGCAGTAAACACCGACTGACTGTGATGAATAGCTATTCAATCAGAGAGGGAGAAGTGCCACTTCACAGTAAGGAAGGAAAACCTATGTCTGTGCTAGAAACAGTGACCATAGATTTGTTATCAGATGCGCAAGCTTTTCTTTTTTCTACATTTAGCTTTCTGTGACAATTAAAGGTCACAAAAGTGGCTTCTTGAGCAAAGGTTCCCTGTCTAAGACCCCAGCTGACAACTCATGCTGGGCCTCGTTTCCCTGAAAGGTAAAACTGATTTTCAATTACAAGTCAGTGGACTTTTTGCTTGAGTGGGAATTAAGTCAATCAGAAGCCAATACTTTTTTCTTCCCTTACTAAATTTCAAAAATCATTTTGTCTTTGGGCTGAGTAAATCCAATGTCAGGCACATTGGCCTGCTCAGATTTAAAGCTGCTTTGGCCAGATGGAATAAAGCAAGGATGGGAGAACTGAGTTGGAACAAATAGAAACCATCCCAAATCCTCAGACTTAGTAATCAGCTTGGCTTGACATGGTTTGGAGACTAGAGAAGTGTTTAGATGAATAAATATCTTTTGCATTTCTTCACTCTGGAAATGCTCCTTGGAAGTTTCCTGTCCCAGATGAGGCTATAGGATATATCCATGTTTCTAATGGGAATGCTGCTGCCCTCAGTGAAGAAACAGTTTCAAGACTTTGTGCTGTGCAGTGCAAGGATGGGGTCCAGGTGCAGCCTCACATAGACTTGCAAATGGTACTAAAAGAAAGTGGCTTTGGGCTTGGTTCTACCATCTGCAACTTACTCTGCATCCTGCTCCATGGGAAATAACTCATTTTAGAATGCAATGGTGCCCCAGCGGAAGATGGGTCATGTTTGCAGGCTGTGGAGCTGCCAGCCCTCTTGTGACACCTGTATGCAGGAGAGAAGAGCTATCCTTGTCTTGACACAGAGGGATTTGAATGTGGCTGGCTTGTTCCTGTGAAAGTCAGACTTCCTGCTCCCCAGTCTATGATGGTAAAATCTCTCTTTTTGGTCTACTTTTTTCTCATCTGTAGAATTTTTTTTATTTATTCTTTTTGATTTCTTTTATTCTATTTATTTATTTATTTAATTCCATCAGAAAGATGAGGAAGAACAGCTGAATGCCTAGAAAAAAGGAAGGAAAGAAACTAAAGCTCAAATGTTGCTCAGCAGTTTGTGCTATAGAGTGTTCCTGAGAGCAAAAACTGAGCAGGACGCTGTAGATGAGGAAACTTACAGAGAACTGACATTTTCAGAAGCCTTCCAGATTTAAGAACATAAGGAACAAAGAAATAAAGTTGACCTTATTGATGCATTAAACCCATGCAAGATTTTGTGGGATTTTCAGGTGAAATTTCTTGTAGAACAGACACAAGGAAGGAAGAAGGTCTCGTGTTTGCTCTAGATTAATAGTATAGATCTGAGTAGGTTAATTATTTTCTGCTGACCTCATCAGTCTCAGGTCAAATTTGTGTTCTCAGCTAACTGAGGATAAGATCTCCTTGGCAGTGATTGGATTAGATGGGATTGTAGCCACTTCTGAAATAAGACTAGAGTGTGATATGAGCCATCCTGATCTTGTTTACACATCTGTCCCCTTGTAAATTCTATATTTTTATATTTATTGATGCTTTTACAGTTTGACAAATATTTTTCTATGAAGAGAAACATAATTAACTTAAGTCATTTATATTAATCAGAAAGGGGAAGACTCATGCAAAACGGGTAATTTTGCACTGAACAGATCGAGTAACCTAATGAATATAGATGATGCTGATTTATGTGTTTACAGAAAAATAACACTGGGCTGGGGGGTGGAGAAAGAAAACAGACCAGGAAAATGGACTGTTAAATGATGTTCTATGATTTCTGTGAAGTCCTGCTCAAGAAGTGTTTCAAATGTAAATGCAGCTTTTCAGTGTGCTTACTGGGACTAAATTACTCAGAATGACAAAGCAAGACATTATAGATTCACTGTTTCTAAATGATGGGCTGACCCCTCACTCCCATAAATGAGCCACATTGTTAAGTGTTTCCACTCATTTATTTCACTGGGCTTTGTAGGGCAAGGACACATTTCTATCAAAGAGAAGGTGCATTTTGCAAAAGCTAATGTCAAGCTCACTACCTTCTTTCTAGGACTTGCATCAAATACTAGTAGGAAAAAACATAGTGTTGAAATGTCAGCCTCATGGAATTAATGACAAAATACCCATGGGATTCAAAGGTGACAGACTCTCCTGTAATGCACTGGATAGCTGTACAACCAGATGCTACATAGATGGAGGAGAATTATCCCTAATCCCATTTGGTGCCCTAAAATGTGCATATTGAAGGCATTGTAGGTATGTGTATAATGAAAACCATCTTGGTCTTTTATAGAAATGCTAAAATCTGTACAACAAATGATTTACCTTCAAAGATATTTCTAGCTTAGCATCTCAGACCTGGCACAGGCACTTGAAACCTCAGGGGGAAGCTAAGAAAGACCTGATGTACACCCAGCAGTTGCACAATGGGCTCTCATGTTTCTCCTCTCTTGAATGAAATAGGTAAATCCAGGCACAAGGGTTTCCTTAGCTCCACATCTCCAAGAGGAGTCATTACCTCCAACATTCAATGCCCTTTTATCAGAACTTGTTACAGCTCTGAAGAGAGCAGTCTCAGATTCACAGCTTTGTTTGCTCAGGTTGCCTAACACGACTAGATTTTGGAGTCATATTTTATTAATCTTTTAAACAATCAATAATGAAGGGGAATAAACTTTGTTGGAAAGCTCCTTTTCTCCCAGAGGCTTTCAGAGAGGTTTGCAGACTGCCTGCAGGGAACACAAAGCGGTCGTTTAATAGTGTGCAGCTTAATGTGTGCTGAAAAGTAAATGAAAAATATCACTTGCTACTTCATCTTCAGCAGAAAATGTGGGGAGATGAAATATAATGATTCTGTAATGTTTCTGCAGGCATTTGTCCAATACTGCAAAACACCGATACTGCTATTGTGAAGGATGAGGCTTGAGTGGTACTGAAAGTAAATTCACCAGCCCGTTTGTAGCTTTTAATGTGTATTGCCTGCCCTTGCTGGTGTAGGGGTTCTGCATGTATGGATGCTTTTCCTTCAGCAGCAGACACCTGGCAGCACTGAGGTGGGCACCTCCAGGGGTTTGATCTGAAAACAGAGCAGGCATTTCTACCTGCAGTGGTTATTAGCACAGGCACCAGGTGCTTAGTGAGAGGTTTGCACCTCTGTCAGCAAAATGCTGCCATCCAGACTAGATGTTTTCTAAAGATCAAGCCAAAGATCATTCACAGGAATGAATCAGGAAAGCCCTAACGTCTCTGTGATGGAGAAGGCTGGACTAGGTGACCAGATTTTGTTTTCCTTCCGGCTCTGCTGTTCGCAAAATGCTTCACAGTTCAGGTTCACAGTCCTGATTTTTGGATTACAAATTGTTTTGCTCCCAAAGGAGGGAAGCATGCCAGTGCTTAATTTTCACTACTGTTTGCTTCAATGTTGCAGTTCAGGTTTTTCTGAGAATACATGCTAAGGATGTCTAGTTTTATTTCCGTCTCAAAAGCTGCTGAACAGTTTATTCAAAGAATTCTAATGAATAATAAAATAAAAATATTGCCCTGCAGAGAGCAGGCCTGGAAATCTTAATTGAAAAGCTTTTTAAAATTATAAATGATTGAAAGATCTCATGCTTTCTGGGATCTGAGCCACCAGGACATATTTCACTGTCTCAAGCCTAATATTGTTACTGATTATGCTTTACAGGGAGTTGTAAGATGTAACCCTCTCTGTCTGCTAAGATCTCTAATATCCCTTGTATTAAACATGGGAGACACCTTGAAAGAATGAGCAAAATTAGCACACGGTGGGGAGTAAACATTGGCAACTTAGACTGTTAAATTACTACGTGAACCAGTCAGTGCAAACCTCTTTCTGCACCTCTGCAAGGTGTCTTTATGGAGGTTTTGCTCTGGTTGAAGTCGATCTCTTCCATTTGCACCTGTGAAAACCTTCTGAATCTAGGCAAAACCTGAACTACTGCTCTGGTACAGGTCATGCCACATCAGATATGTTGTTGTTATTATTATTAGTACTAAATCTGTTCGCTGCAGATTGAGCAACACTTTGGAGTGTGCAGTTATCCATGGGAAGCTCAGAACCACCAGACCCTTGGAACAGAAACGGAGGAAAGTTGATCAGCAATACATTTGATGCTTTGTGATTTGTGCATACCTGCAAAAATCACAGAGAATTGCCACTCTTTGTTTCACTGTTTACCATCTTCAACAAAGAATACAAGAGCCCCCCCATTGAGTGTCGTGAGAGTAACAGCCAGTTTTCCCACAACATTTAGCTTGTCATGGTCTCCTCTTTCTGCCTTTCAGAGAACACGTCACTGGTGCTGAGCAGCAGGTAAGTGGTGCTGTCTGAGAGAAGGTCTAGCAACGCTGGCTCCGCAGCAGCCTCCCACGCACAGCTGAGGTGGCACAGTTTGAAGTGTGCTCTGCTTTTCTACACAGAAGTGGAGGTAAGGCTGACTGGTGGGAGTTAAAAAACCCCAGCTCCTTGTTTGTCTTTCAGAATAGCTTTGATTAGATAATTGCTCCTGTAGAGGCCCATCTGCATTGCCTGAATTCAGTTTTATTTTTTTTTAAACACTGCCACCTATTTCTGTTCCTCCTTCCTTGTTATCATATGATCCCGGCTATGGATTTCCCTGTTCTGATCTTGAGTATCTTTACATCTGAGATGGTCTCTGCATCTCACTGTCTCCTTCTGGTGTTTTCTGTCCTTCACACAACATATTTTGTTAGCTGGGAGAGGAAATAAAGTTATTTCTCATCTGAAGAGAGGAGCTAAAAGTGATAATCAGAGTACAGTAGAGTTTTTGAATTCCAAAGTGCTTTGCCTACACCCACATTGCAGGTGACAGGTGACAGTTTTTATTTTCTAACCTGAGGTAAAACTGCCTGCCTGTGCTGAAAGGGACATTTCAGCCATTGCATGCCAGGGGCCATACTATGCACAGGAGAAATAGTCTTATTTCACACTTTATTATTCACACTTTAGCCCAGCTAAACAGTCAGATGTGATCCCAAAAGACACAAGAAATCCCTGGCTGCTAGGAAAACTTCAGGGATATAAAAAGTGTTTTGGTGTCTCTCTTTTGCATGTGGCATCTAGTTTTGCCTGTTACTGAAGAGACTTATGAAATAGGGGCCATTTCTGAAGATCGGTGATCATGAACTGTCTGCTGCAAATGCGTTTACCTTGCAGGATGGGTTACTTCAGTCAAATTTCTATATGGAAAAAGGTGGCAAATATTAGCAAATAATATTTGCCCTGAGGCAATGGTACCACTTACACTGTGCTCATATGCCTTTTAAAATACAATTGACAAAAAAGTGCAAACAATTTCACTATCATTGTTTTCGCTGATTTTGATCTTACTAAGAGTTTACGCTCACTGTCACAGTTCAGGAGTAGATCTCACATTATTGTGCAAATATGAGCAGATAGTACCATCATTTCTGTTCCCAGATAAAAAAAGTGACACTAAATGAGGAAATTGGTAAACTCAAGGTTAACTCTAGACTTGAGTTCAGGTATTTTGTTGTATATCTTTGCTCCCCTAAAATGTGCCTCTCTCCTTCCTTCTTCCCTGTATTTGCGCTTCCTATCTTGTATTCTTGTACACTGTCCTCATGAACTATTGAACAGCTAAAACATTCCTTACCTGAGGGGTTTCACTCATGTGGTTAAATTGCCCCTATGTTTTGAAGTTTATAGAGCATTTTGAAGCTTTTTCTTGAAAAAAAACCACCATCCCTGGAGCTATTTCTGGAGATAGGATCATGCCAAAATGACCTTGACTTTGAAGACACTTCTGACTCCAAATGTTCCTAGAGATAAAATGCACTAGAATCTTTGGTCAGGAAATCCAAAACTTTGATGTTTGGCTGCATTTGGAGTCCTTTTCTAGCCAGTTTCAGTGCTGGGGATCCTGCTGTTACACAGTGGTTGTCCACAGAACATGCATCAGTAACTCCTCTTTTTCTGGTGGTCTGTTGTTTAATATCCAGAAAAGCTGAGAAACACAATGAGCATTTCCAGATGGTTACTCTCCCATGAAAATAATTGCTATTGCTGGCACAGTGCTCCTTGGCATTGCTGGAAGGCTCTGTGTGATTTGGACAAGACAAGAACCATCAGTGTCACTCAGAATATCATGTGCAAGGACCTGCAACAAAACTAGGGAAAAAGCTGGAGAAGTTTTTTGCCTTTTTTTTTTTTTAAAGAGAAAACGGACTGCTAAAATGGTCCCTTTGTGATCAAACGGAGAACACACTGTTTTTGCTGCTTTCGGTTGTAAGGATCTCATGGCTACTATGAAGTCAGAACAGTTTCTGTAGTTATCAGATGTCCTTTAGTATTAGTTTCTCATGTGCTGTTTTAAAACTATACCTGCACCTAGCACTTCACCTAAAAAGTGAGCTTTAACTCTGCACAATGGCAAAATAGGAACAACAAAATTCTTATCATTCCTGTCAGGTGCCCTTGAGCAGCTGTAAACTAGAGGTGGAGTGGTGGTGGGTGAGGGGCTTTTGCCATCAAAGAAGACAGGCTTACCCAGGACTGAATGGGCAATGCATTCATATTCCCATACCATTACTCAGATATTCTCAGACAATTAGGCAGGGGAAATGAATTTAAAATTGAATACTCTTTAGTACAGATTCTTGCAATTACTTTTATTAATCAACACTGATTTTTAAAACATTTTTTACATAGTAATGTCATAATTTTTGCTGTTAAAGAGAGTAGCAGGGAACCTAACAAAGGCTTGGGAGCTAATGAATCTGATTTTGTATTCCACGTGTCATGGCCCAGAAGGCAGGCCCTGACAGATTTCTTTATTGAACCTTCAGTCAGGCTCTTTGTGAGAGTCATTCTGTAAATGAGGGTTTGTAAGCCGTGACCATGGAAAAGGTTCATTGTCCATAACAGTGGATGGTTCAAGGGCCTGATTAATAGTAGTGAACAAACACTTTCACCTTGAAGGTCGACAATTCAGGTTTAGCCCAGTCCGGCAGTGACAGCAACTTCTTTGCTTCTTGGAACTGTAAGAGACAAGAATGATAGACAGAAAATCATGTGGCAAATTGCACCACAAAAATATACACTGGGGAGAAGAAGGAGAACTCATGCATCTCTAGGGACATCTTTTGTAAGGGTTTAGCTTGTCTGGTAATCTTCCCAGAGGTCAATTGTTTTGGAAGGCTCTGCAATGCCTATGGAGAAGCCTCTCTCACTATGTGGTCTCTTTAGGGAGCCTAAATGGTCTCATTAGCTTAACTGGGTCATGTAAGTGCTGTCCCAAACATGAGTCCTGGTGACAGGTTTGCTGGGAAGACTAAGGAGCATTGGGGTGACACTGAGAAGTGTTTCTGCCATGCTGTGTGTACGGTGACACATGAAGTTGTGTGCACAGAGTGCATGAGCTTTTATCACTTCCTTGGCAGGGTGTTTCCTATTTCCTTCTGTTGTTGTGTCTGTTCCTGGCTTTGGCATCCATCTGCAAGATTGCCAGGACGAAGCAATCACTGAAGAGAGCTGAACCTCTTAACTGCCTCTGATTGCTATTAAAAATGCAACACATTGTGCAGTGGATGAGGAGGAGATAATTTCACTGATGCTGCTCGTGCTGACTCTACTGTGTGGAAAGATTTCAGGAACCACCTTATGACTGCCAAGAAGATGTGAATGCAACAAACATTCCAACTGTGGTTTCTTATGAGCATGTAGAACTTGTGAAGATTTGTTTGTGAAATGAGAGACTGGCCCTCATGAAATCAAAGGATTTCATCTTTAAACTGATTTAAACATACCTCCTGGGCTAATTGGCTAGTTAAGAATCCACTGAAGATTAGGAGGAAGGACTACATGCTTGCATTCTTTCTTGAATCGGTGATGTGGCCAGATGTCAATTGAGGCAGAAAGACCAACCAAAGATTGTGCAGTGAAGTGGATCTGTAAGAACGGAGAGAAAAGTGTGATGAGGCAGGTTATTGCTGATTAAGCATCAGCTATTCATGCCATTAATCAGAAAATCAAAACCAGACTCTTGGATGATAGGGTCAGTGCGCTAATTCATATTAGCAGCAAAGGGAAAGAAGGGTGAGGGTGACTGGTACGCCTTCCTCATACTGCTTTCCAAGTAGCTTGGCAGGCAAAATTGAATTTTACTTTGTTTGCAAAAATTATTCTTCACAATAATATTTCCTTATGCTTCCCAAATACTCTTTACTGTGTACCTTCAAAGTGCATAATAAATTTCATTAATTTACCTTCAAAACATGCTCTACTCTGCTGAACATCTCCTTGTGTTTGCTCTTGCACCACTTTTCTATGTTATTATGCAATTTAGGGCGTGAATGGCAAAATGTGAATATAACAGTGCACCACTCACAACTGGAATGAACAGCTAACTGCTAATTATTCACTAGGAAAGTTCATGGATAACTGTGAATAACAAACACATCTGAGAGTTTTCCAATCTGCCTCTGGACATTTCATAAGTACCGAAATGGCGACATTCATTGTATGATTTATTTGTTGTGAAATGTTTACTTGGCTCTGCTCCCATGTCTATAACATCAAGCCAACAGCAGTAGGACCCTAACAGACTTTCTCATGAGATATCCAGGGCTTCCTTTTTCAAATCTGTTCAGCATATATAAGAAAAACAGCTTTTTTTCCCTGACATTTTAGTGTTTCCAGCTGCTGCTTGATCCCAGAAGCCCAGAAGCATCAGAAAAACAAAAGGAAATGAACAGAGAAGGGATTCCTTAAAAGAGATCTTTCTCAAACAGAAGTCATTGGTAATCAGTGATTCCTTCATCAAGTCCAGTTGGTGCCTGTGTGCTGGTTTGCAGTAAATAAGAGTGAACAGTTCTAACACTACCTTTCAGATCCTGCCAATTTTAAAGCCTCCAATGAAACCTCAGGTGAACATCTAAGGGTGAAGTGGAATCAGTACTGACATTTTTCCTGAACCATTTCTTCCGTATGGCTGGAGATAAGTAAAATGTGTGTTGTCAGGATCCTGAAGCAGCAGTCCTGTGAGAAACCTCTTTTTAAAGAGACCTGTGGACACCCAGTACTGTGCTGTCAAAACTCAAGCTGACCCTGTGTAGCCCTGTTGTCAGCTTGGGCTTCAGACCTTCTCTTGCCTCTTCAGTTACTGAATACTGTGTGAGGACTGCCAGCTCAAGCTCTCTGGAGTGGCTTTCACAATTGCTGGCTATAAAGTTTTAAAGCAGCTAAAAAAAGTTTTATAGCAGCCTTCCAGTACCTAATGGTATCCTGTGGGAAAGCTGGGGAGGGACTTTTTACAAGTTGGTGGAGTGATAGGACAAGGGGTAATGGCTTTCAACTGGGGGTAGGTTTAGATTAGATACTAGGAAGAAATTCTTCTTCTGTGAGGGTGGTGAGTCACTGGAACAGGTTGTGTATCCCCCATGCCTGGAAGTGTTCAAGACAAGGTTGGATGGGGCTTTGAGTAATCTGGCCTAGTGGAAGGCATCCCTGACCATGGCAGGGTGGTTGGAATTTGATGATCTTTATGGTCTGTTCCAATAAACCCTTCTATGGTTCTAAGAAAAGAAATGTCCCTGAAATACTGATTTTGGTTTACAGTCAGAAATCTTAAAACTTCTGTAGATATTTGATATTTTTGGCTCTGGTTAATGAGCATTTTGTGTACTACAGTGGTCATGTTTTCCCACATCTCAGCAACTACAAAAGCTAGAGAGACTAGAACAATAACAACAACAAAAAAAAGATCCTCCCCGAATTCCAGGAGCTGGAGCATTAAGTAAAACACTGCTTTTATAAGAACTGGCTGTGCTAGTTTTGGCTGGGATGGAGCTAATTTCTTCATAGTAGGAAGCATGGGACTGTGTTTTGGATTGGTGCTGGAAACTGTGTAACATAGGGATGTTTTTGTTATTTCCGAGCAGAGCTTATATAGTCAAGACATTTTCTGACTCTCACCCCCATTCCACCAGTGAGGGGGCTGGGGCTGCACAAGGAGCGGGTAGGAGACCCAGGCAGGGCAGCTGATCCCAACTGACCATGATATTCCATACCATATGGCGTCTTGCACATTGTATACAGCTGGAGGGGAAGAAGGAAGGAGGGGACATTCAGGGTGATGGCGTTTGTCTTCCCAAGTCACTTTTATGTGTGATGGAACCCTACTTTGCTGGGAATGGCTAAACACCTGCCTACCAAGGGGAAGTGATGAAAAAATTCCTTGTTTTACTTTGCTTGGGTGTTTGGTTTTTGCTTTACCTATTAAACTGTCCTTATCTCAGCCCACAAGTTTTCTCACTTTTACTCTTCCAATTCTCTCTGTTATCCCACTGGGGGGTAGTGAGTGAGTGGCTGTGTGGTGCTTAGTTGCCAGTGGCATTAAACCATGACACTAGCAAAATTCAGTGCTGTTCTTTCTCTGGAGACTGGCCTCATGTAGGTTGGCTTCTCTGTTTCCATTGTGTGCTTGTCAAAACATTTCACTCTTCCTTTCCAACCTGTGTGGTGACTGCTGATGATCCCAGCTCCTCCCTGCCCCCTGCCTTGTTTTGATTTGAAAAGCGTAGCTCTTTCAGGTAACTTTTAGATCTCTGCCTAAAGATGCTACCCATAATGGGGAAATAATCTCCTGAAATGGAAAGGGAACATTAGCCTGGGCTTTGACATGTCATATCTAAGAGGAGAGTGGAAGGGTTCTGGTAGTGACCTCAGGCAGAGCTGGGCTGGCAGGGTTGCCATGGCAATTAGCTTGTTTATCACATCAAGGTCCCTGTAATCAAACAGCAAAATATGTAATTCAGAGATCACTGGAAGTAAAATATGCATATCTGTATGTATTAAGTTGGAAGAAAAGTAGGCAAAGAGATTGAACTGTCTCAGCAGGTTATCTTCTTTTGGTTTAAATAAAATAAGCATCGGATTTTTCAGCAACT
This sequence comes from Corvus brachyrhynchos, assembly GCF_000691975.1. Lineage (NCBI taxonomy): Eukaryota > Metazoa > Chordata > Aves > Passeriformes > Corvidae > Corvus > Corvus brachyrhynchos. The sequence goes on from NW_008240122.1 coordinate 6,096,216, forward strand.
TCAGTCTCCAGAGGTGATACTGATCAAAATACAGATATTATTGTGGCATGAGTACAAATTGAAAGATATATTCAGATGTGCAAACTGAAATCATACTCAATTCACATGAAGAATTACCCTATGTTGGTTAATGATAGTTTTTTTATTCTTCCCATTTTCATTGAAAGAAATGGTCAGGAAATCATAAAGTAGTGTTAGTTTGGGCCTTGGTTTGAGTTGAGTGAAATAACTCATAAAAGCTGAGAAGTTTTTTTGCATAAGACAGTGTTTGCCTGGGAAATATGTATCACCTTGTGGGAGGATCCAATTTTAAAAATAACCAGATTGGAACTATGGGATATTAACAGATGGATGCTTAAAATTTTAATTCTTTAATTCTTGAACTGTTATTGACATAGGAACAGCTCTGTGATACGCAAACTCCTATACAAATTTACCTGGTTACAAAGTGTATGAGTTTAATTTTGAAGAGAAGCAATAGGCTTGATTGAAAGAAATAGGCATCTCTAGACATCAGTTTGTATGAGATATCTGCAGTAAGCACTAACCTGCTTAACCAGGCTTTAAAGGTCAGGCCACATGTTATTGGAAAAATAATTCTCTTTGGATTCGCAAAAAGTTGTGGCACTTCACCTGTGACTGCAGATTCAGTAGGTGCAAACGAAAAAACCCAGGAATATTACTTAGCCAAATGTGGGAGCTCTTGAGCAGGGAAATTCAGTCAGAGACCCTCAGCCTTCCTACAGGCCCTGGGAGCCCAGGTGTCTCTGCAGAATCTGCTGCCCCATGCAAATGGCCTTTGTGCTGTTTATGGACTGGGCCTTTGCACACATCACTGGAAAGCTTCAGAAACAGAGAAATGACCATACATGAGAGAAACTGGAAGCTTATAGTCAGGGTCTGCTGAGGCAGAAATAAGCCTAAAACATGCACCAAAATATAATGTTATAACTGAGTAAATTATATGCTTCAAAAGATCCCTGCTTACATATTTAGCAAGTGCTGGCTTTGCATCTACTCACACCATACTGTGTATATTTGAGTAACTGGCACAATTCCTGAGGTTAATTACTAAACTAACCAAAGGCCTTGACTCATTTGGAACTGATGGAGAGAGCTGCACTTATTCCTCAAATTTATCAAGCAAACACAATTATGCTGGTCCTGACACACAGCTCTACTAATAGGACAGGCTATTGGAGTGAAACACCCTGTCTTGGCATGTGTCTCTCAGCCTCAGAAACTGTCACACACCATGAGATGAGAGCTGGTGCAGGAGGGAAAGCAATGCCCACCCACTGGATATTCCCCCTGACACCTTGTTCTTAAATTGCATTGCATAAATGGAAACTACAGAAAAATGTTACATTCTCTACCCTGGAAACTTGAGATGTGTCTGCAGATGATTCTTGCTAAGTGGTTTTCTGTTTGTAGGATACAAAGCAGTCTAATTGGCTACAACAAGCAGGACAATAAGCAAGATGAACACACAGCACTGAGGTCTGAGATGGTGTCTGAACCAGCTGCCAGCAAACTTCCGTCAGAATCTTCACTGGGAGCAAGAGCTGAGAATAGTTGGAGAAGAATGGCTCCCAGCCATCCGAGGAGCCCGATGCAAACTGCTGATCTCATGTCTGCTTATCAGCCTTTGCTACGGCTGGCAGATGTGCAGAGGGTGTAACTGCATGTCAATGAACCATCGCCACAGGAATCAAAAGATCCCCTCTCCAGCTTGCCTCACTTGCAAGCCATCGTTGGTGCTTCCTCCCTCACCTTTCTCTGCATGTTTCTGCATCCTGTACAATTGTCCTTGTTCAGGAGGTTTCTCCAGGAGACCCTAAATTGAATGTCTTTTTAAGTAAGCTTTCTGCTAGACACACAAAAAATCACAAACCTATAAACAGATATGAAGGTAGGGCAATGAATCTATCATTTCCAAGGTTGGTTAATTTATAATCTGAAAGCCTTTTCCACTTCTAAAGTAATAAAAATAATATTCTTAAAAAACTTGACGATGTTCCTCATTAATGACTAACTTAGGTGTGCAGTTATGGATATCCCCACTTAATAAAGCCCTCAAATATATGATTAAATCCTACTAAAGCCCAAACTTAAGGGTTTACCTGAAGTGGCACTTAATTTTTTACTGCTTTAAGAGTCCTTCTAACAAATCTTACCTAAATATGGAATTATGAAGCAGAAAGTAACATCCATAGCACCAGAATGATGATATTTTGTCCTGGTTTTGGCGCTAGGGGGGGGGTGAAGAGAGACTTTTCCAGGGAAAAGGAAGTGCATCCAGAGAGAAGGGGTCTCTTCCAGTTAGGATAGTGGGGTTGCATTTGGGTTGGCTTGAGCTCTGTGGTGAGAATTTTGCATGTGAATTACTCTTTCTCTTTTGTACACTTTTAAAATTAATACTGTTGCTGTTACTGTTTTCTTATCTTGTTGCTGTTTCCGTTAAATTGTTCTCTTCTCAGCCCGTGATCTTTACCTTTTGTGTCTCCAATTCTTCTCCTCAGCCCACTGCAGAGGGGAGAAGGAAGGGAAGCAAGCAAATGGCAGTGTGGTTTGGAGAGTCTCAGTGGGAGCACAAAATGGGGGACTACCATTCTTAAACCATGACACATTTACTAACAGAGCTGGTCCTGAGCACTACTTGCTTTTAGAATAGTTTTCAATTTTTGTTTAATCAAGGCTGCGTCCTGCCTGCCTTGGAGAGCTGTCTGCAGCACCTTTGACACAGAATTTCCTAGCCTCCAGCACCATTTTGGCTGTGAAGAAGGGAGTGGCAGTAGATGTACAGTACCAGCCTTTGGGCATCCCATCAGGTGCTGTACAGGTCCCTGGCAGCAATTGCAGCACTCGAGTGCCAGCTGGAGGGATGCGCATGTGGACATATCCACAAGTAGGAATGTGCATGGTGCAGACTGAGATGCCTGTCCTGCCCTCCACCTCCCACTGCTAGCTCTCTGCAATTGCATTTGTGATGTCCTTGTACTTGGGCTTTGCTTTTGGTCACAAAAGTTGAATGGGACAGCCCAGGTGTCAGACAGTTGCCAGGAATATCTGTTTTCCAGTGGGAAAACGGGATACCTGATTACAGACCTAGTGTAGGAAGACTTGAGCTAAAAATTGTAGAATCATAGAATGGTTTGGGTTGCAAGGGGCCTTAAAGGTCATGTAGTCCAACCCCACTGTTAATGTAGAGTAATCTGTTTCTTAAAGAAAAGAAAAGAAAGAAAGCCTTGACAGGCTTTATGATGACCTTTTTAGAGTTTGAATGCAAGTGTTTCATCTAGCAGGATTGCAAAAAAGCCAGCTCTTCATTATGTACAATCTCTGTATCTTCTGGAAGACCTGGTGCACTCTAGCAATCAAAAAGAAAATGTAATTTTGACAATTCTTTAAAAAAGAAGAAGTAAAGGGGAAGGGGGGAAAAAGGGTTGAAAGCACTGGTTTGCTCTATCATAGGTTTATTTTCATGTGGTTTTGTGATCACAGAAGCACTCTGCCAAACTCGCCCTTTTTTGTGAAATATGAATCCCTTTTTTGTGAAATGATGTGAATGAAAGTTCAGTCATTTGCTGGAGTGAAAAGCTTTTTATTCTCTTTAAGTAGGAACCAAATTGCAGTGTGGGCCAAGGAGAAAGTAAGATGAGTGAAGGTCTTGTGCCATACCAGTAAGAAGTCAATGTAGTATTTGAGGACAGTTTATCCAGATGCATACAGCTTATGGCACAGGCACTAGTAGTGATATAAAGCCAAAAAGCTTAAGATCAGGCAGTGAAACCGTAATTAGAAGAAGTGTTTCCCATGGGGGACTACAGAGACACTAGCCTGCAGTGGGTGGCAGAAGTAGAGCTTGACTAGTATCTCTACACCTCCAGGAGTGCATCCTGGTGAAAGTCAATCCCACTCATGGTGTGTTGAGCCACCCGCTCGTCTCCCTGGACAAGGTCTGGTAGCCAGTGCAGCATGCATGCAGGGAGAGATGATACTGTTACTGAGCCTCACTTCACTATCTACTGGTTCCTGGTTTGGACAAAGAATTGCATTTTACTGCTGGTTGTCACTGCTGGGCCTGGTCTGCATGCAGAATAACTCATGTTCTAAACACCTGGCTGTCCTTGTGCGACACTGGTGACAGCGGGATCACTGGTCCCTTCAGTAAAGTCCTGCATGTTTTCATTGACTACTGATTACCACTGACCCAGAGAGCTGTGCTTTCTCCCCAAACTTGGTAGATGTTTCCTAACTCTAACTGCCGCAAGTTATTTTCCCTGAGTCTGCGTTATTCCCCCAGATCCTATGAAACTTAGGAAGTCCATGGCTGAAATACCCTAATGATTCAGGGCTGCTATGATTTACAATCGTAATTAGATCCCTCTGTGCATTATGACTGATTATCTAATTGTGGGATAGACTGCTATGCTTTCCAACAGGATTTCTGTTTCATCCAGTGAACATGATTAGTCCTGCTCTGGGGGGTCCCTTTTGCTCTATTTTCAGTTCTTAGATGGCCTCTATGTTTGTTAGTCTGACTACAAACCTTGTGCCCCCGAGTGCAGGTTAGGGAGAAATTTGGATGTGTATCAACCCCTTCTAATGCCCTGATTTCCCTTGTCAGGAAACCCTGACACACAATGAAAGAAAAACACTGTATTAGCCAAAAAAAAATTTAGTCTGGATAATCAGAGAAGGAGGGGTTTTGAGTGGCTCTGCAGGTAAAGCAAAGTACAGCTTACACGACCTTCATCTCTTACTGCTGTGGATTTTGGGAGGAAATGTTCACAGCAAATGCTTTAGGGACCCGGAGAAGATGGTGGGTGGGGCTGTCATGGTTGAATCAATGTGCTGCTGCTTGGAAAAATGGATTCTGTCTGTGCTGCAGCCACAGGACTTGTGTGTGATGCTGGGCAGAGAGATTCTAACTCTGTGTTTTCCATATCCTGCCTGTGCACAATGCAAGCTGTGGAGTCTGTTTGTAAAACAGAGGAGAGAAATCAGCAACAGACTCAAAGCAATTAAAGTGCGTCAAAAACTAGCATCCCCTACCAAGTCAGGACTTTCAAATGCAACACCCAGCACAGCTGGATGTTTCAGATGTAATATCTGACTGTCTCAGTTCCCCATCTCCACAGGAAGTAGCAATATCACATCAATTCTCAAGATTTGCTGTGTATATCAATCAATTATTTTTGCAAACCACTCAAACATTGTAATGATGAATGTTTTAAAGAACTTATGATTAATGTTGTCTTCAGATTAAGTCTTCACAGTGTACATAAATAACGCCTGGGGTGGTATATAGACAAATTAAGATAAAATGAATTACTGAACAGCTGCTTCTGGGGGGAGAAAATCCACTGTACTCTCCAGGTGGTGAGGGTGCTTGAAGATGGTGTATGTGGGCATGAAATTAAAGACCATTACATGTGCTTAGTCCACACATGACTGAAGCAAGCTTTCACAGACCTCTTTTAATTGTTATCTTTGATTTTGACACTTTTCAACCTTTTCCAGTCAATGTGATGGTTTTTGCTGTACTAAATGTACCAAGGCAATGTGACAACTCAAAGAGATAACTTATTTTTGTCAGGTACATGAAACACATTTTAAAAAGAAGAAAGCAACCCTCTCACATAAATGACTGTAATAAATGCTGGAAATCACATGGCTGGTAGTGACATGTTAGTGCAGCCTTGTCATGAACACTGTGGAGGCCACAGTCCCCTTTGAGCAGCACCAATACAATATTGTTTCCTTGGTCATGTCGTGTAGCATCCCTATCCAGAATTCTGCCATCAGCCTTGGATGTCTGTGTATCTTGGTACATGTTATTCCTGCAAGGGCAAGGAATCACTGCTCAGCCATCTGCTGACTTTTTGAGGAAGGACTGAAGGAGAAACAACTGAGAGGGAATCTTATCAATGCATACAAAAGACTTAAGAGTGGGTGTCAAGCCGATGAGACCAGTAGTGCTCTGTGACAGGTCAAGGAGCAATAGGCACAAACTGAATCACAGGAAGTTTTATCTGAATATAAGAAAAGACTTTTTTACTTTGAGGATGCCAGAGCACTGGCACAGGCTGCCCAGAAAGGTTGTGGAGCCTCCTTCTCTGGAGATATTCAAAACCTGCCTGGATGCAATCCTGTGCAATCTGCTCTAGGTGAACCTGCTTTAGCAGAAGTGTTGAACTAGATGATCTCCTGGTATCTTCCAACCCCAGCCATTCAGTGATTCTGTGGTTGCATGGCTGACAATCCATATTACCCCTCCATTTTTCTGCTTCAGAGTTTGAAGGCTAAATGGTGCCCTGGCTTCTTCCCACCGTTGAGAGTTTGGCTGTAATTTAGTGTGAACATGAGTTGTGGTTGCCATCAGCAATAAAACACTGGACCATGCTTTCTGGCTCAGCTTGAGTGTCTCAGGAAGCCTATGGTGAGTGCTTCCCAGGCACAGCCACCCTGCAGCTGGCACCAGCTCTGCATCCTTGCAGTTTCATCAGTGAAAAACTGCAGGGGGACAGCAGATGGGGACTGCTGCTCCTGGGGACAAGGAAACTGAGTTGGTACTGCTGGCAGAAAGTTCCAGGGAAGTAACTTGGGATAGCTCAGACTTCTCTGAAGCATGACCCGGGCTAGTGATGAATTAGCACACAGGAGTCAGTGAACTTCTAGCCCCAAGGTTTAGTGTTCATCCCCAAGGCTAAATGAGGAGGCTATGTCACAATCCAGCTAAAGCTTAGGTGTCTTCCTTCACTTGGTTGCATGAAAAATATGGGATCAAATCATCTGGTGGTGTTATAGCCACAGGGAGCCTCCACAGGACAGCAAACAGAGCATCTCGCTTGATGGAGGCTTTGGGCATTTTTTCTGTGTGAATGCTCCTGCTATAGCTCTTCCTGGGAGACCAGACCCAGAACTAGCGATGGCGGATGTCTGCCTCTCATCCTCTTCCCTGCCATATGCACCATCTTGCTGTACAAGACCTGAGCACTCCTTTGCATAACTAGTACTTTGTTGTGGAGGGAATCCAACCTATACTAAATTACAGGTTGGCCAATCAGAGCTTGCCAGTTCAGTTTAAAAACAAACAATCTCATCTAATTTCCTGCATGTATGTTTTTCCTGCATATTCTTTAGCTTTGCCTTGGCATTTCTATAGCAGCAGGAGACTATTAGCTTGTCAACAATGGTCTATTGCATTGACATTATCTCTTAATTACACAATTACTTTGTTATGTACTGTAGTACGAGCAATAAAACATTTGAAGTACTTCAAGCAAATACAGTTTTAAAGGTTTAAAAGAAAAAAGACACAACTCAACTCTGATTCAAACTATCTGCTAAGTGTAAGTACTTTTTTTTTCCCTCTTAATAGATTAAGGAATTAATTGTACAATTAGTGCTAGAAAAGGTGTAGGTGAAATGATTGGTAAAACGGTGCGCTTTGTCTTCTTATCCTGATAGACACATCAAGAGAATGGGGCTGCTTTACTCGCATCACTCCTTGTCCTATCACCATGGGACTCCTCAGAAATTAACTGGATGCAGTGCAGCACACGCCACATGGCTGGAGGCATCCTGACAATGACCTGCATCTGCTGCTATGCCATCAGGGAAGTGCTGGCCTGACCACATCCCTGGATACTATGGGGTCACCTCCCAGCACCAGGTCCAAATCTGCAGTAACAGCACTGGGTTTTCACTTCAGAAAAGCTAACCTGGGATATCGTACTGGCACTGCTGGTGCCTGAAGGTGTGCTGGAAACGCAGCTCACAGCCAGGCACTCTAGCAACTCATATCCGTGCCAGGTTATCACTTGCTGGCAGCTGTGTCATGCCCCAGACTTGCTCCCAAAGGAGTCAAGGGTACTTTGTCATTGCCCTTGAATGATTGTAAACTTGGGACTTTGTAGCCTAGATAAAACTGGTGCACTTGGCAAAGGTTTTATTTTAGAAGCAAATCTCCTTATGCCCTTAAAAGTCCAACACTGTTGACTTCTAGACTTATATTTTTTCCCACAACCCTTGCTTCGCCTCCTGACAAAATCAATATACTAAAAATAAATAAATAAGCATACAGTGCAAGCATCTAAATTGAAAAGCAGCAGTTGGCAGAGCCATGAATCTTTAATCTAGATTTAGTCACCCAAATAGAGCGAAGCTTTGCAAGACCCCTCAGGCAAAGCATTTAAAAAATTTTCTGTAATGCACTTCAGAAGGCCATGAGTCCCTTCCCCATTACAAGTATAAAAGAGCAACAACATGGGAATGCTCCCAGTCACTTCTCCCACAGCTCCCCTCAGCCTCTCTCCTGGGATAGACAAGGAACATGATGGTGACTTTGGCTAAAGATTTATGTGTCAGCACAAAGGAGGAGGAAAGGGTTGGTGGGAAGGAGTTGGGATAAGTTGTAGGAGCAGGCTACAGATCCAAACACCTGGAACAGTTTCATTGAGATCCTTGCATTGTGTCAGCCCCTCTCTGAGAGGAAAACCCATTTACAAAGAAGAGCCCTGTTTCCCTGGAGGGTAGTCTGTTTTTTTGATTTTGGGACAACCCTACAGGGAGGATTCAGGGATGATGACTTGAGCAGGACTGCTTTTCTGCTGATGTTGCCAGTCAAGAACTGCACAAATACAGAACAGCAAGATACTTGCAGCAGCTCAGCTCCTCATCTACTCCCATCACCAGAGAATTTTACCTGGTACCTTATTCTGTGACTAGCTCTTTCTGGCATGCAAAGAAAGGTATCATAATGTTGCATTATCAGGAGAAGAATGAGAGAGGAGAAAATGCAGGTCTGTTGTACATCACTCAGGGAATGAAAATCAGCAGCTCTGAAGAACAATCTGAATGTGGATATTACAGTGATGGTTAATGAATAAGGCAGTGAACAGAGCATGCAGGTTTTTACACTAGTCTGCTTCTTTGGGCTTCTCACTGGGTTTGCAACACACAGTTTAGCTCAAATTCAATGGCTGTTCTGCACTGAAATACTTTCCAGAGCTAGAGATAAGTCTAAGCTGCACTGAGATGACAATGGAGATCTCAACTCTCTGTGACATATTGGAGATGGGTTTGAGCCCATTCTGGCTTTGCAAAAGTGTGAATAATTTTAGGAAGGATTTTGAAGGCAGAAAATATTAGCATTTTTGGGAGAAGGAATCCTGTGCATAGAAGTAGCAGGGAATGGGTGAAAAATGAAGAGGGGAATGATTTTCCTTTCACAGAAATAAATGCTTCCTAGTAGCCTCTGGGTAATGGATCAGGAAGTGGATAGAGATTTATTTGTCCTTTTAACATATTCATGTCTCTCTGGCTGTGTGTTGCATGCACTAACTGCTCTGGCAACCCTGGTCTCAGACTCATGAAATGTTTTCAAAATGGGATTTTTGTGTTTTCTGCCTTTGGCCTGATGAAGCTATAATGGAAGAGAAGTTCAAAGGCAGCAGATGCTGAACCCTGGCTCTTTTGTTTTTTCTCATCACATAGATGTAAATATCAGCTGTCAGCTAGGGATTATGCAAAATAATTCATTTTGAATGATAGGAATAAACACTTTTCAAACATCTGCATGAAAAAGAAAAACAGAAGATGCTGACAATCTGAAAGACAGGGGGTCAAGGACAGCATAAACAATTAGCATGTAGACCCGAGAAGAAAGGGTCATGCTTTGTGACACTTGTTGCTGAAAGTGGTATACACTATAGAATTCTGTGCTTGTTTTTGCCTTCTTTTTGGCACTGCTTTTCAGATAGGTCCTGCCCTCCTGTCCCACCTCTGCAGCTCAGTGGAAAGTGATTTGTAAGTGTCTTTTGAGACATCTCATTTTTCAAGCCTCAGATTCAATTTAATTTCTGAATGTTCTTCATAAAATTTGATATTTCATGGTTAAAAATGTTTATTCAACTGTAAAGACCAACATTTAATTTTTTCAGAAATGCTCTCTTGAGTTTAAATTGTGGTCGTTGAGGGTGTTTTTCTGTTTTGAGGAAAATATGAAATATTTTGACACATTTTAAAGCTGATTAATTTTTCATTCTAGTTAAGAAATGTGATGAAAACTGTTTTCTTGGGAAAAATTCCTGACCTATTCTGTTATTCTATTTTGCCTTTTCTGCATATGTGCTGTTTTCCAGCAACAAACAGCCCTGTAGGATCATGGAGGAACTTTGGTCTTTTTCTCTTCTCTGCCCTATTCCTCCTGCCTAGGAGCTACTCTACAGAACAACATAAGCATTTCTTTTTTACTTTCTTTCTTCCTTCTTCAGTCTTGCAACATACCCACCTCACCATGCTCCCACTCTTTTGAGTCTTTCTGCTTTGCCTGTGTTTCTGCAAATGAATAATTTTTTTGCATCTGTTTTTGTGAAAAGGAAAAAATACAAAGCAAAACAAATGAGCACTGTGAAATGTCAAGGAGGCTGTTAAACAACGGCACCTTAATTGCATCTCTAATGGGAGTTCTTATCTAATTGAAAAGCAATGAAGCAGATCATTTTTTTGTTGTAGTTTCTATTAACCACGGCCTGAGAAGTGGAGAAATGGAGAGGAACCACAAAACAAATCTTTGCAAGGACTGGGGGTCCCATTGCCAGGGAGAGGGATGTGACTCCTTGGAGACTTGGCCGCCCACCTTACTTGCCATTGGAAGCATAGATGTTGCCTACAGAAGCCAGTGGGAGGTTTAACCAGCTACAGAGAAGGGGTGGTGGGCAGTCACTAGGTATGTGTCAAAGCCATCTCCTCACGGGGTGGTGTAATACCCACTGAGGTGGAGAGAACTGTAAGTCTCAAAGTTCTGGGGTTTGCAGAGCCTGTTTTTATAAACATTTTATTGCTTAACATCACCTATCTGCGAGTAACTGATGTGGGCAGTTGCAATAGAAACTTTATTTTTGGATAAACTTTAATGAAACCTTGGACCATAGACTGAAGTGCACAAAAAAGGTGGTCTGTACTTAGGATACCCAAGGGCTCCTGTATCAGGTTTACTGCCCATGTGAGGACTGGTTTGCACACACACATGGGCCTTTCATGTCTGCAGTTACTGCCTCTAGGATGCACTGGGGGTGCTGTCCCTCCATGACTTTCTTTTGAGACACATGCACAAGCAATCAATGTTTCTCATTTCTCTTGTGAGAATGGACAAGCATGTGAAAATTGATCTGTGCTTGTCCACTAAGTCCTGCCCTCCCATCTCAAGAAAACCTTGACAGATTCGATCAATTCCACAGCCACCAGTAAGCTGACAATAAAACTAGAGCCTAACATACAGCCAGAATTTAATAATGTAGCACTTTGGGAGAGAAGGTGAGATGGGGTTCCTGCCCCACTGCTCTGTGCTCCTCTGGAAAAGACGCATACTGTTTTGGGGACTCTCTTGGGCTATGGGGATGGGAGGCAAGAGATCCTTCTGGTTGGGTAGGTTAACGCCATTGTGCTAAGAAGCATTGGCAATCTGGCCTCAAAAAGGGTATGGGACTTTACCCATAGCTCTTTTCATTCTCTAATTGGTGTGCAAATCAGCACAATTGGTGCAGGGATGATGGGGATTCAGCGCCAGGACTTAGGACTTAACTATGTTTACTTCTACCTGATCAATTAAAAGTAAAGCTGTATGGTTTTCTTGCTGCTGTATGTAATTTCTGTTTGAAAGTAGATATCTCATGCAATCAGTCTGGAGGCTTAGAGCTTATCCACACCTAATATTTATGAGTGTTTGTGGTGTATAAGTGAAACAAATGATAACCTAAATTGTACTGGGAGAATATGAAGGATCAATTCAGCAAACAAAACAGGCTCTGATCTTGTTAGCTATACAAATACATACAAAAAATCCCATTCAGAGAATAATACGTATCTCCTATTTCAGCAGCTTCTTTCACTCTCTGAAGCTCCGCTAGGGACTGTGTACCCAGGGATCCCACCAGGCATGTCTTTGGCTATGTGTAGTAACTGCGAGTTCTGTATACAGAGTCCTTCCTATCAGCCTGTCCTGCAGGTGCTGCACAATTAACCCTAATCACAGATAATCACAAGTTGAGTAATTGAGTAGCAATTGAGTAGCAATTGAGCAGCAAATGCTGCTCAATTGTCCAAGCAAAGGGGAACAGACCACCCAGTGGACTGGCGGGGGAACAGAGCTTGGCAGAGCACAACTGCCTGCGTGGAGAGCAGATGTAGATAACATTCTTTTTCACGGAAAACTGCCAAAGGTCCCTTAGTGATGATACATAGATAAGGAAACCTCAGAATTTTTATTTCATCTGAAATACTTCTGTGCCAACTGTGGATCCCAGTCAGTAATGATACACTGGGGTAGTGGTTTGGTATAGACTCTGTTAGTAACACACTATTTATTTTTTTTGCTTGCACCTCTTCACATGTGAGCATATTCTTTTCGTGAAAAATATTCTCACCTCTGTTGGTAGAACAGTTTAAGCAGAATTTTGCAATAATTAATAAAACCAACTGGCCAATTTAGTTTTTCTTAAAAAAGAAATCCTGATCGCGATAAAAGTCTCAGCACTGACAGTCTCCTCAGGGAAATTCTGCACAATTACCTTTTGATATCCCTGGCATTTTCTAGCAGCAGAAATCCTGCAGAGTTTCTGAAACAGAAGCTACTGTGCCAGCTTCCTCCAGCAGCCTGGCTCAAAGACAGCTGCCAGATGTGCTGCTGGAGGTCTGCACCTCCCAAAGCTTTTAAGCACCACAGCTGCACATTGTATCCTATTGCTGCACCACAGAGGAGTCTCTTAGTATTAGACAGTGACCTGGGCCATGAGGTCCAGGTGGGGATCCAGGGATGGTTTTTAAACAGCTTGCTTGAGCTGAACATTATGGATAGGGGACAACCTTTAACATTACTGGTGGTTCTGAGGTTACAGCTCTGAGGATCACAAAGGGCTGTGCTGGGAATGTGGACACGACAGAGTGGTGGATATCAGGATCTTCTGCTTGAGGACACACCCTGTGGCAGCAGGTTAGGCTCTTTCCACAGATGGCAACAGGGGCGTGATGGCCTCCAGATTGCTGAAATTTTGGCTCAGACTTTCAGAGACTCTTGAGGCTCCTGAAGTGAATTCAGACAGTTCATTCAGTCATGGGAAGTCTTGTGATCTAATGAGATGTACTGTTTGAGGGCTTGTGGCTAGTTATGCGTCCTTAATTTTCTTTTTTTCTTTTCTAGTCAGATAAAACAGTGCAAATGAAAAGAATAGTGGAGGTGTTGAAGCAAATGAGGGTTTTTTTCTTAATTATGATGTGAACAGAATTATACACTTTAAATGAAAAGTACTATTTGAGGAACAGATAATGTCCTGGAGATATTTTCTAAAAATGAATTTCTATTCTTTCCTTCAAATAATGTCTCCAGGAATGTGCTCTATTTCTGTCTGGCTTTACTGTGTGTATATACAAATATTGCCCCCCATAGAGAGTGAAGAGAACTATAAGTCTTTTCAGGTCACTTTCCATGATTCTCCCTACTCCCTGCATCACCTTTGATGTTCTTACACTGCTGCTGTTCTGGTGATGCTGCCCTCATCCCTCACTCACTACATCTCCATAGAAGTACCTCCACTCTTTTACTTTTCTCCCTGTTAATGGGGGTTGTTCCTTTCTCACCTGGGTGAGAGTGCTTCTCTAGTTATCACCATGTGCAGGGGCTGACTGTACATGGGAGAACCTCCCTGAATGGGGCCTCCTGTTATGGTCCATCAGATTCTTCTTTAACATTTCTTTGCCCTGACATCAAGGAAAACAAGCGATGGGTGAGGGATGAGCCCTGTTTATCAGCCTGAGGTTGTGTCCTCCCTGCTTCCTCAGGCATACTCATGTGCCCCCTTGCACCTGTAGTCTCTTCCCACATGCACCTGCCTGTCTTGGTGCAATGGTCAGCGCTCTTGAGGGCTTGTATCCTGGGTGTTGGTCCCTCTACCATATGTTCAAACAACAATTATGTTTTTAATGGGCTTCCTGGGCTGAAATCAATTTGGATCCCATGTAGAAGTGTCTTCAACAGCCTCTCAAGCTAAAGGGCTGAGCCTACAGAAGTGCCCACAGCAGAAACACTGTTAGAAAGGAACTGGCAAGAGACTCTTGGTGTTAGTAATAGTGTTGCAGAACTGAAACAGAGGAGATAGAAGTCATTAGGAATGAAGAGAGCTATTGAAGCAGAGTAGAAAGGTATTTTAGAGAACTTGGATATATTGAGAGGGGAATGTTGGTAAAAAATATATCTACACAGGCTTATGATTAAAAGCTGAATTAGTGAACATAGGTAAGAGTATTTAAAATGAAAAATTAAGCTAAATAGTTAAGATAGTAATAGTGCACTGGCTTTGGGCAGGTTTTGTTTATCAGACTGCAACTTGTGCTCTGCAGAGAGAGAGCACAGAAGAGCTGGTTGAGCAGTAAGCCAAGCAGCACAGTGGGGATTGCTGGTGCTGGGCTGCTCCTGGGTACACCTTCCACATGCAGCTCCTTGGTGACTGAAGTACAGGGCAACCTCCTCATGCTGGGGATGCCCCTTCAGGTTTTGGGGCTTGTTAATAACTTCTGCTGGAAGTTGCATCTCTGTGAGTGGTATTTGAGCAGACACCAAGGACAGTGTTTTCAAACCTGAATGTTTGCAGTTATTGCCATTCCTTTTCTCCAGATAGGTCTTTGGGTACTAATGGTACTTGAGCAGGTAATGATGCTTCCTACTCCACCTTGTAGCAAGGAAGAGATTATTGGCACCTTTTGAAGAAAAGTACATTGCAGGAAAATTTGGGGGCAAAACTCCTGACAATGTAGTCAGTATGCAACTTGACTTCAGTTACTGAGCAGATTCCCTTCTCCTTGTCAGGTGCTTACCTCTACTAGAATTGTGCTGCTGGCATTACTAAGTGGACTTTGGCAGTCCTTCGGAGCATCTAGCTCCCAGTCCGCTAGCAGCACTTCTTTTTCATGACTTAATTCTCTTTTTCATGTGAAAAGGAGGTCCAAGTAGAGACCAGTCTGCCAAAGGCATTGCCATGACTGCAACTCTTGGGCCCTGCAGTGCTCATACATTGCAGAAGTTCTGAGGGAGTGTACAAACGAAGAAAAAGATGAAAATCCCATCTCTTAAAACACAATTCTGGAAAAAGTTGGGCTCATTTTATTCACACCTGTTGGACTCAGGGCCTGAGGCATTAAAAGGTGGTCTTTAGGAGTGGCTACTAGCATCTACACACAACATGCCTTTACCTTTGTGATTGTTTGATCCTTAAGATATTTAAGATTATTTCATGATAAAAGGAGGGGGGGGAAAGGGTTTTCCCTGCCACAGTAACCTTCACCCTGAAATAAAAACTGCAATGTTTTGGTGTCCAGAATTCCTAAGAAAAACAATGGTTCCAGCAAGCAGTGCTTTGAGACCAACTTGCTGTAGGTTTTCCAAGACCTGGTGGCTCTGTTGTGTTTATTTGGCTTCACTTTTAATTCTATAAACAGTTGGCAGCTGTGAGTGACAGTTGTCCTCAAATTCAGCCTCAAATTTCAGTTTCTTATATGGCCATCTTATATTTTCTGTCTTAGGGAATTGTTATTCTTGCACATAACTACATGTGGTTCTTATTCATATAATTTGCGACAACTTGGTTATCCCCACAGGCATTGCGATTGCTGAAGGCTAGAGCTTTGCAGATACTCTATGGCCTGCCCTAGGAATATGAGGCACTGGGTTTAAGACGCGTATGGGTTTGTGTGAAAAGGCAGATGGGGATGGAAAAGGCTGATTTGAGGCCACTTGCAATGCATAAAAAATAATGTACTTTATTTCTGAGTGAAAATAAAGCTCTGCGAATACTTTATCTGCCATAAAAGAACTGTGTAGGAACATTTCTTTTCAGACTGGAAAAGCTTATAGAGCTATTTTTCTTTTTCTGCTAGAGTTTATTTCCTGTTCTGATGAGCTGGTCCCACCTGCCTCTCAGAGATCTTCCTGGTGAAAGAGACCCTTAGTTATAGCTAATGTTTTCATGTGAATGTTTTAACTTTGGAAAAACACTGCTTTTCAATAAAAATGCTAAATTAAAAGTATTCTGGCCAGCTCATCATATACAGGTGTTTTCATTAACATTACAGAAAAAATATTTTTCACAGAGCTACTTACATTCTTAAGCTGTCATGCTATCAGGGAGCCTTCTCCACCTGCTGGCTCTCACCGCAGCCCAGATCCACCTAGGAGTAAGTCATGAAATCCATGTTAGCTTCAGCCACGAGCTGCAAGAAAGCATTTGTCCCCTGAGTCAGCCTGCCCTAGAGGAGAGTCTGTCCCACTGATTTGGAGATCTTATTGCTATTCACTGTCCTGCATTATTCCTCTGACCTATTATTTCTTCCTCCTCCTGTGCCTTGTCTCCAGGAGCAGCAGGTAATAGAGAACAGGAGTTTTTTTTACTCCTTCAGCAAACATGATTGAGACTTCAATTTCTTGCTCTGCTTGTTGATCCAACGGAGCTAAGCTCATATCCTTCATAATTCAAGGTGACACGACAAGGCTCACTGGGGACTATCCCTGCACACTACATGAACACACAGTCCTATAAATGGTCAAATAGTTTTCCAGTACTTTGACTTCTCTGTTATGTTGTTCACCTCTCAGAAAAAAAAGATTACTCGGTTTTAGCCCATAGCATATTGAATTTGAAGAGCTCTTTTATCCCCTGTTCTTTTAAATTATTGTTATATATTTGTAATAGATAATCTTTCTCACTCCCCTGTGGGAGATGCTGCTATTCCCATTTATGCATGGGGACACTGAGTTGTAAAGAAATTATGGGTGTGGGCTTTGTGGCACTGAGCACTGCCAAAGTTGTGAGATCTGGAGTACCCAGCAATCTCCTCCCAGGCAGAGCCAGTAAAAACACTCTTCAAATAATGCAGAGTATTTTTCTATGACTGCGGAGTGAGACAGTGCTGCAGCAGTGAACTCCTGGACTAAGGATCAACATGGGAAAGACTGCTAGTGCTATTGGCTGATTTTCCCTCTAATTATGCCACACGCTGAATAAGTCTGTTTGAAGATGTCTTTTTCCAAGTACTCTGTGGTACTTTCTCACCCGTCCTCACACACCAGCCATGTCTGTCTTTAAAAGACGGGATTTTGGTGGGATTAAGCATGCAGACAATATTATTGATGTCCTTTTCCCTCCAGAATCCTGAAAAGCACTATCTTCTTGTTTTGTCATGTACTTCTCACTTCCTGCATGGAGTGCCTGACCTACAGAGCCATTTTGGAAAAGAGAATCAATACTTTTGTGTAGCTGCTGATCAGTGAGTGAGTCTGAACTAAAGCTGGAATACTGTGAGGGGAGCTGCAGCCACCAGTGGTACTTTCTGCAGGTGGACAAGCCAGCCTGGACAAAGGGGAACAAAGACATTCCTTCTAACACAGAGCCAAAAAAAAAAAAACACCTCACAAATAAAAAAAAGTTCAGTAAGGCTTTTTGGCATTTGAATAAATTTAGTTTTTCCCTTTATTTTATTCTCATCTTCTGAGCTTTGACTGGGACAGCACACAGAAATGATCACAATAGAATATCCTTGACCAGAAGGACAAGTCTGGGAAGTTTGTGCGGACACGAAGTGTTCGGGTTTCAGAAAGCCATGACTCACAGGACGCCCAGAACCTTTGCTCTGTCCTAATGGGAATTCTCACAGAAGCAGGACAACCAGCTGCTGAATACAAAGCACCTCTGCACCTGCTAATAATCTTTTTTGTTATTGAACCTCCCTCTGCATCAGACACTCGGTATTTGGCTGTTTCTTCCACTTGGCTTTGTGATGTTGCTGTCTCTATTTCTTGTAGTAGCACACCTGCCTCGTGACCCTTTTCCATAAGCCACCACAGACAACTATTACATCCTTTCCTATAGTCAACTTCCTGCATTCATAAATGGAAATTTAGAAGAAATTATTTGGAGGCTGGTGATATCTAAAGGTTCTGAGCTGGGCAAGGACATCTAGAAAGGCTCAGACTGTATTAACAGTTCCATCAGTCCCCCTGTTGCATTGCTTGTTCTGTGCTAGAAATTTACACCCAAAGAGAAAGGCTTTTTCTCAACTACTGCACTGATTTCCTGTAGTGACCTACATGTGCTCTCCACTGTCTTGAGCCTATTGAATTTCACCTTCATTTCCCAACAACCTAATCACACTCATTCCTCTTCTCAGCTGAAGCCTCTCTCTTGCCACTGTGTCAGAAGATTCCTTCTGCCACTTGTCTTCAGCATATCTGTCCCCTTGCTCATCAGAGCAGCAGTCACAGCAGTCTTTGCTCCCACTCCCTGGCTTCCTCCTGAAACTTGCCCCTCCAGGAACTTTGCTGTCCCTCTCTGTACCCTGAGCCTTGCCTGCAGTGAGTGTCTTCAGTTACTCTGTGCAGTGTGGCACAGCTCAGCCCCTGCTGCCTTTCCCAGGAGCCCTTTGAAGGTACTTTACAATGGTTCTAGACAGGAAAATAATGTTGTGCAAATGGTTTCAGCAAAAAAACAAATAAAAAATTTTCTATTTTTGTTTTTATTCCAGAAAAGCAGAGAGAAATGGAAACCCAGGAGACATTCTTGGGTGAATCTCTTTTTTTTTTTTTTTTGTGAATTAGTGGATGGTCAGATCCACCTCTCAGTTTTCAGTGGACAAAACACGCATAGCAACTCTGTAGCTGTAAAGGTCATAAAGGGTCAGAGGAACATGCTATTCTTCTCATCATCCCTCTAAATTCTTCAGAAATCTCTCTATTGGATTTTATTGCTATTTTTTGTGGCAAATTGAGGTCACTCTGCTGGGTGTTGTATAACACGGACAGGCATGAATGTGGGCTGATGCTGCCTGCCAACCTTTGTGCCCAGTGGTGGTACAAGACCTGCTGCTGGTGCAACCTTCCACATGTGCAAGTTCCTTCTCAGGCTGGTTAACAATCACCCACTTCTTCCAGAAGTGAAGGGTCATGACCTCAACCTCCACACCCAGCTGCTGCATTGTCACCATAACAATAGCACCACTGCAACTAGAATGAGGCAATATTTTCCAGGGATTCATTCAGCAAGAAAGTCTCTGAAGTGTGTGAGATCTGAAGAGAGTAGTGAATGACAATTCAGCCTAAAGGCACTCTCTTTCTTCTTGGAAAGTGGGAGAGAAGAATAAAATGATCTAATAAAAGGTATTATGTTTCATTCCTACACACTTTGCCCCTCCAATAAAAAGATGAACGAGAACAACTAGTTTGGCCAACATAGAGGTTTAGCAACTGTTCAATTATTTTGTGTTGGACAATAGGCATTTGGAAGCACTGGAGACAGTGGAAGGGAATTGGGAACAGCTGTTTTACCAGTCGTGGTTCTGCTAATATTGATTAGATTTCTTCTCCTTGTGCCACCATTGCCAGACCTGTAATTGCTAACATCTTTAAATGTGTAGGCATGACTGCTTGATCCAAGTGATAATCAGATATCTGTGTGTTTAATTGTGTGCACAGCTGCAGTGTTAAATATTCAGGCAAACAATTCCTGCAGCAGTTGACTTCTTTCAAAATGTGACCCAGTGAACCCCTGCAGTCTGCTTGAACTGCAGTGACAGCCTTGCCAGTCAGGCACTGTGTCTGCTTCAAAGGCCAAGCTGTCATGTCTTACACACCCAATCTGCAATTCAAGCAGCCCCCTCTTCACATTCCCCAGTCTGCATCTGAGACATTCCCCCAGAGCCTCGTAGCCTTGCTCTGTCCTCACCACGTCACCTGCTTGAGAGGCTGAGACCTGGCATGGGCAGAGGGCGTCTGGGCAGGCTCTGTGCTTTTTCCATCCTGTGACACCATCCCAAGGTGGGTGTGACCCCATCTGTCACTTAATACATGTGGGCCGGAAAAAAGAAAAAGCATCTGCTAGCTTGTTGCGAACTTAGGAGGAACCTGGGTCTTGCGATTAAGGAAATGACTGGGGGCCGAGGGCTCCCGACTTCAGGCTCTGCCTCTGACACAAATGTCCAGATGGCCTTGGGCAAGTCACCTCACCACCTCAGGAGTCTGAATCTGTACTGTTTTCCTCCACCCTGTTGCCTGCCTCATCTCTTTGCATCCATGTGCCTGTGTACTCCTGAGAACCACTACTAAAATGCCTGAGCAATTAAAACCAGCAAGCTTTCTGGCATTAGGATTGTGATGAATCCACCAACCATATTTTCCACTTTCACTGGAAAAGAAATCAAGTGTGCCACAAAAGAAAGCAAAAACCAACAATGAAAATCTCTGCTTGAGTTTTTCAGTTGGTGTAGCAAAGAATTATCCTGGTTTTCACTGTACATGTTGCCTCATGCAGCACAGTGCTGACCCTACGCTTCTGCAACAACGAAACAAAGAGATCCCACTTCTGAGAATAGTTTTTGTCATTAAAACATTTTTACATTCTGGATTTGTAGTTCCAAGATGGGAATGCCTTCCCCCTGCACACCACTCTACTTCTGCCCAGACCATCATAATCTATAAGGAAGCCTGAAGAGGGTAGTGGGATGTGCTGTCTCATTTTTTGTCTGAGATTTGAAATCTGCTGCATTTTTTACAACTGAAGAAAAAAAGATGTGCTCATATATTAGTGTTAAATCTGTTTTCATCCCACACCTCCTTCCACATCTCCTCTCATTCCTTTTAAAGACAGCTTGACTGAGGATATGAAATACAATGTGGGGGGGGGAGGGGGGTCCATACATTTTTTCCCCTGAAGTAAATCAAGATCTTTGCTGTTTCAGTCATTTTGCCTGAGCTATTTGCTTAGTCTTTCCTAGGTGCAGGCCTGGCTGTTTGCTGGGAGATTCAGGACTCAATTGAGCTGTCAGTCCTCACTTTCCTTCTCAGGGCAGCTGCTTCAGTGCAGCCATCATCAACCTAATACATGTGTGCAAACCAAACCAGGTTTGTGCTGAATGAAACTTGCAGCCATTACGATGGTCCTTTTCCATTCCTCCTCCTGATCCTCCAAGGAGAGCTTCAGCTATCAATTATTTGAGAAATTGGAGCCTTCTCTGGGGCATGGGGAACTTTATCTTTGCATGCTGTGCGTAGCAGTGATATGAACTGGGAGTCCCATAGGAAAAACGCTATTATTATTTAAAGAGCTATTGGGTGTCATTGCTCTGCCCTCCACAGAGGTCTCTGCAGCTTTCTGATTGCCTGGCTGTTTGGCTTTACACTGATTTACTGTACTTACATAAATAGGATGAATAATGTTTTTTGCAAATGGTAATTTCCACCCAGCTGTAAGCCCTCTCTTTATTCTGTGTGAGCTCTTGGGTGTTATTTTCTTTCCCATATCTACTTTGGATTGCCTTGATTCTTTTGGGCTTCAAGAGTCTCTCCAGTATCTTCAGGAAGCTTTGCTTGTGTAGCAGTAGCATTGGCAGGGGCTGGGAGACTTCATCTAGAATCACCATGTCCAGTTTTATCCCTCCAGTGCAAGATATCAGCAGAATGGAACAAAATGCTCTGGGTGGATGACCACCAAGAAGGTCAAGGAGCTGGCGTGCAGGATAAAAATGGCTGAGAGATTGGATTTGTTCAGTCTGGAAAAGAGAAGGCAAGGGGAGATATTACTTCTCCTTTTCACCCATCTAGAAAAGAATATAGGGAAGATGGAACCAGGCCTTTCTCAGAAGTGCACAAGATCCAAACAGGAAGAAAAGGATACAAGTTACAGCAAGAAAAATTCCTCTTTAGAAAGAAAAATACATTTCCCAGGAAGATGGTGCAGCACCAAAACAGGGCCCAGAGCATCTGTGGATGTCCACCACTGGAGACATTAAAACTTCAAGCGGACAAGGCCCTGAGCATCCTGCATTATCTTTGAAGTTTTCCTGCTAGGTGTAGAGCTTGGAGCAAACAGTATCCTACAGTACCTTTGCAACCTGAAATTCTGCAATCCTGATGTCTTTCCTGCCTCTCAGAAAAGTGCTGGGGAGAGGAGGAAAACCTCTCTCAGCTCTTTTTTTTGTGGCTATCCACAGTAAAATACACCTGGGAAAGGAGATCTCGACAGGATGGAGAATATAGTCCTCTCTCCCTATTAACACTACCT
This sequence comes from Corvus brachyrhynchos, assembly GCF_000691975.1. Taxonomy (NCBI): domain Eukaryota; kingdom Metazoa; phylum Chordata; class Aves; order Passeriformes; family Corvidae; genus Corvus; species Corvus brachyrhynchos. The sequence continues at coordinate 6,118,322 of NW_008240122.1, forward strand.
GATGTCACTGTCTTTTCCATTTGTGCAGAAATCTTTCAATAAGGAAAAAGGCAAATTGGGGTGTGCCTTGCATTTTCAGATGTTCCGTGCAAATGGCTTGTCTGTGGCTTCATCTATTAAATGGAGCCATTAGTAGAACCAAAATGCTCCCCAGAGTCATTCAGGACGAGAACACTTTCCCTTATGTCCTAGCTGCTTCTAACCACCAGAAGCAATTTCCCATCTCTGGGAGGCTTTTGCTATACACAGCATGTAAGTGATGGCCTAGGACGGCTGTGCGATGTCACCCTAAATCTCTTCTTTGTCGTGCATGATGAGTCAGAATAAATGCAATAAACTGCCATGTGTTGGTAATGGGAAAAGCAATGAAGCAAGGTCCAAAACAAAGAGCCGGCCACTTTGCAAATAATAAGTCTGCAGCTGATATCAGCAGAGATCAGAAAGCCATTGCAATCTTGTGGCCAGCATGTTCCCTCATATGAAATGGGCTGCAGGCTTTGGTCCAGCCCCTCGCCAGAGGCAAGTGTGGGGTGTAGAAGGGCTAAAACTGGTGCGTCTGAGGCAGATTCGGCAGCCTATCTTTCCTACCTTTTAGTACTTTATAAGGATCTGGATGAAAATGTGTTGTTGGATGTGACGTGGGGGATCTTGGCTCTGGCATGAGACCAGTTCAAGTGTAGTAAGTAAGCTTGCTCATTCTTCCTTACCTCATTGCAAGAAGAGTTAGTGGGAGCATTTCATTCAGCATCAATGGGATTCACCTTCATTGCCCCCTTAGACAAAGTTGGCATGGAAGTCTTTTCCATTAGAAGCCATTTTCCTGCTTCTCTGTTCTGACAGCACCTCAGGCCAGACTGAGTGGGTGCTGATCTGTCCATGCCTATGCCTTGCAATAAGCTCCTCCAAGAAGTCCACTTGTTAGGCTCAAAAAGCCAGTTTGTTTTAGGATGCTGATTGAAGTGATTAAGCTTTTAAGAGATGGAAGAAACTCAGATAAGGAAAAGAGAAGAAGTGAGGAGAGTCTTTTCAGGGCACCACAGGCAGGGCAGTGAGTTAAGAAATTATTCAGTTTGCTGGGAGTATTTCAGACAAGAAAGCAGGTTTTTGATTGGGTGAGGATTGTGAGAGTGTGACCTGTGGTAATGACAGACCATTTGACTGTTCCTGTGCCCGTCTCCTACACTGACCAGAATCTTTTCAGGCAAGGGGCATATTTCCACAGCAGAAGTTTAAAAATTCAGAGAGATGAGAGAGGGAGCTATATCTTTCTCTCTTTCCTACCTTTCCACAGCTCACAGCTTGTCTCTCCTTGTTATGATTTGTACAGAACAGACAAACAACCCCATGGTAAGCCCATATCTCCTCAAAACCCACCTGGAGAACCCAGGTCTGACCTACTGCCTCCCTTGTACTGCCAAAACCTTGCAGGGCTTCTCAGCCTCATTAAGCCCAGTCACTTAAGAAATAGGAAGCTGTGGCCATATTTATTCACATCATTCACATTATTCATATATTATGGATTTATTTTTCATTTCCCTACCCTGACCCAATGTTGAAGCACATGTGCAGACACACACATTGGCAAGCTGAAAAACAAGTGGGCTACAGTGAGCATTTCATGTAACACCTTTATAGGATTAAATATTTGAACAGTTCCATTAATCTTGCAATTGGCTGCACTGAACTGCATTACCTGCACTGGCAGCAGCCGGAAGAACGAGTGCCTGACCATGCTTCTAAGGCGTTTACTCTCCTTTCACACTTTGCAGTCCCTGGTAACCAAATCTAGGGAATCTTTTACAGAGCTGACATCCACTGGAGACAGTTCTGTCCTCAACATCCTTTGCAAATTACTTCTTGAAAGAGGTCCCCTCTTACTATTTCTCTTCTTTTGCCTTCCAGTAGACAAGCAACCAGCAAACTGTATAGAGTATGAAAAACATGAGACAGGGAATGCAGGCAAATGGTCCAGGTGGAGGGGATCCATCTCTTCATCAACCTCTTTCCCCATGGTTATCTCCTTCCAAATGGATTACAAATCAGTGCAGATGAATATCTGAGATATCAGCCTCAGGCCCTGTCTTGAGACCCATTTCTGATCCTGGTCTGCTTTTACCTAGTTTCCTCACCAGTGGGGATGTGGTTGCATGGGCTCAGCTGAGAGGTGCTGAGTGCTGGTACTGGTATTCCTGGGTTGAGGGTCTGGCTCAGATCCACTCAGCACACCTCATCTTCCCCTGAATCCTCTGCTGTCCCTGTCACATTCAGGAAAGAGCACTGGATGTGAGAGGTGGTTCCAGTTCCCTTGCCATGCTCTATCCTATTGCAGGGCAAGGGCAAACCATCTCTACTGAAATGAGTGATGTGTGAGTAGAGGCAAGTTGACACAGGTGGGAAGAGGAATATCGGGCTTAAGGTTTGTGTGCAAAGTGTAATAATCTGGCAGTTTCTGCAGACTGCATAATGGACCTGCTCAATGTAAAACTAATTCAGTTTCTTGTGATTCTGGAACGCCTCCTCATTAAAACTGTACGTTCACCTTTCTAAAGAAGTGACATATAAGAATGTGCATATTGCATCATATTACAAAGCCGGGGAAAATTGCAAGCACCATCTCACTTTGCTAGGTACAGCAAACACTGTTGGCATCCCTAACATGAAAGTTTTTAATTTGATAGTTTACATTCCATTAGCATCCCTCATCTATCAAACCTGAAGTGCATAAATGTAGCATGGCATACAGTACTTTGCATTTGCAAAGACGCTGCTGTGAGGTGCATAAGAATATATTTCTTGAGGCTCTCAAATGCCATTTTCAACATGATCTTGCAAAACTAGAAAGGAGACTGGAAGTGGATGGGCTGTACTGACATTATGAGAAAGACATTACAGAGTTACATTTCACAGCCTCAACACAAACATGCCTGTTTACCTACTGACCAAATGATTGCCTTGTCTAATGGTACATCTAGTCTGATATTGTACACTTCCCAAAAACATCACTGACACTTGACTAAGAGGCAAGGAAGGAAATAATGCCCACAAAAACATTTTCCCAGAGGAAGCTACTTCCTGATGTTTTAGACAGTGATCAGCATATGACCAAACATCAATGTCTTTAGTTTGTTGAACTCACTGATCAAAATTTTCAGATACTTAGACGTCCTTAAAGATCTCTATTTTGGGATCTAAAATTGACAATCCCATAATAGATAATGAATTTTTAGCTTCTAGGTGCTGAGTACTCTCTGAAAATTATGCTCTTTTAAAAGAAAGATGCCAGAGTCCTGCTGCCCAAAACCACTACATGTTTTGGAAAATACTGGCTGCTCCTTTTGCAGAAGATTAGCAGCCTCTTGGGATGAGTGAAAAAGGTTACTTCTCCTTTCATCTCTGTGCAGAAGTGCATTGGTGCAGACTCCCACTGCAGATAATTCAAAGGCTTACATATAAGGTTGGTTGTCCTCTGTTATGTGTTTGATTTTATGCATAATAGGGGGCCTTCTTATGGCCCATTTGACACTAGGCAATAATATAAGCACAAGTAGTGGCTGAATGTAATTAAAGGAGGACAAGAATCCTTAGACAGCTATTTGTCTCGGCAGCACAGCACTGTCCAGTGGGACTCTTTTGCAGAAAGCCACTCAGGCAAGGTCAGACTTTGATAAAGAACAGATATCCTGTGACAACTTGAGCTGCACAAGATAAAATAAAAGTAATCACCCGTGATTCAAGATAAAAACCAGCTTCCCTGAGCTCCTAATGTTTTTTTCCTCTGGTCTTTGTACAGCAAGCATTGCATCAAGGCTCACCTGTCATTAGAGAGTGCTTGGACTATTCCCTGACTTAGTTACACAACAGCTTCTCTTTGAAGGGAGATTTCATTTGTGATGCTGTGGATACCATGATGGTTTTTGAGTCTTATATATCCTCAGTCGTAAATGGGGTTAATTTAGATGGCAGGTGTGTTTTGGGGAGGGATCACTGCTTCTGCCAAACCATGGCTCAGTAGTCTAACCTGATATGAAGAGGCATTGCCTGAAATCCTTCCATGATTTTGTTCTTGGCTCACAGGAGTGATACCTGTGCAGGTGCTCACACTGGTGGGCTTACAGAGCCAGCGCTGCTTGGCTACACTTCAGATGCTGAAGTGGCCAAACTCAGCCTTGCTCCTGTTGTGCCTCCTGACACATTAGGAGACCAGACTTCTCCTGGAGACATCAGGAATCTTGAAGCTCCTGAGATTTACTGGGAAGAAGAGGCTTCTCTAAGTACTTAAAAAGGAGCTGAGCTCTATGTCTATTGAGATGCTTCAGAGGACTGGTCTTTCCATAATGCACTTCATTGGCCTTCATCACACAAAGCTTCAGGGATCAGCCTGTATCCAAGTCTAGTGTCTAAGGAAAGAACTAAAGAAAAAGCTCTATTTGAAGTACTCATGAGATTTGCAACTGTGGGATTTGCATGTGCATTTTATGGTCTCCCCTGTCTCTTTAATTTGGTTAAAACAGAGCATCACCGTGTATGTGAGAAACCTGCATGGATTTGAACCAGGCAGTTGAGCCAAAAATCTGGATTCAAACACAATCTGTGCATCAGAGTGGGGATTTCTTCCTAGCCTCAGAGCATCTTCTGTGTCTTCATCCCTGCTAAGTGTAAACAAGCAGACAAAATGCACCAAGAAAAAAAAGTCCACCAAGAGAAACTTAGCCACTGTCATTAGCAGAAATTTGCAAGAAACAACAGAAAATGACAGCACACAAATCCCAAAAGGCGTTGTTACAGACAGCACTGCAGATGTGAGCACGGAGAGCAGATGCTTTGAGACCAGCTGTGAAGGACCGAAGTCAAACAAAATCAGTTACCTTGGGCTGATTCAGAGCAACCAAGGAGAGCTGAAAACCTTGAACCATGAGGCCTATAGCTCCTTCCAGCAGCTATCAGCCAACACCTACATGTGTAAAGAGGCTGAATCCTCCACAACTCAGATTGATCCTCCCAATCAGATGCACTTACAAGTCCCTACAGGAAGCTCCTCATGAGATAGGGATAACAGGATATCTGCCAAGAGCCATGTGTTCAAAGTAAACTCGTTCATGGCAGCATCCATTTCAGAGTAGTATTTCAGTGTATAGGGGTGGATTTGGAGTTTATTTTGGGGAGTCATTAAATACTTGGCTCACCCTTTCTTCTTTGCAAGATGGCAGTCCTGGTATTGTTCACTTACGGGGTAAAGTGCTGCTATGCACTCTCCTCCCCCAGATCTCTCTCCTTCTATTCTCCAAGAGGTTTCACATGTACCCTCCAGCTATGGTCAATATCAGAGTCTGTTTTGATAGCATCAGTCTGTTTGCATCTCTACAGTGTTGGTATTTAGTGAAATGCTTGTACCATACACTGTGTGCCTGCTTCCAATCTATTCTTCTGGCAGTCAGCTTTCATGCAATGCGCCCCCTTGAACTTGCCCTTTTTTCTCCACAGTCTTGTGACATAGATGGAGTCAGCTTCAGACAGAGTCCTCTTGTGGAGGAGGCAGATCCTAAATTCAGGTGGCAGCTTCCACTCCCTTTTGTATCTCATCTGCAAATTATCAGAGGTAAATTGCCTCTGTCATTTCCTTTAGGATGCCTTCAAAAGGTCACCGGAGACCTCTACCTTCTTTCACATGTGGAAATTCAATTTTGGAAAATACAGGTTCCCCAATACAATGCGCTGGGGTGCCTTTGGAGTGTGGCAAGCTGTAAGTGGAGTCAGCACAATGCTTCTATGTGGAGAGAAAATGCATTTCTGAAAGGAGACAAGCACCTTTCAAACCTGAATGCGTCATACAGAACTTAGTGCCTCTGCTGTTGTTGCAGGTGACCTTTTACTCTTCTGAGCGGGTCTTGAGCCCAGAAAGAGGCCAGCACCTTTATGTCACATATTTAAAGCAAGACATCCATCTGAGGCTGCAGAGCCAAATCACAGCTGTGTTTTAGCCCTGGGACACATACAAATTCACATAATTTTATATGTGTACATTACATACCTCTGAACTCACACATATACATACACATTAATATATGTGAACTGCATTTTTGTGTATTTCTGTTACATAGCAGTGAAGGAGGTTGGCTTCTTTCATTGAAGCCAGCACGTGAATTTTTCAAAGCAGAAAAACAAAAGAAGCAAACCCTGCAAGCTCACATGGCTCAAAAGTGGTTTCTAATTACAGTCACTGTTACAGATCACCACTGCTGAGGGATGCAAAAGAGAAAAGCTGAAAGCTGAGGGCAGAATTGCCAGCAGCTTTCAAAACAACATGTGGACTGGCAATGCAGAGTGTGGAAAGCTTTAGTACTGAAAGCCTCCAAGCATGAGAGACAAACAGAAATAGGGAAGGGAGAAGAATGCACTGGCTTGTCACACCATCGCTGGCAGGACCCCAAAGTGAAATCTTTTCACCTATGTTTACTCATTAAGTAACAAAGAAGAAAAAACCTTGAAATGTGAACTGCTACCAGGCCTATGAATGGGATTTCTGTGGAGCAAAGAAAGTAAATAATCAGAATTGGAATATTATATCTAGTGTTTATTCAATAGTTTGCTGAAGCATTCACACTATGAACCAAAACAGACTTCATCTCATCTATGCCAAAATAAAGCTCAGTTTCTGTGCACACAGAGAGCCATAGGATCAGAATTGAGATCACTGAGCCTTTTTTACCATTCATTTATACTGGTTTTACACTATATTTAGTTTGCAGTTATTGCAGCCCAGTGGAATGGAGAATACATCTTAGTATATTCAATATTTACAGAAGAAAAGCCAAGCAAAATTGGATAATACTTAATAGGAACTGTAATACAGACCAGTAATATTCTAGAGACAGACTGCCACAACTAAGAGTTGTCCCTTTCTGTTGTTTATTAACCTTTGACTAACATTTATTTTCCCTGAAGTCAAACTTATTACAACAGTGTGATAGATTTCAGTTTGAAACATCTCAACAGATTTGAATAAAAATGGATATGACCTCCATGGAAGCAAGCATCTTGAGGAACTCCTGCTTCAGGCAGAATCCTGCCCTGGGCAACATGAGACATCTCAGGGTTTAAAAGGAAAAAACAGGAGAAAAGGATATGCAGGTGATGTCAGGGGCCAAAACATAGCAGAGAAAGAGGACAGTGATAAGTGGTCCCAGAACAGCCTGTATATTGATATCCCTGGGATGGGAAAAAATTATAGGGCCTTGGAAGTGGAGCTTTAGTCTTTTTTTCTACCATTCTTTCATGGGTAGTATTCATCTTCCTTATTATCAGCCATTTAAAAATTAGTCTGGGGTCATCATCTAGGCTTGTGTAGACAGTAAAGAGAGCGAACAACCTAGTACAGGATCAATGAATTTACTTCTTGAAGTATATTTTTCTGTCTCAGCCAGGTTATTTAGGGAGTTGTCTAACTTTTAATGGCTGCTGTTAAGCAAGATGATTCCCACCCTTAGTGGGTGTGACTTTCTGCTGGAAGTGTGGATATATTCCTCCGAATGAATTTGAATTTTGAGACATTCTGCAGGGGACAGCATAGATAAAACACAGAAACAATCTCAAGAAGAGCTGAGGGATTAGACTGGCCTCAGACATGGTGGGAGTCAGAGGTTTAAACTGAGAGTAGGTCTTTAAGACAGTCACTAAATATGGTCGTGTGCAATTAGTGGCGATAATGAGATGGAAACACTGCACTGAAAGCTGAGCCTCTGCCTTGTCTGGAGTGACACAGCTGGGCCAAAAGTGGGACCTAGAAGTTTTGGCTGTTTTTCCACCAGCTTATTACAGAGCCACAGTGTGCTCAGGGTAGGACAGGGACTGGTGACTGTACAAAGATTTTTATTTAGTTCAAGCCTATCTATCAGTGCATCTATCAAATGGAGACCCAGCTCTGAAAGAACATGATGAAAAGCAGATGCAAAGGGAAAACCTTTGTGTCACTGGAAGCATTGTCACTGAATTCTGCAGCACTTTACCCCAGTGTAAAAGGAAGTTCAGCCACTGCATTTGCTGAGCTATAAAATTAACGGCTAAAGACATAACGCAGACACTACAGAAACTCTGAGAAGAAATGATAACAGGGTGGAAAATTAAGAACCTAAATGAAACCAAGAGCTGAGGTTGATACTATTAAAACATATTTTTTTAATTAGAAAATCATATTATTAAATCTTTTCAACCCAAGACAAAAGTGTTGTCTTTCACAGAAAATCCTATCTTGTGATTTTTCCTGCTCCTCCTCATTTATTCCGATCTTACTTTTCTCTCTCTAGGAGATGCATTTTCTTCCATAGCTACTTGCATTTATGTGTCCTCACTTAAATCATCAGCATTTTCCATCATTGTCTTCGCAGTTTCTTGTAAGTCTGCTGCAACAGATATGGCCATTCCCACATCTCCTTAGCTCTCTTATCCAGGCAGATATTGACTCATGACTGTGCAAGCCATCCCAGTACTGATGTCTCTGGAAAATCAGGTCCGTGTATAGACTTCTATCCAGAAGAGCTAAATAGGGTCTAGAATTTGATTTTATTGTTTTCTAAATTATTCTGTGTCATGTGTTATTATTTTGGCCCATATACACTCTCCCGACATTTCTATTTACTGTTTATTTGATACCACTATTTTCCTTTTCTTTTTCTCCCATTTCCTCTCTGGAAGACATGCTGGACAGATGAAGGAACTTATAACAAGGAACTTACTACAAGGACATCCTTGGACAATGTGGGGGACCTATAATTTATGGATGGGGGAACAAAGCACAAAGAAACTCAGTGACTTGATCACAGTAAGAAAGCCACAGAAAAAGGGAGGGATTGACTTTGAGTGTTCTGAGCTCATGCTTAAGGTACAGATCAATTCTTCCAGATAAATAAATGAATGTAACAGTAGGCATTATTGATAAACTAATATGTTCATCATGTTTTGACTATGCTATCTATCAGAAAATCCTAAAGATTTCACCCAGAATTGATCTGCAGTGGCATCTTTTACATTTTCTGTGAGTTTTTTGTTGTTGCTGGTTTTTTGTTGTTGTTGTTTGGTTTGGGGTTTTTTTGTTTTTATTTTCTTTTTCTCTTCATGGAGGGGCAAAGAAACTGAATTAAAAAAATGCAGAAAGGCATAAAAGTGCTGGTTTCCATCACACCTAGTCCAAGGCTACTTCTCTTTTCAGGAGGACAAGAGGCTTATTTCAGGGAGGAGCAGAACTGGAGGGCGCTGGCTGGGGAAGATGACACTTTGACTTCTACAAGCTGCCTTCTCAAATGCAGAAGACAAAACTTGTGTCTCACTGAAAGGAAAAGCATTCTCTAGTACCAGCTTCTACCAGCTTGCTTTCCACTACCATTTTTAAAATTAATATGTTATTGTGCTCTTTTCTACTTCATGTAGATTGTCAAGGACTCTCCATGTTACCTAGAAATAGCACATAATGTTACATTTTAATAAAAATAAACTAAACAGCTTGATGCTGCTTGCTAAACACTGTCTACTTAACTCCTTGGTATCCAGATTTTTGCAGAAAGCAGGTTGTATTAACAACCATCATGATATTGGAAGTCTTTGGCATAGTTCCTATAAAGCATGTTAGCTATTTCAGGTGTTAAGGAGCAACTCTTCCTTTGTGAAATGGTCTTTTCTATATATTGTTGAGGACTTCATACAGACACGGTGCTGTTACATCTGTCTGCATGCTCTGGGTGTGTTGGTGCAGTGATCATTTAGTTGGCTCTGAAAGCTTTTCTGAGTCTTTCACTGACAGCAACCAAATGAGGATGCATTACTTCAGGTAGCATCAGGATGCTCTCTGCACAGTGCTTTGGGTTTCCCCTGGATATAGGTTGCCAGGTCCTTCAGTTTTCTTGACGTTCTCTCTGCCTATAATACTTTCTAAGGACAGCTTGTAGCATATGGCCTTGAACTAGATACCTCCCTGAAAACCTGTCAGCCCTCAGACACCTCGCAGAGGAAGTGTCAGTTCTTCTTATCATGATAATTTCATTTTTCTAACCAGCTGCAATATAACTCCTTTTCAACTGCATCAGTGTTCTCTCCTTTTCACCCGGGAAGCACCCTAGTTGCTGACACATTGGCATTTGCTCCATTCTTGTTCCTCTGCAGCTGGATTGAAGAACCTAAAATAACACAGTTAAATTCTTTCAGTTTGGGTTCCTTGAATCTCATGCATTAGGAAGTTCTTTGCTATTTGTGCTGATTTCTAGGCTCATTTCAGTTTCATTCTCAAATGACACATATTTGTTCCAGTATCAGTAGCACTGTATCACAAAGTGATGATTCTTTGTGGACTAAGGAATTATTTCACTTTGAATGGCAAAACTTGAACAAGATTGAATAACTGTTTCCAGAAATTTCTCTGTGTGCATAACAGTTGAGATGCATTCACTGTCTCAGGTTTTTCTTCTCGATTGTTTGTATGCCTGAGCTCCTTAGAAGACTAATAGCAAAATTTTGGAAGCCTTTTTCTGTCCCCTCCCTGATTTCCTTTTAGCACAGCAGCCTGCATTTACTGAAGGCTGATCTTCTTCCCAAACTTTTGTTGATTAACTAGACACATACACACAATTTCTGGTAAAAAAACATGCTTTATTTCCTGACCTCACAGACATGGCATAAGTGGAGTTGTAAAAGTTCAATCTCTAGTACCCTGGCACTCCTCACTGTTTATGATTCTGTTTTCCAACCTGTTTTAGTGAAATCTGCACTTAGGCTGATAAAGTCTTTTTCCAGGCTGCCTGTGAAGGAGTTAGATATGTTTATCTGAGAAACTGTGATAGATTATCCAAACCTCAGCTTTCTAGAAATCTCCAAGATTTTTGTTTCCTGTTGAGGAATGGTGAGTGTGGTAGTTTCCAAGGCAGAGGAGAGAGAAGGGTCCACTGGGGGAGGACTTATGCTCTCTTCAAGGAGAAACTCCCTAATCCCTTTCTACATAGCAAATGCGCAGTGACAGTTCCCTGTGTCCCTGTTCCTTTGGATAACATCAGGAAAGCAAGGAGGTCATTACATGCTGAGAAAAGCAAAAAAGCTCCTGCCCTCTGGCAATCCTTACTAGAAGCAGCGATGTGTCCCACTCACCCGAGGGATGCATTGCGGAGAAAGGGATGGTAACACATCACATCAGAGGGATGGTGAGGGATGCTGCACAGGTATAAGGGAGGCCAGGAAGGTAATGGCTTTTATTAGACTGGCCTATTAATTCAGAAAAAAATAATAAGCCATCAGGTTTTAATCAACCACAAACCAACTGCCCAAACAAATGACTTCATAGACCATTATGCCCTGGCACTTTTCCATCGAGTATTTGCAGGAGAATTTTGCCTTATAAATGTGGAGAACTAACATCTGTACAAAGAGAAGGAACTACCTAGGGAAAATCTCCTACTGGGATTCCTTTCAGTGAGAGGACTTAGACTGCTCAGTGTAGCTACCAACTGATTCTGCAATTTGCTGCCTCATTTAATTTTCTCAACCTAGTATTACATAATCAATAATATCCTGGAGTCCCTTAGACAAAAAGTGCAGACAGTATACCTTTCCGGCTTGTGTTGTTTATGTTTAACTGTGGATTTCATTATCTTGTAATTTCCTTACTTACTTCTCTACTGGAGGTAACACTGGATTAATCTGTCTCCACTTCTTATAAATTGGTAAGGAAAGGTTTAACAGTAAGAAATTATCAGTTTTCTAATGCACGTTGCTGGTATATTCATGTGCCAGAATTTAGAAGTTTTTTTATTATGTACTTTATTCTGGTGTCTATTTATCTTGCTTTTTTGTAGTTGGGGCTGAGGTGTGATACTGTACATGATGGTGAATTTTGAGATCTGTCTGGAAAGCAGGAATTTATGTTGCTTTCTTGTCATTACTTTTCCCATTCCTAATCCTTTTTTAATACATTTAAGACATTTTTGTACATCTATAATGCTTTTTACAAGATTACTCTTTGCTAAGATATGAATCAGTAATTACAATTTATGGCCTTTGGCTTTAGCAAGAAAAATAACAATAACGTCAAGGTAAAGCAAATATTGAGTGGTGTGCTCTTATTATAACGAGGAGTCATGTTCAGTACAAGAGACTGTCTCGGTACAAGAGATGTGGAGTGGGTCCTGAAGAGGGTGACAAAGAATATTAAGGGACTGGAGCATCTCTCTTATGAGAAAAGGCTGAGGGAGCTGGGCCTGTTCAGCCTCAAGAACACACAATTGAGAGGGGACCTCATCAGTGTCTGTCAGTATCTGAAGGGGGGTGCCAAGAGGATGTTTCCAGGCTCTGCTCAGTGGTGCCCAGCAATAGGACAAAGGGCAACAGGCAGGAATTGATGCACAGAAATCTCCACCTGAACATGAGGACAAACTTCTTTACTGTGTGGGTAACTGAGCATGGGAACAAATTGCCCGGAGAGGTTGTGGAGTCTCCCTCCCTAGATTTACTCAAGAGCTGTCTGGATGCAATCCTGTGGCATGTGCTCCAGGATGACCTTTCTTGAGCAGGGAAGATGGAGCAGATAATTCACTGTGGTCCCTTCCAACCTGACCCATTCTGGGATTCTGTGATATGTTAACTGAATACAACTAACCAATCTGACACACAATTGGGACAGTAGACATGAGACTGATGTATTATCAAGGGAAAGAAAGGGAATTCACTGTAGTTCAAAATAAGCAAAACCAGATGAATTATATGATTAAGGAATTAAAGATTGTAACTTCCCTGTGGAATGAGCATTACTGTTATAGAGAGTCTAAAAACTGAGATCATGTTCCCAATATACAGTTATATAAAAAGGGTGTAGTTTTCAGACTAGGTTGGTGCTAGATTTGCACTTTTAGAGTTAGTTATCTGAAAATATTGATATGAACTGCTCCCAGTGAAAGCAGTGAATAGCTGAATAAAACCATAAAATATCTTTTCAAGGCGAGTCAGGAGCAGTCTGGTTTCAGAAGCTGTGACACAAAATCAGATCCAGTGTGACCTGCATTTCTGAAAAATAAAACCGCTTAATATGGATGTCTAAGTAGGGATGTAGGCTCTGCATAGAGATAAGTTCATTAAGAACTTGAGAGTGAAAATCTGTTATCCTCCTCTCAGAAAAATATTTTACTGAAGACCTGGAGTTGTATCAAATGTTTACACGGCATGTAAGAAGTCCGTGTATCCCACCCAGCCATCGCTATACTAGTGAAAGCTATTACTCAGTTTTGAATAGTACTTTTTTTTTTTTTTTGTCCTGGTCATTAGAGGAATCATTTTGAAATGAGGATGTAAAAAGTGACAAAGTGACACTTGACTTTCACAGACACAGCACAGAGGATGCCTGATTTCAGAAGGTGTTTGAACGTTGTGCATATGAAGCATAGCCAGTGTGAATTTTATAGTACAATTAATAGAAAGGTAAAATGTTACACAAGATCAAAACTAGATTATAACTCTTGTACGCTCCTTTCAATATAAAGTAATAAACTTAATCCTTCTCTTTATTACTCTGGTGTAAAGACAGAGTAACCCAACAAAATTAATCCCAAAATGTTAGGTGAATTAATGTATTAGTCATATGGTCATTTAAATCGAAAGGGTTAAGAGGTTGTGGACAACATGTCCTTCACCAGGCAAGAGGTGCTGGCATAGTCTTTATGGTTTTTGCCTGGAACAGGCTTCAGTTCTGCCCCACCTACCAAAGAAACCTTTATTTTATTCTCATCTCATTATATACTATGCAAACAAGTTGGACTGCTAGTCTAGATTTATTAATGCAGTGAGGTATAACACAGTGGAGTGAACTCTAGCTTGGTTGACTTAGAGAGGAGATATGTAAATTGCCAGCAGTCTTCAATAATTTAGTCTGATATGACAGTATGATGAAAGCTGAATAAACTGCCAAAAGCTGTGGTCTTGCCTTCTGCACTTATGATCTGGAATTGAGATTTTGCTGGAAATTATTTAGTGGACTTCCCTGTCTGATGGAAGAAGGTAATAACATGGTTATTATTAATACTCCATTAACAAGCATGTGGTGTTAGCTGAAAAGGAAAAAAGCAATTTCTCTGAGGGGAGCAAACAAGTTTAAAAGCTCCTGCCCCTTTTGCAGTAGAATAAACGTGACAAGGCACAAAAGCCTGAGACATTAGCAGGATGATCACCATTAAGCTATTAATCGTTTTCCATTTTATTGCCGAGGGTTTTATCCAACACAACGCAATTAATTACATCTTTCCTGATACATCTGAAGTTGAATCCTGAAAAGCTTTTTGGTGTTAAATAATACAACATAGTAGACACTATAAATTACAGGAAATGCTGGTGTGATGGATGTTGGACGGTGAATAATTTACGAAGATTAGAACACAGCAAGGAGAGGAACCAGTGGTGGAGCAAAAAATCGAAGTGGAAAAGAAGTCTTCACAGGAGAGCTGAAGAGTTAATGGAAGAGGCAGATCTAGGAAGTTATTTCATGTGGCTTAAAAATAAAAAAAGTTTCTATGCCAGAAATATTCTCATACTGGAAGATATGCTGAAACTGTTAATTTGTGACTGATGTAGAAATGGTCTAGTTAGTAGTGCAAAGGAGTCCAGAAAATTTTGAAAAAAAATTGATCTTTGGAAAAAATCCTTTGCAGGAGTGGGGGGTTCACTTCTCCATGTGTCTTCAGGGAAGGCCAGAAAGGAAAATGCCATTCTTCTCCAGTCCTTGGAAAGGTCACATTTTCATCTGGTTCTGGAGTAGTATCCAAGCAGCCCTGTCTGATAGCTGCCCCAGTCCTGGCTGAAAATTTCACAGCCATATTATGTACCCTGAGGAACAGGGTTGTACCATGGATAAGATTATCCTACACTGAGCTCCAGAGCTGCTGCCACAATAAAGAAGAAGTGGTGCACTTCTGGTGAGTAATACTCCATTAGAGACTCCATTAGGTGATGTGCTGGCCTCTGGAATGTGGAACGAGGGACTGCCACGGCACATTTACTACCAACACCAGAGGAGCAATTTAGGATGACATTGTGAAGTGTAATCAGTAATAAATCATTAATTAATGGCTTTTAAATGGTCTGAGTTCAGTACGTGGTGGTGAGGCTGTCAATGCAGCAGTTATTAAAAAATTCATGTGTTCTTGGTCATAGAACTGATAAATACTGTGAAGTGCTCTTCGATTACCAAGTGGCTGGCAGTTCACTTGCACACCACATTTCTGTTTCTAGTTGCCAATAAATGATGGCTGTGCCCACGTTTTTCAGGCTCCCTGTAAGCACTCAGCTGCTGTTTAGCACTTGTGGGCACACTGGCAGAGTATATTTCCTGAGTGATTGGAGACTAATTTGAATGCCTGACACATAGCCTTGGCTCTCTTCACCTCTCCCTCCCTTCTCTAGCCTCCCAGCCCCAGCTTTTACAGAGTCAGTCAGGCTTACACAGACTAGGTATTAGTAGATTTTGCTCTTCTGCCATTTACCTGATGTCTGGTCTTCAACAGATCAGAAGCACATATATTTGAGAGCTGCTTCATTGCTAAACTGCAGGAAATGATGTAATCACCCACCTGCACAGAGCACTTTGATATATAAGAATGAATATTGTCATAAATTTGTGTTTTGGGGAGTTTTGCAGACCTGAAGAACCTGATTTGTTCAGTAGAGCATTAAATCCTGTTTCTCTACA
>NW_008240122.1:6134045-6139718 GCF_000691975.1 Corvus brachyrhynchos
TTTCACTGCAATGATGGAAGAGGCATAGATTAGCTGCTGAGGCCATGATTTCCAGGCACCGACTGATAATGAAACATCTTTTAATACCAGCACTTGAAATTCACTGTGTACACTAAAGAGAAGGTGAGATGATTTCTTAGTAGAGAAATTGCTTCTGCAAGAAAGAAGGTTTGTTCCTGCTAGCTGATGCCAGCTGGCTTCATCAGAGGATGTGAATGGAGCCATTGCTGGACTGCAATTCAGGACCTGCCCTTTCTCAGGCTTGCTCTAGGCTGATCGTCAGAGCAGTCCTGCTGGAGGAGGAGAACAAATGCAAACCTCCCCAGGCAGAGAAGGGAACTGAATCCCTCTTTCAAGACAATAAAAAAATGCTTGAGCCATCAGATGCTGGGGTGCTCTGGGATAGAGCCCTTGCCCCTCTGGTGCAAGCTGTTTGCTTCTGCGTGACTTTGTTAAACAATCCCTGTCCCAGAGCGGCTCCACAAGGTATGTACTCTTAGAGGAAGAAAGGCAGTTTCTAGTCACTGCTCAGAAAGGGGATTATGAAATAAAGCTACAAATCTGAGAGAATTCAGGTCAATTCAGGTTGATGAACTGCAAAACCAGAGGTGTGCCTCAATGCAGGCTGTAAACAAGTGTGGGCTCTTCGAGAGTGTGATGGAAGCCTCAGAGCTGCTTGTACTCAGTTGCTCTTGTGATAAAAAACTGAGCTGGCCATCTGTGTGTTGGTACTCTCTGAAGGATAGCAGGCATTTTGTTTGGTCTTCGGAGCACCTCCAGCACCAGGGATCATGATCCCTCTGTGAGGGCATACTCCTAAGTATGAGCAGTGCTACAAGTTTGACACTGCTTCATTGCTTTACCAAGGTATTTTCTTCTCCTTATTTTAACATCTGGTGTGAGAAAGTTTTTTCACCAAAACCTTGCTCCACTCCACATATTTCTGTTTGCTCTGAAGAGCCAACAGTTTCCAAGATTTCTGGGCAAAGAGAAAAGCCTTTACCACAGCAAATCCTAGGGTAAAAGTAGGCACGGACACACAGAGAGCAGCAGCAGCAAGCAAAGGGCTATGAGCAGTTGCTTGGGGCATTGAGTGAGTGTCTGTGACCACTTTTCTGCTGGAGGTACTTGTGTTTAGCTGAGATGTAGCACCATGCTCCAGCATTGTTCTTGCTGTTGAGGGTGAGTTAAATAAATATTTTGTATCGGAAAGGAAACCATCCTTGTAGGATTCAGGCTTACACATGGAAGTTATTTCTTACTCCTTCATTAACTAATGTAGGGTATTTGCTGCTCAGGTGATTGTCATTGCACATACTGAAGCACAGGGAGGTTTAAGAAACCTCAAAGAAAAGTACCTGTGTACATGTGCTGAGGGGGTCTCACAGCCTCTTGTCTGTGCCTCTATACCTGGAATATGTTTTTGGAGACAAATGGAAATCACCCATTAAAGCTAGGGCCCCCCTAAAATGGTAGGTGGAACTTTGTCCTGCTGACGTGCAGGTTCACATGAAAACAGCTGGGTGTGTCCTGGAAACTCAGGCACCTCCTGCATACAGGTGCAGAGTTGCTTACTGGGCGGCATTTTAAGATCTGTTGAGGAGAAAATAAAAGGTGGGGTGATAGAAAAGACTAATAACTTTATTCCAAACTACCCATTCCCAAGGTACATTAAAAAATCAGATGATTACTAAAATCAATTAAATCACCATCCAACTTCAGGTCTGTCCCAAGGAGCCTGCAGCAGGCTGATCCACTTCAGCCACAGCCATGGTGAGTCTCCATCCCTGCTGCCCTTAATGCAAAGTGCCAAGAAGAGCATGGAGAGAGTACAGAACTACCTCAAACAAGCTTTCAGAGACTTAGGAATTGAATGCCAGAGGAGTTATACAGTCTTTAGACAGCAGGCAAAGAATGAATTTTGTCTCTGACAAGGAAAAGGTGAATTTTTAGGCAGTTTATGTTGATGTCACCATTTGCATTCTGGCCAGTAGTATTGAAGCAGTTAGTGATCTCAGCCCAGGTCTTTGGGCTGTTGATTATTTTTTGCATCTCTTGAAACCATACCTGTGTGACAAAGATACGGGTGTGTTACTTTCATGGCTATTTGTAAGATGTTTCAAGTATGTGGTTCTGGAGCCTGGAGTTCTGCAGGTTTGGACCCTCTTCATCAATCTTCTATAAGTGCATAGGAAAAACTTCGTTCTCTTATTAAAAAAAGAAGCAAAACTTTTTTTTTTTTGTGCTATAATAATGTTTGAAAATAAAATTAAAATCCATGAAAATGCTGAAGATAATATTAAAACCAGGCTGGTTCAAACCACTTCATCATGAACAGAATTTAAAAATGGTTGCCAGACGGTGTTTGGTGTTGGCTTATTTTTAATTCAAAGTAGGTTGCAGCAGCAGGCTGCACACAGAGTGATGTGCTGGAGCAGGCTTAGAGAACTTCGAAATTTGATATCAAGTTTTGATCTTGCTGCACTAAAGCTGTATGTCCTTGAAAGAATGGCTTCTATCCTGGATTCTGGCCTTTTCCCATGGTGATATGAGCCTTTCTCTGCAAAGAGCCTTGCAATTCTCATGTAAACAGTAATACTAAGAAAAGGAGTAGCAGAAGTATTATCTATATGTGTGCATTGCTTACAGGAGGTAAGAGAAATATTTGAACATATTAGATGGTGGATGAATTTCAGATCCAAGTTTTGAGAGAATAAATCTTCATAGACTGCTCTTTTGCCCTGCCAAGTCCTCTTCCTCTCCTAAGGCTTTGGTCTGAAACAGAAAATTACCAGGCAGCCCCAAAGGAATATGCTGGTTCCCTGCTGGAAAGAGCAGATGCCCAAGATACCCAGTTGCTGCTCTGTGCATATGCTGATTTCCCCAAAGGCATGGCCTGGGCTGCTCTCTCTTCATCTTTTTCAGAGAGAGAAAGGCTCAGTTATTTTCATGCCAGATGCACATGGTCATGCATGCTCAAGTCCTTATACTGCAAAGCTCTCATTCTCCTCTATTTGAGCCTCCAAATATGTTAGAATTCTTGCAGAAAACGTGCAGTCCCTCAAGGCCCCAAGATGTGCAGAAATGCCATAATTCCTCAAGTCCTCAACATACAATTTATTCTCATCACCTTGTCCATGACGTTCCATTCATTTTCAGCTTAGTTGCAGCTTCCATCTTTTTCTCATCTTCTGGGGTAATACCTTTTCTACTCCAAAATCCTCCCTGTAATTCCCAGCTGGACTCCAGTTTATGGGAGCAGGGCACTTGTCTAGAGGTCAGACCTTGATCACTAAGGTTTTTTCTTAATTTACCTGTGGATGAGGTGCTGAAAGACTGGGAAACTTTCTTCAGAAGGCTAGAGCAGGAATTCCAGGAGCACAGGGCAAACATATTTCTTTGATGCTCTGCTGATACCAGGACTACAAAGAGCATTGGCTGCAGTTGCTTTGACTGGGAAGTTTCATCTTCTCCTTTCTGATGGCGTCCTTGACTTCCTTAGCTCCTAGTTCAACAAGTCTCCAGCAGGGGAAAATGCCTCTGGCCTGAGCATAAGTATCAGCTTGACTTGTTTTTGTTTCTAAGATCTCCTTCCCTTCTGCAAGCTCAATGCTGTTCCTCCTGTGTAGCTGGCTGCACTGTGAAAACACATTTGTGTTATGTTATCATACAGAGAGCAAATGGGATAGGTTAGAGAAGCACACAGAAACAAGGGTAAGACAGTTTCCTGAAACACTGACCTTTATTGCTGCTGCTGAGAGGACTGCCACCTTCCCTTGCAGAGCCTGTCCAAGCCTGTTAAATGCCATGCTGTGTGACGCCCTGCTTTGGGAAGGCTGGAAACACTTTTCTACTGCCAGTGGCCATTGAGTATGCTGGGTACTGGATAACCTCAGGAAACACAGAGACTTGGAAGCTGGTGAAATGCCTCTTCTGTCCACTTGTCTCCCTGGTTAGGAATGATATATGCAATAGGTTACACTTCTCCCTGCCGTGACAAGGAGGTGATTTCTCATGCCCATGATCAGCAGAGTTGCTAAGCTACATGCAGGAAGAGCAAACTCAGACACTTCCTTGGTAAAGAAGGTATCTTTATCTTTTCCCTGCTGGGCTGTGGTCCATGCTCACCTGTGCTTCCAAGAGGTCTGGTAGCTCATGCCATTTTTACCTTGGTACTCATTCTTGTAGACCAAATAAATGCAGGCAAATGGTTCCCACAGCCCCAGAAAAACAAGCCCTTTTGGCAATGTGCTCTTGTTCTTTATTGTTTATCCTACAGTAATGAGCTGGTGAGGTCAGGGTCTCCCTCAACTGGATGTTAGCTCTCTCTGTCAGCTAGTGAGAGACAGCCCTACCTGGATGAAATTATTCTCCTAAAAATGAATATGGGGGGAAAAGGGAAGTCTTAAGATATTCCCTTACAGAAACAGATCAGAACATGCTGAAATGTTTCCCAGAAATTTCCAAAAAATTTGGGGGTATGCCAGTAGGTGAATAAAGATCTTCTGAGGACTAATGTAGCAGTCTCTTTTGCATCAGTAGTTCTGTCTCTTCTTTGTCTCTGTCTTTTGCAACACGTTAATGAAGCCAGAGGACAGCCCAGATCCACTGGCTTCCTGGTGTCATTGTGAAGAGCCCCACAACCACATTGATGGAGCTCTTTGTGGTGCCAGCTCTTATGCAGCACCACTGGAGCTCAATTCAGTAAGTGGAACATTCAGGACACTTTAAAGTATTTTTCATCAGGAAATAGTGATTTATCAAAAACTAAACTCCATGTGGAACTAGTTATCCTTTTGGAAAATAAGCTTGTTTCTTACATTTTAAAGATTTTATGATTATTTTTTTTTTAATTGAAAAAGGATGATGTCGGAGTAGGAAGCTTTTTTGTTGTTTTTCATCTCATTTCATTATTTTGAAAGACAGAAATTCTTGTGAGCCTGAACGTGATATACATTCAATACACGTCCTGTATATCACCAGATGGACGTCATCTGGAAACGATGTCACCATCATTTTTAACAAAGTTAGATATCACTTAGGATTTCACAGGGTAGGTGTTCAGGTACATGTTGCTGCTGAGAGGATTGCAGATATTAAAGATGACACTCATTTTCCCTTTTCAGCCATGGTTCCTCAGTTGTCCTCATCACCTACTTACTGTTTCCTTCCATAGCAGTCAAGCCAATACACATCCAGAACTTGGGAATTCAGCTGTCACTTCCCCATTTCTCCACAATGTTCCCTGAATCCTGACACTCCAGCCTTGAGTTCCACCAGAAGTAAAGCTTCATTTAATGTTGTCTAGAAAAGTAAATAATTAAACAAACAAACAAATTAATCAACTCCAAAAATTCACACCTAGTGTCATACATGAACTCCCTAATTAGCTTGGTCTTTGCATGTTAAGTGTTTTGATTAGTTAATTTTGGGTTACACAACTTTAATTGAGTGTTAATGTTCACCCATCAGTCCAGGTACAAATATCAAGTTCTGCTATTAGTGTTTTCACTTGTTCAAAGCAGTTTATCTGCACCAGTTCCAGTTAAAATCCCCTAGTTAAAAGTGTCCCAGTTAAAATTCCCTTTCCAACTTTAAAAAAAGTTGTTTTTCTCATGTTCTCTGTATACTTTTGCAAATGTTTTAAGATGTGTTGGATGTATTTTAATATTT
>NW_008240122.1:6140001-6148451 GCF_000691975.1 Corvus brachyrhynchos
AAAGATCTCTAATCCCTGCGTTCCCGGAAATACCTCTTGAGCCACTAGGATCCCAAATTTTGATATTTTCCTGATTTTTATAATTTTTCAATTTTTCTGTTTTAATAAATTATTTTAATTTTTCTAAGAGTTGTCTCGTTCCTCACACCTAGTTTATCACACATGTGCTTGAGGTTTAAAAGTACATTTCCATATAAACCTGAGCAAGCAGAATGAATATTGTATGGCTGGAACTTGTTCCAATCGACAGAGGTGAGATTGTTTTCTTTTCTGTATTTCTTCCAGTATTTATGAATTCTCAGGATATTTTTCATGGGTTACAGCTTGTTCTTACTTCTCCCCCTTTTTTCCTCTGTAGAGTTTGGTACTATTAGCATTATTATTTTGCTGGTTTCTTTATCAGTTTTATACAATGCAATTGCAAGTGAACATTCAGTAGGTAGGAAATGAGAGCCTGAGTATTTCCAGTGTATTCCTTTACAATGTGTTATATAAGCTGATGTAGGTGATGAGTTCCAAGAAGGGACTGTAAGGCTGGGTGTAACTCCCAGCTCTGCTGCTGGGTGGTTTCAGCAATTTTCCCTGTCTTAGTTCACTCACCAGGAAATGCAGACTATAACACCTCTCATCACTGTTAAGCACTTTACTATCAAGTGATGAAAAAGTCTGTATAAGACTGTCATGTAACCAAAGAGGAAGCAAGGTGAGAATGAAAGAGAAAGAAGTCACACTAGATTACAGAGGAGATGAAGCAGTTTAATCCCACTCTTCCTCAGGTTCAGTATGTTTTAAGGGAAGTATAAGATCTGACATCATGCAGACTTCATGCATAAAAATAATACAAAAAAATCTTTCCACTGCCGTATCCTCCTCTGGATTATATATACAGATATAGTGGTTAAAAAATCCTTTTTCACTGCTTACAATGGCAGGTTGCTTAGTTCTTGTACTTGACCTGGTTTAGATACTTATGCCAGAGCACATATATTTACAAGGTTTGCCTTGCTTTGGTTTGTACTCATCTATTCCTTTCCTTCAAATCCAGTATCACTGAGGGGAAAAAAAGACTCTGTGAGTGCAGCTACCGAAGCTGCATAAATATTCTGAGGTGTGGGTTCAGAAGAGACAGACACAAGGCACTGTGGTTTGGCACCACTAAGAGAAGAGAGACAGATTTCTACTCAAATGGAGTTCTAGTCCTTGACTTCTTTCAGGCAAGGTGTACATGTGAAACACCATTATTCCTTTCACTGGTTAAAAAATCCAATAAATTTGGAATAATAATGATAATATATTTATTAAAATCCCTTGTGGAAAATAGAGTAATCATCAAGCTTCTCTGATGCTTGACCACACAAAGAGTGTTTTGGCCTTTGAATCAATGCTGAATGTGAAAGACTAGGAAAGGAAAAAAAAATATCTTTTTTATACTTCATAAGATATTTGCTCCTTCATTCATTCGTTTCAATTGCATTTGCAGATAGGAGACATGAAGTGTAAAAAAGTTGCTTTTGACTCATAGCCTGGGACTTATAGCACAAAATTTACTTAAGGAAATGCTTTTCCCTCCCTTGCATCCATTGTACCCAAAGTGGTCCTCACAGGGAAGAGACAGCTGAGGGGGTGATCTGGGATGGAAGAGAAAAGGCCAGTGGGACCTTGCTTTGTACCTTGGCTCAGGCCCTTCTCATGGGAATGGGGCACTCACAGGCTGCTGTGCACCTGTAGTGTCAGGGGGAACATGACAGTACATCACCTCTGCCCCCTTCTTCCCCAGCCTGAACTAAGATGGAGGGGCTTTGTAGTGTTTTCTGACAGGTCTGTGTCCATCTCCAGGGTTGAGAAGTGCTCATCCCCAGAGACTGCACTGTCTTTCACATGCTGCACTTGTCAGACCCCATTCTTTGCTGGTAGGGAGACTCTAGCAACAGTGAGAGGAGAGGTCATCAAGAACCCGCAGCATGGCCAGACAAAACTAGCGAGGCAGCCAAGAAAAGTGAGATTCCCTGATCTTGTTTTTTGTGATGTTACCACTCCTAGCTCAGATTCCAGGGAATTGTAGTTTTTGGGATCAAGACAAAATGGTCAGCTCCCCTGTGCCCACTTCAACATACTTTTTCCCTTTTTGTCTGCATCAGTTACCAAGCACAGTGCCCTTCGCATTCAGTCACTGCAGGGATCAGAGGGGCTTTAACTCATCAGAGAATCACACAAGCAAGCTGGTAAGTTCTGCTGACAGCTGCCTGCATTACCTCATTGTCACATCCCTCATCTGTTCCCTGCTCATACCCATTTGGTGTTTGTCTACTTGCAGAAAACTTGGTGGGTTTCAGTGACCCCTTGGCTGCTTGGCTCACACAGGACCTCCTTTCCCTCACCTCTGCTATAACCACATGACCTCTCTCTGGTCGTTTGGACCAATTTCTGTATTTTGCTTTATTCCTCATGCACAAGCCTCCAGGTAGAGGCATGTTCTTTTACAAATGCATCTATTTGGAGGACAAAGATACTGCCCTCCTTTAACCTCTCTGTTGCTAAATTTTCTGCTTATTGATGAGTGCACTTCTGAGGGAACCACTGCACATGCTGAGTACCTGAGCCACTAGCTGACATTAGCAGGAGATGAAATGGTTTCTCTGATGGTTTGAGGTGTCCCTGCAAAGTTACATTCTCTTCTTCTGTCTGTGGGTGGAAAGTCCAAAGGCAGGCTCCCTTACATGGGAAAGCTTGTGAAAGAAAGAGAAAGAAGTTATCATTCATTCCTTTTGGCTTTCTTTGGCAATTTCTCTCCTTTCTGTTGTTTGCAGCAGAAAAGGCCACACAAGCTGGTCTGGAGAGTCACTGTGCTTCTCTTCTATTAAGACATTAAACCAATAATTAGGTTGTCTACTGAAAATGCAGAGAAAAGAATAAATGATTTATGGAGTGCTTGGCATAGTAACTTATATTGTCTGGAATGAATCAGTCTTTCCAAATAGTCACTAAGGAATTACCCCCTTCTCTTCTTCCTGCCTCCAAATACAAATCTCAAAAGCCCAGACCAGTCAGGGGCTTTATCAGTGTCTGCTGGCAGGCAGAGTAAGAGTAGGAGGTCTGAGCTAGTCTGCACTAGGTGATGGAGCATGACACAGAGAGCCAGCTCTGCCTGTGGCTGCCTGGCAGTGCTCTGCCCCTGTTGTATGAGGGTTGCAGAAGCCACATCTCAGACAAAACATTGTACAGCCACTGTGCTTGGGCACAAGCCACACTGCACCATGCCCCAATGCCAAGCACTGCCTGCAGCCAGCCAGGGATTCTCATGACTTATTTTTTTGCTCCCATGTCATCCAGATATCCCATTAAACACCACAACTGTCCCCGTTCATCAAGCTGTGACTCAGTTTCCATTCATGACCCACTTCTTCTACCAGAACCCTATAAAGAAACAGGCACGAAGACCACCCAGCCTGATGTAAATTACAGGGTCTCGTATTTTATGACATATTACATGAGAGGATTCATATCACCCAGACCATTTCATCTTGGGGCCAAAAGCATTCAAAGTACTTTTTTGCTTAGCTTCTGGAATAGGTCCAAATCCCACAGCTGTTTCCACATTGTTGAAGCTCTATGCCTATAAACAGCATTCATGGTTTTTTTTACCTGACAATAGATGGTGCTCTTTCCGTAATTATCTGTCTCCACAGTCCCTGCATATACCTTTTTTTTAAAACTTAAAACAAACATAACAGATTAGCCTTGGGTTTGGGCATTACAAGATTCCAAGCAGCAAAGGTAATAAATAACCACCTGCAAACAAACCTGGAGCACAGATAAACTCTCTGTTATGGCTGATCTGCCACCAGGACTGAAAATAGATCCTCAAATCTTAAAGTGCTCAGGTGACAAGGGGCATTTAAATAGACAGATAAATACACGGACAAGTTACAAAAATAAGCAGTGATCCAAATCTCTTCCCTAGCTTGCACAAAGCAAAACTCTCAGTAACTCAGAAAAGATTTGCCATGGTATTTTCTTCATTCTGTGTTTGAATAAAAAGAAAGGAGATGCTAAACAGCATCAAGCAAACTACACTTTGTTTCTCTGTGTATTAATTTTAACTCCTTGCAAAGCATAGAGAAGGGTTCTGGTTTTTTCTAGGACTTACAGAAGTCACAATAGTAATGAAAATCCAATACAACCATATTTCCCAGTCAAGTTTAGAGGAGGGAAAATCATAAAATACCTTAAAACTTACTTCTCAAATAAAGCATAATGATCAGCATTTAGAATAGTTTAGTGACTGCAAAGCTGTAATTTTTTGGACATGACTTCCTCCCATTCTTGATGTTATCTGTGCCCAAATGAAAGTCTTCAGCCTGACATCTACCTTCAAATCTTTTCCATTCACACAGATTGCATAATGCATCTAATTTTTTTTCTAAATTGATTTTAAATTGAATGTCAGCTTGGAGGTCCTGTTTCTCAGGCTCTTTAGAGACTGAACAAGAGTCTTTGGAGACTGACTAAGCAGCATCTCAGCCCTTTTCCCCAGTTCATTTGAGTCCTCCAAATATGCTCCTCAAAACTGTCCTTGGGTGCTTGCAGCAGTGAAGCTTTCCAGCTGATACTTGCTCTCCGTCACAAGCAGAGCAGAAATACATGGTTTGTGTCTTCCTGAGGGATGCGTCCAGCTGCCCTACATCAGCCAATTAGTGCTGACCACTGCTCACTTATCCTTTACCCCGTGCTTTGAGCCCTCCTGCTGTGTCTGGGGAGGCCTTGGTGGTGTCTCATCCAACAGTCTCAAGTCTACAAGAGTTACACAGGAGCTTCTACCACCAATGGCTACCCATGCATCTCCAGTGCTTAAATTAGGAGCAGAGCCTTGCTAAAGTGGTGCTTCTGGTGAGTGAGGAAAGGGGGGACTTTTCAGGGGGAAGTCATGCAATGAGAGTCAGGAGCTTTGAGTTCTTCTTCCTTCTGTTCTTCACCTTTTTGCTGGCAGGTTCTTCTAGCCTGTTAGATTTAGGAGCTTTTCTGGTGTTTCTTCTGTCCTATTGTGTTTCCTCTCAGTTTGATACATACACTGTCTCCTTTGCTTCTTTCCCCCACACACTCCATCAATATGTAAAAAATAAAAGAGGAAAATATTGTGTTAAAAAGAGCAATTTATGAAAATACTGACCTAATTATATTTTTAGTCAGTAATAGAAATACGATTGACTTCTAAGAAAAATTGTTAGGTTAACAATATTTAGATAAACACGTTACCTGTAAAGTGAAGGGGGAAAATCCCTGTTTTTTTCATAAAAAGTATTAATATTTCTGACTGTTGGTGTTAGAACTTGATGAGAAACAAACCAAAATGCTGAAGTTAATTCTAGGCCAATTAATGCTTAAGGCTGGAGAAAACAAAAATATCTTAGAGTTTTGAAGCTTTCTACTCTTGTATTATTAGTGGATAAATAAATAAATTGAATAAATAAATAAATAAATTGAAATGACAACCAGAAAGACATAATAATAATTCTATCTTTATCAAAAGTTTAAATTCTGATGAAGAGGGATTTTTGAGTGTCAGAGGAACATTCTGCTGACAAATGCTAAGTTAACCTTTAGCATCCATCAGCACTGAATGTACTGAAAGGAAGAGAATATCATGCTGGTGACTTAGAAATGGTATTCCTTCTTACTCTGGTAACAATATTTTCATATTTTCTAATACTCTTCATTTTCAGAAGATAGACACCTTCATATATGATCTAGATTGCAAAGACCAAATCCTGTTTTCATTTATGTTTCTGTAAACCGTTAATACCCCTGCTGAAGTCAGTGGAATTATTAAATTTATGCCACTATAATTAAGAACAGATGCTGCCCTGTGATCCCTAATGCTCTGTGTACCCTGAAGTGTTGTAATGGGTAACCACTGAGGAGTATTTTTGAAGAAGGCACACAATAACATTTCAGTGGAGGACACAGAGGTACTCAAATAAAGCAACCGTGAAATCAAATGACCTTTCCATCTGTTTATGAGACACTTTGTCATCTCCGCTTTGAGACAGCTGGAACAACCAGTGAGAGATCTTAATCTATATCCCAGAGAGTCTTCGCTTCAGTGAAATCCAAAAATACACACAGGCTCCTCAGCTGTCATAGTCCTGTTTCTTTTCCCTCTACAGGTTTGAGCACTTGAGGAGCTTATGTCTTTTGCGTGCTCAGGGTGGGCTCTCATCAGCCCTTCCCCAGAGAAGGATTCATCTGTAACATCCTACAAGCAGTCCTTGAGCAAAGATATAAAATGGATAAGGATTAGCATGAGAAAAAAGAAGTTTCTTTTTTTCCCTCTTGTACTGCAAATAAAGCTCATCACTGGTTTACGTGCTTGGCTGCTTGCCTTAATACAATAAAATCCCACCAGCATTCATGGAGTGGAAACTTTGAGCCTTTGGAACCTCTGACCAGATAGATCCCACATAGAAGGTCAGATGAGAGGTTAGGTGACACAGAGACTCCAGTATCTCATTAATTCCTCACTATAGGCCAGGCAGGGGGAAAGCCTGAACTCTGTTTGGGCTCAAATGGACTCAGAAACTTCATTAAGGTAAGACCTAAGTGCACGCCAGCTGGTCCCTGGTCATGATGTCCCTCTGTGTGTTCTTAAGGTGGTGGGACATGTGACATGATGTATGCTGGTTTGGCGGACACTGCCAGAGAAAAGCATTGGCAGAGATGCCCATGCTTCCTCAGGCATCCTTCTCCCTCCCAGAAAAAGGGGTGCTCAATGCTGGTGTATACCTTAGTCTGGCACCTGGTGTAACACCACTGAAGGCAAAGGAGACAGATTTCTGGAGGGCATAAGCTGGAACAGATCCAGTGAAACAAGTGGACCCGCCATAAATTCTGGTATCAGTCTGTAACTTGTCTACTGTCAGCTTTCCCTGAGTTTGACTCAACTAACTGCCCCAGAGAAGAAATTACTATTTTCCAGTCCTTGCAGCTAGCCAATCCTCAGTTTTGGATTTCAGTTTCTTCTTGCAGGGTGCAATTCAGCCCTGTACGTATCTCACAGCAATCATGTGCATCAGAAATTCTGGTTAATCCAAGAAAGGGCCCTAAAGCAGAGGGCAGGGAAGAGGATCGCATGCTGAAAGGATTCAATTAAAGCCTTAATGACAAATACACTATGTTGAAGAGGGATGGAAGAAAGAAAGCTGCTTGTAGGATTTTCAGTTTAGAGGATTTTTAAAAATGATCTACTGCCGGTGTTTTCCAGTCTGTGTGAGGTGTCTCACTATTGGCATGCATGCCATGCTATACCAGGTATTTAGCACACTATACAAGTGGCATGCCATGGATAATGCTCTAGATCAGAAAGTGTCACACTAGTGTAGGAATACTAAATGCCTTCTTATGCTTCAGCATCAAATCCTCTTGTTTCTCTTGCTGCCAAGACTGCAAAAAGAGATATGCTAAAGTGAGTATGAAAACTTACAAGCACCATGTCTATGGCTTTGTTTGGTTCAGTCTTAGAAGGGTCAGGCATTTTCACTGGCTTGAAAAAATATTTCATCAGCTGAAGGGGCTTCCTAGTACAATTTTCAACTGAGTCTCAGTCTAGATGTTCGTGTGCTCAGATTCATTAAGGCTAGGTGCTTAGCAATATCAACAGATTCAGGGAATGTAATTCTTGTCCATAAATAGCTTTGTGCTTGCTTTGCATAGAAAACAGTTAAAATGAATGGTTTTTAAAGAGAAAAAAGTTCCATTTAATAATTAATTTTTTTTTAGCATCAAAAACAGTGGAGAAGATAGGGTGAGTCCCCACTAACAGCAACACTGGCTTGCATTTCAAAGAGCTGCCATGGAAAAAAAAACCTGAAAAGTTAACCTAGTAATAAAAGTTTCACAGCTCATGCAGCTTTAATTATTCACCGGGACACAAAATCGTAACCATAAATTATAATGCTATGAATGATTGAGGGTTTCTAACAGGCATAAAGTGAAAAGAAACACTTTGCAAAGCTGAGCCATTGTTGGACTAATTAAATGTCTTTGAAAAGGTCCTAATATCCTACTCTGAATTCCCTTATCTCTGTAGGTGTCATTGCAAGTTAACATTAGCTGCCAAAACTGGTCATGCTTGAGCTGATGTTCATCTCTGTTGCTTGTTGCTCAAAGCAAGCCCAAGGAAGCTCTTCTGGGCAGAAGATGCTTTCCCTGGGCAGGAACAGGAGAAAGAACTCAGCTCAACACAACCCCCAAGTGACCCCCTGTCATAGGTTAGCAAGCATAGTCCTGGAAGGGATGTCCTTGCTAAGGGGTGCTTACAGCTCCTCTGGGAACTGATAGAACCTATCAGCTGGCCAGTTTGAATATGGACAATTCTCTGAGCCACTTAAAGTTGTGACCACCTCTGTGATCCACATTTAAGAACAGGCAAACCCCCCCCAAGCTCTCTCTCGTTT
>NW_008240122.1:6149591-6167996 GCF_000691975.1 Corvus brachyrhynchos
ATAATTTTTTTTTTTCTTTTCTCCCTTCTTTTAGGTTTGTTAATAAACTTCTTTATATTCTTTCAAGTTTGGTGCCTGCTTTGCATTTCTCCTAATTCTTATCTCACAGCAGATAAACAGTAATGAGTATCTTGGACCAAACCACTACACTAAATTGGTGTTTCTGCCCAGTTACAAACCGAACCCGCGACACCCCCCATGGTACAAAGGTCTGCCTCAAGCTGGCATGAAACTTCATGAAGACAGATGCTTATTCTTATTCTGCCTACTGAAGTAGAAAAATGACTTATCTCAAGAAAAGAGTGAATTTGCTCAATAGCACTCTCAAAGGAGTCTGATGAGACCTAGTCTTCTCCCACTCTGGGTTTTATGCTTCACACAGAAGTGGAAGTTGGTCTTGGAGAAGAAGCGAAAGCTTCTTCCTGCTATTAAACTGGAATAACACTCACATGGCTGCCTGAGAACAGAATTCCTACCTTCAGGTCACCCAGGAAAAAAACCCTTATCTTAAGAAACTAGGAGCTGGCAGGAAACAGAAATTGCACTGTATGTTGGAAAGAAAAAACCCCCAAACAAATAGTGAATAAGGCATAGGTTATATATTATAGTTTCCAGTGTTTGAGACCCAGAAACACTAGGAATATTATAGGAAAAAATAGCATAAGACACTTTCTCCTTAGGAATCTTAGCTCTGAGATGGTCCCTGAAAATGGAAAATAATATGGAAAACTGGCCCTAAAGACGCTGAGGTGAAATTTACTCCTATTGGATATGTCTTTTAGCAATTTTACTGTTGAATAATGCCTATTCTTTCGATCCTTGCTGTATTAATAATTGCTGTATTTTAAAACTTTACTGCTTGCACTTGTAATTTTGAATGATCTCCCATTTTATTTGAAATGTGATGAATGATTGTGACTTCAAAATCCACATAAAACCTTGGGAAAATAATTTAAAGACCAAGGAATTTGTTTTATCATAAGGTTTTGGGTCCTGACTGAGAATTTAGTTGTGGCAATAGAGAGACAGGTTTTCCAAGGGGAATTGGTGCTTAGTAGAAGCCTTCAGCTGAAAGCTAAAGCTTTACCTGTGGCCATGAATGTTTAAATTTTAAGCATTTACCCCTTAATGGCTTTTAAACCCTGAAATCAGATGTCTGTATTCACTGTGCTGTCCCTGGGGAGGGATAGGTCATGTCAATCCCTGGAGATGAGGCACACCGGGAGAGCCCACAGCAGTACCTACCTCTCAAATGAGACCTGCACAACCTGTTGGCAGTCCAGCTGTGGTAGCTGGGAACTGAACTTGAGCTAACAAACACTGCTTCTTCAGCAGAGACAAATAGCAGTGCCCCAGAACACGAAATGGGTGCAGCTTTTTAGAAAGTGATGATAGCATGACCCAAATTTCCTATGACCACGACTTGATCAGAGCCTTGAGATGGAGATGTTCATTTTACAAGTTCCACAAAGCAGAGCAAAAAGCTTTAAATTAAAAAATAATTTAAAAAACAAACAAAAAACCCCAAATAGCCCCACATTAAAATAAAGACTATAATCTGTTGCTCTGTAAACAGAGAAAAGTGTCAAAATCAAAATAAACAGAAATAGAAGGAAGGGGCTTATAAACTGACCCTGCCAAACCCACTGCTTCCCTCCATCCTCCTTTGGTTTCAGTCATTCTGTGACTTTACCAGCTGGAGCGAACTGTGCATAGCCCTGTTTTGGTCCCTGTCAGCCTGATGCTGGGATCTGCCAAGAAGATTTCGATGTCCATACAGTTACAGTTAAGGCAAGAGACAGGCATCTAGCAAAAGATGAAAGAAAAACTAAAAATGTTAAGTAACCTGAAGTATTCATGCTATTGTGACAGTTTCAACACACTGTCCCTTTGGAGAGACATGACGTCCTTTGCTGTTTCAGAGGCTGGTGAATGTGCTTGTAGGTAGGTCTCTATCCTCCCAGCCAATTGAAGCTAACACAAAAGATAAACTGTTGTTGTCTTAAAAAGAACAATACAATAAATAATTAATTAAACAAAACCTGAGACAGGTTCTAAATCTGAACATGCAGCATTTTTTGGGTATCTAAGCACATTTATACCACTTTGGGAAAGTTTGTTCTTCAAAAACTGCTTCTATTAAAATTTTAGTACCTAATAAACAGCCTGACCCACAGCTCTGTTCTTTAATAAAACAGATGGAGACTGTTTCGAGTGTCAGCACTTGGACATTTGTGATTGTGACATCAGGAATAATGTGTCCCTCTTATTTGACAGCCCAGTTGCCAGTGGGGTGGGGGCTGAGCAGCTGAGCCCCATGGCTTGGAGAGGTCTGACGTGGACTAGTGCTGAAAAGTCCTCTGTCTGTGTGCGTATATGAGAAACCTGAAATTATGTTTCTTACATATTTTTGGCATGTTATAGGCATGGTGATCTCGGATAAAGTAGAGGTAATAATTTGAGTAGAAGATAAAATAGCCCTAGTGGTGGGAAAACAGGCTTTTTGGGGAAGTAGAGGTTGTTCCTATGGTGGATGTGTGGAAGGGCTACAGACTGATGAGCAGTTGTCCCAGAGCATCATAGTGGGTAGCAGCTGAGGAGCTGAGAGATAATGGAGAGTCTGGCACAGGATACTGGGGCTGTGCAGGTGTGGACCTCGACATGACCTAGACAGCTGTTTAAGTCCTGAGGGAAAACAGTAGAGTTTATGGAGCATTAACCTTGAGCGTGTGGGATAGATGTCCCAGGGCAGTTTGCGGTAGCTGTGTTTGTGCGCGTGGTTTTTGGAGGGTAATCCATGAGGGCCACAAACCCCAGCAGGAGCAGGGCATGTGTGCCAGGGCCATGGACGCCAGCTCAGGCTCTAGCAGAGAATAGGGGCTAGTTTGAGGTTGTGTAGGGCAGTTGTTGTGGGTAATCACCATGGCAAGAGTCAACTGTGGTCCTGGGGTCTTGCAGGGAGCAGAGAGATGCAGGATCATAGGAGCTACTTAAGCAGGATGATGTGAGCCATATCTGAGGCCTAGGATATTTCCCTATCAGGGAAGTGAGGGCTGATCTGGATCTGCATGATAAAACCTTGTGTTTTCAGTTGTATCATTCTTTTATTCAGGAAGAGGGAAGCAGCATACCAAACTTTATTCCCATTCATCCTGTGTCTGTTAAAGATTCTGCCATTCTTGCTCCATAAATTCCAGGCTGGTCTCTAACTCCTTGCTGACAGCCAAAAAGTTATCTGCTGAATCAAGGCTTCTGTACTGAGAATTCCTTCCAGGAAAGTAAGGGAACAACATGACATCTCTCACTGAAATGGCCTGCCAGTTCTGAGCAGGTGATTGGAAAGGAAACATCAGGACAGAGAGCTGCTTGGTCCAGAGCTAGATAGGAGAGGCTGAGAAAGTAAATCCCCCCCAAAGACTCTCTTCCCCAGTCTTGTTCTTGCAATGGCTTTGTTCCAGTATCTTCCTGTTATATAATACAGGCAATGAAAGCAGGCAGACTAAAAGGACTCCTTTAATATACTACTCCAAGGACCCCCAGGGTGTAGTACAGATAGTACTAGTGTGGTGCATTACTTGCAGCTGCTGCTGGGGATTTTGACTTCTTTATACTATAAGAAGTTCGTTTCAACTCTACTGAACTGGATGGCAATATGGCACGGACTAATACTGGCACCTGCTGCTCCTTCCACTTCTCAGACCCCGTACTCAAAGGGGCAGGTTCTGGGGAGATGTGAATCAGGGCAGCACAAGGGACAGAGAAACAGGAAAATCAGAACAGCTTTAGGAGATGGGACATTGGTCTCTGGATGTGCTGGTACCTTGAGTATTGGGTGAAAGAAGGATTGGGATGGTAAGAATGCAGGCAAATCCTCCACTACTGGTAAGAGCATGAGAAAGCCTACTTCAATACTTGAATTAGTCAATCCCTTTCCCTCTCCCTCTCTTTCACAGTGATTCCATTCCCTTCTTGCAGCCTTTTTGTCACAGTCTTTCTGCTCAGGTGAAATAAGAAGAAAGATCTTCGTCTTAAAATTCAGCAGAGGTGTCAAGGCTTAGCTTCTGGCAGAATAAAAAGTGCCAGACAGTGGCAGGGCAAACATGCTAAAGAAATGTTATTGTTTCTGGAACTGTAAAAGTTCTATAGATAGCTCTGTACAGAGAGAGCTGAACTGTATAGCCAGGAAAGGAACCAAAAAGGCTGTACCACAGCAGTGCATGCACATCACTGCTTAATGCTGGATGGAGACAGACAGGCCACTTATGTGCTTCAGTCCTGCTGTTCCCATTTTCCTGAGCTCATGAGGCCGAGGGCTGAGCTTTGAGAGATTCTTCTGACCCTGCTGCTTCTGTGTCACTCCACTCCTGGGCTTTAGGAAACCATGAAGATGTGTATCATGCAGTTCTCAGGCAGCAATTGCTGCCATGATCCTGTGCGCTAATGCCTTCTTCATTGCCCCTCGGACACCCTACAGTGCTTGTTACCAGCTCTTTCTCTTCTGTAGAGTGCAAAAGGATAGCACTTACCTGGCACTCTAACAGATGACTTCTTATCTCCTCTCAGCAGAACAAACCTGGGCTTGGGGTTTCCTGAAGGAAGAGAGAGGCTAAAAAATCCTCATCACCCTGTTGAGTGAAAACTGGATAAATAAAATAATAATTTGATTACCAGCTTTCTCAGCATCTGAAGGGCTTTAATGAAGTCAGGACACTTTAAGTGATCCACAGTGATAGCTGTGGATCTGTTCCAAATTCCCTTATATAAAGGGAATACATAAAGGGAATATATGAGGGGAATAATATGCTTCTCATCAAGAGAAGAATATCCTGAAAAAAAAACTGTATATAGTGCTACTGTAGTCTCTTCTGCATCCTCTTGCTTGTTTCATAGGACCTCATCCCTCTTTATTCCGGGGAGATGGTATAGGGGGTCAAGAAATAAGTGGACCTGACTCCCATTTCTTTCTTTTGTATGCCAAGGATGTGCATGACTCTGCAAGGACTCCCAGGACTTATCACTGGAAGACTTAGTCTCTTTCACAATGTTTTAAATGTTTTAAACCTTCTGCATCTTGGATGATGTTTTCAATAAAACTCCCATCTCCAGGAACAGTTGTGCAGGGCCCGGCCTACCTCCTTTCTCTGAGTGTGGAGAACTCAGGCCTGAGTCACTTCTTGTGGCTGGCAGAGATCACACTGTCTGGAACCTGGGACAGTGGATGAGAGGCTCAGGCTTGAGCTACACACCATGAAACTTATGGAATATATCTAGACATATGTGAGATTAATGAGGAGCAAAGCTCACTGTTTCTTCAATAGATTTGCTATTCTGTTACTGAAACCAGATTTCAGCCTCCCAGATTGAGAGGCTTAAAAGTGGAGTGAATTTATGTGGTGTGGAAGTGACATGATGCTGGCACATACATCCTGTTGAGCCTTCCCCTTCCCAGGATTTTAGGTGGAATGAGGGAGAAGGCTATGAACTTTTTTATATTCCTCCTAATTTGAAGGATCAGTTCTTGCTGTTATGCTTTCTAAAACAAAACAGAACTAAGTCAGTTATAATTTTTTACACTGTTTTTTTCATGAGGAAAAGGCTTATGAGACTGGGATGAGCGCACTCAAGTTATGTGCAGCTGATACCCAGTCTGGGGAGAGTGCACTTCCCTTGTTATCTATTGGGAAATGGTTTGGTACTAAATGCTCCCCATATGAGTGATCCCAGTGTCTCCAGTTTGAGTCCATTACCCTAATGGTAGTTATTCATCAGTAATGAACCACGCAGTTAACGTGCTAGAGACAGCATGGCTAATTGAAGATGAGGTAAGACGTTCTTTTAATATTATTTTTCCACCTTTTGTTTTCTATACCTCTTTGTTCCTCAGTGAGATCTGATGGAAGTTTTAATTACTTCTGAGAACAATAACTATATAAAGGCCCTACCTCTTCGTCTGAAGCAGTTTTCCTAGAGATGAGCAATGTTGTATGTTCAGGTCTCAGAAGGAAGCTGAGGTTGACAGGGATGGTAAATCCTTGTTACCTGCTGAAACCTTGGAGTAGTAAATTTTTAAAACTATTTCCATTCTGGCCAACCTGTCTTACCTTTCTGTCTCTTGTAAAGTATTTCTCCCCCTGTTATCTGTCTGCCACACACAGAACAGTGTAAGTGGAAATATTAATATCCCCATGAAATATTCTTTACCCTAACTCTCTCATCACATTCTGGGTACGGATATTTCTTCTTTCCTTCATTAGCGCACCTTTCATGTTTCTCTCCCTGGCACAGGTTATAAGTTTTTTAGAGGTTTTAAGTCTTTAGGTAGGTGATGTCAGGGACAGACCACAGACAAAAGCTGAGCCCAGACCTTTCTGTTCAGCCCAGTCTCTCGCACAGCCCAGATGTCACAGTAGTAGGTGCATTAGGAATATGAGAATGAGTGAACTGAACAAATGGCACTCAGTTGTTACTAGAATGGCACTAAAATTTATTTCACAGTATTATGAAAAACTCTTCCCAAGCATAGAGAAAACTTTTCTTGGGGAGGGCTGGTGACATTAATAATTGAGACATATACGTGGAGACTTGCAAATCGTTTCCATTATAAAGAGTTTTGGATTTGTTTTTGTTATGTTTAGAATGCACTGCTATTTTTTAGAACATGTTGTAGAGATTCTTTGTGTTGCACTTACCAAAAATTAAAAAATAGAATAGCAAGAATTATGAAAGAACCAAGAAATAAAAATCCTTGATGAAAATTTCAGTAAAATTCTGACAGTGCGCTAAGGATGTCATCCAACACTTCATAAGAAATAGACAGTCTAATATCATATTTGCTTTTCAGGGTGCTTACATTAAGAAAGCCATTTACCAATGAAAAGCTTTTGCCTTTGCAAAAATTCTAATTAGTTCTGTTATATGTTTGAGAACTGACTTGGATTAAAAAGCAGAACGACTTGTCCTCCCACCCTAAGCTTGACAGAGCTTATGTAAGTTCAGAAAAGAGTTTAAAAAATCATTTTTTTTCATCAGTTTTTGTCCTTTTTTAGCCTTTGCATTCCTGTCTAGAAGGACACTTGGCTCTGTATCTTGCAATTTCCAGCTTCACCCAAGATGCCACAAATCTCAAGATGGATGTTATCCTCAGAAGGCCTGTAGCCCATGCCTTGGTTTTTCAACTGCTGTAACTTCTCAGCTGCCTGGAGGACTTAGGTGGTCCCTTTCCATTGAAAATTAATGAGAACTGAGTCTTCAAGTCCCTTAAGTGGATTTGAAACTTGCAGCCAAGAGTTGTAGAGAAGCATCCCAGCTTAAATATCAGGTTAAAGTTGCTTTTGCCTCACCACCACTGTCATAACCCCACTGATGCTGCTGCGTGAAAGTTCTGCTGATCTCCTCACTCTTTTTCTGTATATGTTATGTTAAGGGATAGCTACAGAGAAATAAAGTTCTTTGCTGGCCTCTTGCAGACAGCAGGGAAGTTTCTATGGAGACAAAGGAGGATGGAGTGGATTTATGCCATCAGCAGCTGGGGAGGACCAGCCTTGCTGACAGGTCTCAGCTCTTACCTGCTGTCACATTTATGGATGGTGAGCAGCAATGCTGCATGGTCAAATGCGTGGCTTCAGCCTGTGCCTTTCCCAATGAACTCAGCCCCCTGTTGCCCCCTCTGCTATAATTTCAGAGTCAAGTAGAATGACTCCGGGAGCTGGGAGTCGTTATTAATGCACAGGCGTCACTGCCAATCCAAAACCCATCATCAAAAGGGGCAAAGTCTCAAGTTCAGAGGTGAGAGACAGCACACCAAAGAGTTCCTACTAATCTCTAGGGATACAGAGAGATGGTTCAGTCATAAACATGTATTTAGGCAATTCAAAATATTTTGGACAGAGCATTTTTCTCT
This sequence comes from Corvus brachyrhynchos, assembly GCF_000691975.1. NCBI lineage: Eukaryota > Metazoa > Chordata > Aves > Passeriformes > Corvidae > Corvus > Corvus brachyrhynchos. The sequence goes on from NW_008240122.1 coordinate 6,157,492, forward strand.
TTGTAAAGGACTGTTGCTCTGATGGGGCCATGGAACACAGAGAGCCATGTCTGTTCAGCTGCCCTTGAGGTGGGAGCTGGCCTCCAGGCACAGAGGGAGCTGGTGAAGTATATTTTTGCAACAGTTCTTCTTGGTTTATCTCCAAATAAACTTGCTCACAAAAATGTCCCCCTCATGAGGCATGCTGTACTGTTGAATTTTCACGTGATTTTGGTGCAGTGCTTTCAGGGGGAAACAGGGAAATAAATAGCCTGCTGAGCAGGCAGAAACAGAAGGTTTTTTTCTCTGGGTAGATGACAACTGCAAACTTAAAATTCCTTCCCAGAATCACATCAAAGTCTCTCTATCCCACTGTGCTGATGCCAGGCCCTAATGGGCATGTGGAGAACCTGCACAAGAACCATACACAGACAAAAGAGTTGTTTCCTGCACACCCTCCTGGCTAAGAACTGTTCTGGGCCTTGTGAGCCAGAAACACCGCATTTTGACCTTTTCCACTTTTCCACTGTTGGTTATGACTGGCTCTAGCAGTAATGTGGCAAGTGACTGTAAGTGACTGCTGAGTTTTAGAGCAGGAATCAAAGGGTGACAGTTTATCTGTGTTGTGATGGAGTAAGCAGGTAGTCAAAAAGAGTTCAAGCCAGAATTCTGGATAAGGCCAAAAGGAAGGCTCAGTGAACCCTTCCGCGGTGAAAAAGAATCATGAACAATCTGTGACGAGGAATGCAGTTTGACCCCTCAGCCAAAGAAGAGTTTTTCCCAGCAGCTAAAGGGCAGTCATTTTGTGCAGAGGACCTCAGCTTACCAAGGTATGAATATGACGTTTTTCACCACCATTTGATACTTTCAGAAGGACTTCTAAAATAGCTGAAAAACCATTTATCAGGTCTCTGCACCCCACTTCTCTGAAGCAGCAGAGTGTGACCAAAGACCAAAGCAACCTTTATGTGTTCCTGTTCTTGAGCTATCATTGTGGACAATCAGGAAAGTTTTCCTTAAAAGTATTCTGCTGTGTTGGACAAATAACAGTCAGTTGGTTAATTCAGTGTGACATGCGTCTGCTCCCTTCCCAATTATCATGTCATGTCGTGGCAAGTCTATGAGCCAAAGGAGTCTGTCAGTGTGCAGGGTCCTGTGGGGCCAGCAGGCATGAGAGATGACCCGTTATCTCTGAGCCTCATTGCTTGAAGGTTCTGAACTTTGACATTATTTTGACTTAATGTAGGAACACCCCTACAGCTGTCATTATCTCTTTTCTTCCCAGCTCAGTTCCGTGTGGAGCATGTATGATTTTTTTACCTTAAATGACATGAAATACAACAGTGAGGTCTTTCTGAGGATCGACAGCTCATCCTTCAGAGCCATGTTTGCTTCATTCTTGGCTGATCCAAAGAGGGGAGGGGAGAAGAGAAGAGTTTAGAGGATGGAAGTGGTGGTAGCACTTTAGAGACAAGTAGAGGAGCATGATGGGAGCAGGGAATGATTGGCAGGGCAAACAGTGCAATGGTAATCCCGGGGGCAGACAGGGGACTTTAGAGCAGCAAAGCCGTTGTAAACTGTGTCTGAGTCAGTGTGGGAGATGATGGGTGTAGGTGGTGGTAGGGCTTGACAAAAGCAGGGACAAGGGAATTGTGCCAACCTCTCCTAGAAGGGCAGCAGCAAGATCCCTAGGAGTTACATGCTGTAGGGAAGGGAAGACCCCATGGCTGGGTGCTTTCTATGATACGCTGGTCTTTTGACACAGAACGTGAGTTGAAAGTGAGCCACTTCATTGTCAAGTTGTGAGTTAACCCAAGAAGGTGGTTGTGGTGGTAGAAAATATTCATCTACCATGGATCTCTCAGAGCAAGAGTAGTGCCAAATGTCAACTCCTGCCCTTGCAGAGCTGTACCCAAAGCTGCCTGGCTGCTGTGACACAGCCTGGTGTACTGGTTTCCTTCTCCTAATGCCGCAGAAGGGCAAGGGGAAGTGTTGCAGTGTGAGATAGGATGGCACATGCCAGAGCCAGCCTTGCCTGTGGGATGGCTCTTAAGCTCTCCCTTGCCCACTGTACAAAGGAAGGCAGCACCTCATCCAAATCCCTATTTATGTTTCTGTACATTTATAATTCTGGTTAGGTTTTTATTTTGCAGCAAAAAGACAATTCATTCTCTTCATTTAGCTGTTTTGACTATAAGAAAAACAAACCAAAGTAAAACCAAGCCAGTCATATATATCTGTTCTGCTTTTAGGAGTCCATGCAGAAGTGCCTCCACTAAGACAAACTTGATGTGATTCTCCACTTGGTAAGTGGTGAGGGGTTCAGTCCATGGAGTAAACTGCAGACCTCATGGAAACAGAACAGGTTTTGACAGCTAGGATGGATCCAACTTTGTTCTTATGAGTCCTACCTGGCGAAATATTTGGCTGAGTCTTCACTGGTGAAATATCACTGGTTTGAATGGGGCTACGCTGATTGCTAACTACTAGTTCACGTCCCGTGTGTCCATCTCCATCTTGTGATCAGCTGTCTTCCTCAGAGCTCAAGCAGCTGGAGTCATACTAATGCTGGATTTCCTCACCTTTTGAGAAAATCTGCTAGCTATGCAGTGCTAGTAACAGCTTGGAATGTCAAATTCCGAGATACAAATGCAAAGACAAATACAAAGACCACTCTAGTACAGAGTTTTCATACTGTCTTTTTTTTCTTTCTGACTATGATTTAGCCTACACCCATGATTTGTAGTTAAATATATTGCTTTACTCAAAGATGCATGCCAATAGTGTTAACCTTGAAGCTGCAAGCTTGTAACTAATTAATTTTGCACCTTTTGCTCAGGTCTGTATTGTAAACCATTTTTGGTTACTCCTCACTGCTGAGAGGAGATGCGTGACTGTTTAGGGAAGCCAGAGAAACAGCCTCTGAAATTTAGCTGAGACTGCAGACAAAGTGATGAAGTATCCTGAAATTTGTCTGGGAAACCCTCTGTAAGACAGGTCTCACAGTTTCTATGCAGCCATCTGCCACCTATCACTGTCTTACGCAGTAAACCTTACATCTAAAATAAGTGACTGGAGTGATATTCCTAACAAGAAGCCAAGTCTGGCTCTTTTTGCCCTTGTGGCGTGAAAAGTCTGCTTTGGGCCAGACCCTTGTGTCTGATGTATTCATAAAGGGATGGAAAACACGTTCAGAAGCAAGTGCTACTTTTTTACATATTTACCAGTTGGGATATTTCTACATGTGCTCAAACACAGGATCCAGGTTGTTCAAAGGTACAGTGGGTATAAAAGAAGCAGTCAGGACTTTGGTTTTGCACTGCCACAAAAGGTGCCATCCCTAGCAAGGCAGAAGGTGTGTCCAGTGCCAGGTCAATGCCTCTGCTCTTTGACTATGCTGATTTTCAGGGAGGCGTTGCTCATGTGAGATTCCATGAGACTGTCAAGAATTTTTCAGACCAAAGGGAGGACAGAAGACTATGCATTTTCTCCGTTTGGTTTCTTTTTATTTTTTATTTTTCTTACAGTGTTGCAGATGCTATATGTTCTCTAACTCAGCAGCTAATTACTACTCATGTTACACTTGATTTTCAAACTTTTGATAGTTCCTTGATAGCTCTTTGTAGCCACCAAAAATCCAATGAGAGTAAATCAATATTTGCTTTTATATTGTCTGTTATGAGAAAAGATGTTCCAAAACAACATAGTAGTTATGCCTTCTTATTGATTTGTTTGCCTTTGTCTTTCAAACTGCCAAGGTTTTAAAGCATTCTTTTATTTTAAAGGTGCTTGTTTCTAAATTCAATAAAACCAGAATATTTTCCCTGTGGGATCTTCCATTAAAATCTATACATTTGGTACCACTGGCCTGTGGTTTTCTTATCAAACTAATTTAATTCTAAGGAGAAGAAGAAAGAAAATAAATGATCTTAATTGCTCAGGATGTTACAAAAAAGTCGAGAGATAACTTTTTACTTGAATTACTAGAGCAAAATAAACAATTTTGGTCACAAAGTGATAGAAGCAAGAAATGGAAAAGGTCAGCAAGGATATCGTCTCCCTTTACCCTCACAATCAAGGCTCAGCAACTACCTAGAAACATTTCTGGCAGATTTTCAACAGACTAATGGTAACTGTGTAGCAATGGCTGAAACTCACCCTTAGGCAGGGCTTCAGCAGAAAGCCTATGACCTAGCCTATGACCTACACCTTACATCATTTAAGCTCAGGGACATGAGATCTTCTTTCTGCAAACCTCATGTTTTCTCTGGTTTTTCGTGGTATATCCAGGAGCATTAATTTTAATGATATTGGAAATATTCCAATGTGGAAATATCTGCTTAGGAATGCCCTGTCTCAGGCAAACCACAGAGCCTGAAAAACAAATAATCTTCTCCCTGCCTCATTAGTCTGTAAGGTGAAGGCCAAGGTGCATCACCCTGGCTCAAGCAGTAAATCCAGAGCTCCCCTAGGTATTTGTGTCAGTGACTAAATTCCATTGCTTGGAAAGGCAAGCACTCCTGAGTGTCTGTTGATGACCATAACCTTGAGTGTGTTAAACTAGCCACAAAACTGATATATACATAAATCTAAGTTCTCTTTTCATTCATCTACAGCTAAAATTCAACTCATCCTATTCAACTTAGAGAGTGGGAAAAAGCAATTCCTGAATATCTTATAGGATCCATACTGGTTTTGAACAGCAACCCCAATACGCATTCAGAAAATATAACAAAATACTTTAAATTTCCACTTCGTAGTGAAGTTTGCATTCAAGCAATTCATGTTAGAGCCAATCACCTTGATTAATCTTATCTCAGCTCTTTGAAAATTTAATGCATGTTTTCTAAGTGTGAAGAACCACATGTACCTCTCATTCATAAGCTCTTCCTTCTTTGCTCCGAGGAGTTAAAAAATCAACTGGAGCCTTTATCTTGGATTTGATTTGTTTACACTTATAATTATAATTTGCAGCTACTGTCATAAGTCTCACAATGATGCTCATTATCTGAAACTGCATAAAAAACTAACTCGTTACTCTTGTCAATATAGCATCGAGGAAAAAAGGCTTTTTCCTGTGAATATAGTGCAATCTTTAAGGGTCTGCCCATGTTACGTCTGCTTCTATAACTATTTTTGTGTAGCCCTATCACATCCTTAAATAATATTAGTTGAGCTCACAGGAGTATTGCTCTGCTGGCATAGGCATAATTAAAAAAACCACAAGAATATCTGTCCAAACAGATATTCCAAAGGATCATTGAGACCCATATACTGTCTCAGGCAGAAATCAATAATTTGAATATTTAAAAAAAAAAAAAAAAAAGAAAGAAAAAAAGACAAAAAAAAGGCAAGCATAAATTCTTTAGCCTTGAGAACAGACCTTCCTCTCCTCTTCATCTGTTGTGCTGCAGATGTGGAGCATGTGGAACATTAAGTTTAATAGCTCTTTGGGGTATCAACCTTCTGTGCATTTGACTCTCCTTTCTCCAGTCCTTTTACATCTTTAATCTCCACAAGTGCTGGAGACATGGAAATGAATTCCAGAGTTGTACCACACACTTTCAAAAAACCATTCTTTTCTCTGTTTTAAACCTGTCTTAAAGCATCTCCTGGGCATCACTCTATTAGTAAGGAACATCAGGTTTTCTCACAGTCTCAGACAATGTAGTCGTATCTTCCAAATTGGTTTGGAAGACCAATATAATTTTGATTTCTACTATTTAAATTCTATCTTACCTCACAAGTTCTAAAAAAACCAGACAAACAAACAGACTTGTAGTAGTAATCTGGCAGAGGGTTAAAGGAAGGATTTATATTCCTTAGGAATCTGAGGACAGGACAGGACTAAATCTTCTGTATAACATATGGAAGCTCAAAGATGCATGGATAAAACCTAGTTCTGTGTAAGCCTAGAAGACTTTTGCCCTTTATAAATTAACATTTCCTTTCCTGATGAAAAAAGAGCAAAAGTTACAGTAGGCAGTAGCTTACATGTGTTAAGGTCCTGCTCTATCTCTCATGCTCAAAGTGTAAGAACTACTACTATTATGATTTGTTGCCCAAGAAAAGCAACAGAACTGTGAGCTGTTTTGTGAGCATATTTTAAAACTGTGGCATCCCCCACAACAGTGTCTTCTTCATTAGGACTGCACAAACAGTTTTAAAAAATGCAACAATTTTCTTGAATAACCCCAAAGGCTGAGTTCAAGTTTACCTAGTGCAACAAGGAAAGTTTTATCATTTCTAACTTCACTGTAACTTTCTTGCCAATATCTTGCTCTCCCACCTGTCAGGAGAGACCTAAATGTAGCATCTTGCTAAGGAAGAGGCATTGCAGGAACAGGAGCCTGGCATTGTTCACTTCAGGTTTAACCAGGAGTCCAGGGCTGCTCATGTTCCAGGATACATTTGAAAAACACCCCCTAGTCTTTCTGAAGGCCCTCCTTTCTCCTTTCACTTTCACCAGTGAGAAGTCTTTTTCCCAAAATGCAGGAGCCGATACTTTCTCCAGAATATGAAACATCCCTGAAGTACTGTTGCACTGCATTCTTCCCTCTGTCACTTCTTGTATCTCTGTTTTCTATTTTTCCTTTTCTCTCCTCCTTACCTTTCTCTCATCTTCGTTGTCTTACTCAGGTCTGCCTTCTGCTTCAATTTATCAAGTTAAAATTGAGGAGCAATAACCACATCTGATGGCAAGTGGCATGTTGCAGGGAAGAAGAGCCATGGAGCAGCCAGTGTCCTGTCCACTGGGATGGTGGTGGGAGGCAAAAGAGTGATGACAGAGCTATTGTTTAGCAAGAAGCCCTAATTTTTCTACAAAGATTAGATTGGCATCTCCTTCTGGCAAAGAGAGTATTAAACTTAGGAGATTAAAAATACACTGAGGAACAAATATTTTCCACCTTCTGTGTGGGAACTACTGATTCTGAGCTAGGGTTTCATCTTTTGTAGCTTCAATGAGGCGCTTAGTCTATGCTGGGGGGTCCCCCAACAATCAGTGGAGGGAAATGGGCACCTTCAGAGAACATGTCATCCCACTTGCCCCAGCCTGGGTAGGCTTGTTTTTGGAAATGCCACTATCTCCCTACCAACTTGGCTATTGATAACCACAGACCTTCTCATACTTCACACTCTGGTGGTTAAAATAATCTGAAGCCCACCCACAGAGCCCATCCTGGAATCTCCATCAGCTCAGATGGAGAAGTAAAGTCCTTGGGTAAGAGTGGTGGTTTTGCAGAGACAAAATGCTTTCTGCATATTTCTGCTCCCATCACTACAGTGCTCGGAGTGGGACAACAGTGGTAGCTCCTGGATCCTTCCTATGTCAGATCAGTAAATCACCTGTCTGCTTCTTGCAAGTTGAATGGCATCTATTCTATAGCTGAATTGTTTTTGGGGCCCTGCTAGCTCATCCTGGGCTGTACCTGTTCCACTCACCTCAGCCATGCAGGGTCACAAGGAAATGCATGGCTGTGCTCCCTCCAGGAGGGGCATGGGGATCAGTTAGCAGCTGGGGTGTCAGAGTATCTGGTGAGTAGGAGGGGGCCTGGTGGGAAGTGGTCACATTTGAGTTGGCAGCCTAAGCTGCTGTGGGCACAAGCAGGGTCAGAACAGCCTGGCTGTGTCCCCAAAGCCACCTCTTTCATTCCAGAAAAACTGAGCCACAGTGAAGAGCTTGAGCAGCCTTCAGAGGAGCTACCCCACCACACACACATATGCTCTTCCAAGCCTGCCCTGGATTATCATTGAGTGCAAGACATCCAGGCTGACCTGGCATAATTCTGATAAGTTTCTGGACTGATTTGCTTCAGGTGTTTTGCTTTGCTTGGGGAGACCCTTACGGATAGGTGTGCCTGTAATTTGGCAGGAGGCAGACTGCCCAGCCACCTCCTGCCTGCTTGTCTGCGTAAGTTCCTCAGTCACAGCATGCCTGTACCCACAAAACCAGCATACCCTTCCTAAGTAAGATGGCTGGATGTCATTTTTAATTCTCTCCAAATGCTCAACAGTTTAATTCCCTAAGAAAAAAGAGGTCATTTTGAGAGGGCTTAGAGCAGTAGAACTCAGTCTATATAGCCTTGTACCTTGTCCCCATGGATAGCCACCAGTGCCCACATAGGATGCTACACAAGAAAACCCAAAGTAATTCTTCCATCCAGTACCTGCTCAGCTTCTGGAACTTTTGATAACAGTGGGGTAGACTAATTGTTGGCAAGCTTTACCTGGTTTGCAAGATCATCTGTGCAAGGCATAAATAAACTGAAAATCTTTCCTGATTTCTCAGACTCAGGGGCAAAGTGCTGAATGTATCCTGCCACTGGAGGTGAGCGTGCACCTCCCCAATTCTCTGACAGTAGTTTAGTTCATAATCTGCATCTCATTGAGAAGCTCCTCTGGAGCAGCACAGATCATTAGTTTGCACATGGACCAGGAATGAAGGATCACTGTGGCCCTGTAAAATTAGCAACAGATGCCCAAACAAATCTCTAAGCAGAGCTAACTAGTCTGCTCTGGCAGCAGATCTTGTCTGTTAGAGAGCGCCACTGTACCACAACTCAGGCAGTAGCAACACGCTCCGTGATTTCTCACTGTGCAATCTTAGCAGTTCAAATAAAATAAATACGATAGCTAAGAACATACAGCAGGTAGAAAAATGTCTTTCCAGACCTTTAATCTGAAGTGACATTTTCACCTGCTTTCTGGATCAAAGCAAAAGGCATACAACTGGCAGAAGTGATGGGGAAAAGTGACCATCAGCCTCCTGCTAGTGGAAGTTACCATGTGCAGAAGAAATACAACAAAAAATTCCCATAAATCCAGCTGGCACAAAGCGTCAGCTCTCAGTGCCTGTCTTTTAACTAGTCCACTGAACACCGCCAGGGTTTTGTCCTCTATCCCCCACATGTGTGAGAAGTGGTAACCCTTCGCAGCTATTCTTTTTTTTTTTTGTCTCTCCATCACAGCTCTCCTGCATGTTTTCCTTGGCTCTGAAACCTAGAAAAGATTTCACATGCAGAGAGGTTTTCCAAGTCTTGCTGCTGCCTGTAGCAATTTTGGCTCTACTTTACTTCTCTCTATTCTTCCCTTTCATTTCTCTTACTTGTCTTGCATTGATGTTGGAAACTTTTTATATTTTTGGTTTATGTGTGTAGCAGTTATGCATCCCAGGGGCTTGAATCTGGTCTGGGAAGATGCATGTGTGTTAGAGTGGTCTGAAAAATACAGGGGTCAGCCCTAGGAAATTCATAACAGAGGTTCTCTCTCAGTGCCTTTTCATTCAGTCAGATGACTGGGGTAGAAGGTGAGGTTCTCATGAAAAACTTCACAGAAATCCTTGGAGAGTCAGAGACATTGCCTTACTATGAACTCAGCTAAAACTCATACTGGAGGCAGGGGTGGGTGAAGAAAAGAAACCCTTGAACAGCTTGGATGAGAAAGTCAATAAATGACTGCTTTCTATCTCCTAAGAAAGAAATACCCCAAGGAAACAGCCTAGTTGAGTGTCTACTAAATAGCAAAGAAGTTGAGAACTATTTTAGTTGCTATTTCTCACAAGGAAAAATGACAGTACATGTGGAAAGAGGTAATACATAAAGATTAGGCTGAAGAGGGATGGGGAAAGAGAATTGTAGCATTTTCTATAAGTAATGTCAGAAGAGCAGGTGAAAAAGGAATCAGATTGGAATTATACTGTCATAAAGCAACAGCATCACAGGCGTGAGTCAGAACAGAGGGATTTTGTCTGTATATGGTGGGCAAAGACAGGCCAACTGTACTGCCAGGAAGAGAATTCTATTAAAGACCGCTCCTTTCCCATCCGGAACTTTCCTGCTGTTGGTCTCGAATTCAAATTTTCGCTTTATCAAACCATATACAAACCCTGAAGAGAACCATGCATATGCCCCAGTAGAGAGATGGGACTTTGCCAAAGTGTCCCTGGAGCAAGGAGCTAGAAGGACATCTCATATTTTGAAGGCGGTATAAACTACTGACTGCAGCCCTAAATCTTTCTGATTCACCAGTGCACCCAATGCTGAGATGAGACAGTCTCAGCCACAGTACAAACTTTATGTATACAGGGAGAAGAATGTTTTCTTGTGATAGCCAAAAACCCTGGTATTTGCACCAGATGGACATGGCAAGGAGGATGAATCTAGGAGACTCTGGCGTTGGGCACTTTATTTTCCATAACCTTGCAACTTGTAAGATGAGTTATTGTCATGGGTTAGCAAGCGTAGTCCGGAAGCGATGTCCTTGCCAAAGGGTCCTTACAGCTTCCTCTGGGACCTGGTAGAACCTATCAGCTGGCCAGTTTGAATATGGACAATTCTTTAAGCCACTTAAAGTTGTGACCACCTCTGTGATGCACACTTAAGAATAGAAACCCTGAGGCAGACTTTCTCTCTCTCGTTTCCGGCGCTGGGACAGGTGGCTGCAGACCCCGTGTGGGGGCCAGCGGGCCCGGCCCGGCCCTGCTTGGGCCAGGCCGGGCCGGGCCCCGGCCATCCTGCAGCCGATGG